>NW_023994059.1:0-382500 GCF_015586225.1 Lucilia sericata | reverse complement strand
AAAAGTTTCACAATAAAGCCTAAAGGGTTAATAACCCAAAGATTACTATACATACTTATTTAAAAAAAAAAAAAATTTGCAAAATTTTTGTTAATGAAGATTTTTAGTCAAAAATTATTTACGCCATAAAATTAGTTTTTTTTTTTTATTTTATTTAAGCATTAACTTTAAATATTAAATAGTGGGTCTGTAAAAAGTACTATTTATGGCGGTATTATAATTTAATGACAGCTGACGTTACAAAAAACCCAAAACTATAAAAAAATCTAAAATAATTTTTAATAAAAATTTATAACGTAGAATAATACCTTCATAAAAATAATGTTGGATTTTATAATTCTGGGTGTTCTTATTGCAATTTTATGAGTTGCCAACATATTTTATTACTAATATTTATCTTAAATGTACATTGGGTAAGAGGAAAAGTGATTTTTCTTTTTAGTGTGCTGCAGTGTTATTGTAGTACACTACGTATATACTAACCCCCTTATTCACAAACAACATTTTTATTTTATAAAAGGTTTATAAAACAAAATTTCCATACAAAATCTAATTTATAAACTGTTTATAAAATAAAAATTTTGTTTGTGAATAAGGGGGTAAGTATATATACTTCGCGTGTCTAGGATTGACAAAAAGGAATAGGATGAGTTAAATATTTTGATTCTCGGCCGTTTCATGAAATAAGAATGTAATCCGAGTTGATAATTTTTTTATCTCTTGTTGAATAACTACAATCAGGCGAGATGAATTCTTCGAATCTCGGTCGGTTTATGTCGAGTTATGGAATTTCGAATTTAGACCAAGGATATAAATTTATTAGCTCTTGCCATCTTATTATGACATATTGGCTAAGATAAGATAGGGCATATTATCGACGTAGGACGTGGTAGATATGTCGTCTAATGACTAGATATGAAAAAATATAACTTCAGCTCACGGTCGGCTAATGACTAATATAGCTATTATGAATTTAAGCTTCTGCTCTTAACTAATTATGACTAATGCGATAAAACTAGCTATATAATACAATACGACGAGATAAATGTATCGGCTATCGGTTGTTTAGCGAATAGGTAAACGTTAACGTTAGAAATTGCGATAGGGTATAGTTTCAGAGGTCCCCAATGATTTTAAGGTCTACATTGTAAAGTTTTATAATCATTGTATTTAAAGAATTAGAAACTTAAATTCAAACGTTCCAAATTGTAACCGTGTGGAATTGCACTTTAAGTGGAATGATACATTGGAAAGTTTATTGAACATTGTCCGATATTCGGACTGATTTCATCATCTTTCAAAACTAACATCAATTCTATCATAAACTGTTTTTCCATCATTTTCGTAATAACTTTTTCTCTCACCCAACAAACGGCTTCTATTTAATTCTATGTTTGTGTTCTAATACACTTTACATTTAATTTATATTATTTTCATTTGTTACCAATTAACCTTATTAATTTATCATAAACGTATTTAATTATTATGGAATTTTCATACCAAAATATAAATTTACATATATTTATTTTTTATTATTTTAATTATATAAATATTTATTATATCGAATAGATACAAATATCTAAACGCTACTGGTTTCTTTTGTAGTTCTTTCGAACAAGAACGCGGTGATATCGAACATATGTTTAGTTGATGGATAAATATCTAAAATGTAATTAAAAATGAGAAATGAATTATTAAAATTTAATTATTATTAGTGAGAACATTGTTTGTGATAAACAAAAAAAATATATAGTTTGCACAATATTATTGATTGTTATTTATTAATTGATAAACTGCGAAAACGTGACGGAATATGTTTATTGCAGTTTTTTTGCCAGTGAGTGATGTGGGTGTTTCTCAAGTGTTATAAATTAGTTTATTTTAAATAAATGTTAATAAAATCTATTAAAATGCATAAATATATGATTTAGTTTATCAAATAAAATAAAAAAAAAAAATAAAAGTTTTCTGAGATAATATTGTAACGTTGCGAAAATATTCCACACTTTAGTGAAGAATACATCGTCTGAGTTTCTAATTTTCCACTCAAATTCTTCCGAATAAAATTCATGGTTAAAAATTAAACTTATATTCTCTTTAAATAGCTTTGTTTTTGCTTTATAATTCCTAAGAATTTTAGCAATATAATGTTTAATTAATGAACGGAACCGTTTGACAAAATACCTGCCATACCATATTTAATGTTCCATTATTTATGCAAGTATTTATTAATCAATAACTGTTTTAATTTATTACTTAATCATAATTTGTTTGATTTATGAACATTTGTATCAATTTAAATTAACTTTCAAAGAGAAACACATCAAATGATGTTTGTTATCAAGTGGAAAATCCCCATGACTTTTATTACAAAAAATACCAAACGTGTAAAATATAATTTTACAACAATCTAATGAACGATGTGATGGTTTTTCTTTTAAGAAGAATTTATGTTGCAGTTAACCTTGAAATTGAGTTTTGATCTCAACTTCATCTTGTAGCATTTTGCTTGTTTTTAAGAGCAAAAACGCCGGCCGGACTAAAATTCAGTTGGTCAGTTTGACTGTCTGCCAGTTAGACGGCGGTCAGTCAGTTGGTGTGCGCAGCCAACAAAACAAATCAAATTAATTATAAATTACAAACTTAACCGTAGTCAATTACAAGAGGTTAACAGATCAGATAAACCGCTTACAGCTCTTAGATCGTTAAAATAACATTTCTGCTGACAATTTGTACTTCAAGTCAATGCATTGCAATGGTAAATGATCATAAGCATTATAATTAATATTCAGCGTAGAAATCACATGTAGTCTATAGTTCAAATACTTCTTTATAAAAAATTAACAGTTAATTAATGATGTTTATCACCCGCAGGGAATTTAGTTTAAAAAAATTACATATGAATAAACGCATAGAAATTTAAAACTAAACAGTAAATATTAATTATTTATTTGTTGTTAAAAAAAATGTACATACATTTAAATGTAGGGCGTCTATTAAGGTCAATGAAGATATGTACAATATAAAATAAAAGCAAACAATATTACGACATCCTTGTTTATGGTGACAAGGAAAGATTCATTGGCATATTATTTGAAATCTGGTACGTAAATGCAAATTAGGATGTATATAATTTTTTACAAAAAATTTAAATATCACTTCTTAAAAGGCAGTAGTTTTTATTGATAATAAAATATTTGTCCATCTGGTTAGTTCTAGTTCAGTTCTAGTTCAGTTCTAGTTCAGTTCTAGTTCAGTTCTAGTTCAGTTCTAGTTCAGTTCTAGTTCAGTTCTAGTTCAGTTCTAGTTCAGTTCTAGTTCAGTTCTAGTTCAGTTCTAGTTCAGTCTAGTTCAGTTCTAGTTCAGTTCTAGTTCAGTTCTAGTTCAGTTCTAGTTCAGTTCTAGTTCAGTTCTAGTTCAGTTCAGTTCTAGTTCAGTTCTAGTTCAGTTCTAGTTCAGTTCTAGTTCAGTTCTAGTTCAGTTCTAGTTCAGTTCTAGTTCAGTTCTAGTTCAGTTCTAGTTCAGTTCTAGTTCAGTTATAGTTCAGTTCTAGTTCAGTAATAATTACATTTTTGCCTGATAACTCGATTTGTTTACAAAATTTTCTTGCGGTAAGAAAGTTTTTTCTGGTTGTTTTTTTAAAGGTCTCAATTTACCTCCTCGATTTTCCACTACATTTTTTACTCCAAAACTTTTCTCCCTACCCTCGTTTGCACTAGTTAATTGCATGTAGGTATAAATTATAATTTTTAATTTTGAAATGTGTAACATATTTTTTGTTTGACATTCAATTTATAAAAAAAAAATTAAAAAAAAATATTTATAAAATGAAATTCTTCTATAAAATATTGTCGACTGACATGTGATTTATTTAGATTTGTATATTTAAAATGTATTTAAATTACATTTCAAATTAGAAACAAAACTAAATTAACATATAAATGCATTTAAATTATAACAAATGCATTGTGAATTAATTGTGATTTAATGCAAATTTTAGTAAAAGTGTTAAACATAAGCTATAACGAATTTTTAATGCCCTACAATTAATGCATTAAAAATAAAACATTACATGTAATATTTTAAATTAAAAATATTTCTAAGCTATATACATATAAAGTAATAAATATATATCTGGAAGCATTGTTATTACTTACATATACATGTGTGTTTGTATGTACATATGTATGTATGTATGTATACATATGTTAATATAAAAAATAGTGTTCTTTTAATTAAACTACATAAAATATTATTTTATTAATTTTCTTTTAATAATTAATAATCATTAAATATTTAATTGTTGAAATTAATAATTCATCAGAGGTATAATATAATTCCATTGTTACAAATTATTTAATTTATTGTTAATACCTTGTTTATTGCACACACTTTGAAAGTATAACTTCTATTTTTTAAGTGCAACAAACAACCTGCTTTTAAGTTCACAACATGAAATGGTAGCAAACAAAATCAGAACAAAATAGCCAAAGCTCTGGCAGAATATGTTGATTAAACCAAGTAGCCAAACGTATTTCCTTTCTAGGAGGTATTATAATGTATTAAGTGTTTATTAATGGAAATAAAGCTTGAAATTACAGAGAGTGATTTAAGTTGAACATAAAACTTAAGAAAAAACTAGATTTTAATATTTGCTGATTGAAAATTCTGTAAACAAGAATTTTTTATTGTTCACATTTATAAACTACAGCAACAACCTGTCAAGACATCCCTCTGATAACTGGGCACAAGTTCACATGTGGGAACTGTTTTTTATGCCGCTAACCTACGCTTACGGTTTGCTGCTTTTTTAATTAAGATAATAGATTATTTAATAAAATATTATGACTATTTGTTATTCTCCTATACTTAACATATCACAGACACTTATTTGAATGAATTAAATAAGTATGAAATTTGATAATAATGATCTATTTACACGAAAGCAATAAAATAAAAATAAATCTGATTGGATTTGCAACATTGTTTAGATTTAATGTGTTGAGTGTATTATTCTATTTGTTGTTATAGAAAGAGTGGGGTTTATCTGTAATAAGTGGATAATGTAGACTATTAATTTTATTCGAAATCAAATTTAACTAGATAATTGTTTTGACTTTAGAATTTCGATTAGAGAAAATACATAAAAAAATATAATCTATTTCTGTTGCGATTTATATACGTATATACATGCATATATAAGTTAACTGTTAACTGCACAAATATCTATATAATTAACACAAATAATAATTGAAATATAAGTTTGAAATCTTGCTTACACTTGTCGGATAGGTAAAATTATTATAGCAATTGATTAAGCATAATCTCAGATTAACGAAGCAATCAGAAAGGTTTAATCTCATTTTGAATAAAGCTAAAATTATTGAAACGGATGACTTATTGTTTTACTACAAATTCAGGTGTCATCTAAATGTTAACTCACCATTTCCGTTGAAGAAATGACCAATATCTTTAAAATTTAATATTTAAAATCTGAGAAATTGATTACAAACGAAAAAATATATTATGCATTTAATTTTTATTATAACTTAACCACAACTGTTACTGCTGTAAACACTGTTTACAGAATTTTGTTTTCAATCACACACTCTGAATAATAAAATATGAATATCAATACAAAGACAGTGATTGTGACCATAAGAGCATGCTAAATGTTAAATTAATGTCACAAAGATGATAATTTATTAGTAAAGGGGGTTTTGCAACTAATGATTTAATTGATATTGAATATTAGTTACAATCCATAAGCGGAACTGATAGAATTATAATATTTTTACTGGTATTACCAATAAATAATGTTGGTGTTATAATAGCAAATAGATAATTGCAGTTTGAAATATGAAGCAGAATGGTTTATTTTCAAGAGCAAAAAGTTTAAAACAGTAATAATGGTTTTTTTAAGTATGTAGATATAACTTAAAACTTGTGACCCTATAAACCTTTTATAATATGAACTTAAAAAAAACAAAGTGAGAAAGTAAATGTCAAAAGAAGTTTGCTGCTTAAGTCTTTTGATTTTATTAATTTTTCATGCCTTAAGATATGCTTTAAAAAATATATATAATACATTTTATATATTTCTCCATATAAAAAGCTTGTTTTTGAATTTAAGTAAAACTTAAAACCATGTTGAACTTTCAAATAATTTTTGCTTTAGTAACTGTCAAAAGCTCTAACTTAACATATTGTTTAGAAGACGCAGTGTGTATATTTTATTCAATCATCTCTACCAAAATTAACTACACAATACACAAACATGGACGATTGAAATGGACTTAATGAAAAACTTCATATAAAACAAGTAAGAATGTACAGTCGGGCATGGCCGACCGTATGATACCCTACACAAGTGTGTATATTAAAAATGTCGTTTATCTTTTAATAAAAAGCATTTTAGTTTTCTACATTAACTCCGAAATATTTTAACAATTTATTGACAAAAAATATATTTTCTAAAGGGGAGTTATGTGGAGGCAAGGGTAAATATGGGCATATTCTTTTGCATTTTGGTAGAGGGATTTAGGTTAACATTAAATTTATTTATTTATAAAGATTATGTGCCAAATTTTCTGTAGCGTGCGCACATGGTTTACATGGACACACACAGACGAACAGGAAGACGGACATAGCTTAATCGACTCAGAAAGTGATTCTGAGCCGATTGGTATACTTTGAGGTAAGTATAGGACCAATATTTTTGGGTGTTACAAACATCAGCAAAAACGCATAATACCCTCCCCACTATAGTGGTGTAGAATGAATTTTTGCTGAAGTTAGCAAATTTTTTGAAATGGTAGAGATATATTTTTTGAGATATGGTATAAGAAATGGCGCATTTTTGTTTTTTTTTTTTTTAATTGTCAAATTAGGCGTTTTGTATATTTATTCTACAGAAAGATTTATCAGAGTAAGTTACTGAATACAAAAATTTAAAAATATATCAACTAAAAATCATTAATTTTTCAGCCCTGTTAAAGAATTGAATATTTGGAATTTTTAATTATATAATTTTGCTAGATTTACTATTATTTTTAATTTTAAAATTTTAGAAATTATTTTTTAATGAAATAACTCCCCTTTTATATGTGAAATAATGATCCAAATTTCGTTGTTGCTGCTTTCAGAACAAATTTGTCCCCAAATAAAACATGCAATCCCCAATTTGGAGACAAATCCATCCATCTGGCTACACTGTGCACAAGCATAAATTGTACAATTGATAACATAAGAAAATGAGTTCAAAGTTGTTTATTTTCTTTGCCTTGTTTAAAGAAAAAAAAAATAATAATAATAAGAAAACAACGAAGAAAAACCGCAGACCATGAAAATGAAATGGTCTCATAAATTTTTACCAATTAGCAGGAAGTTAAGAAAAAGTATTTTTATGTAAATTAATAGCATTTTTTATTACTTTGCAAATTTAAAATTGTGTTGTAATACATACTATTTGCAATTTTTTTGTGTCATCACCAATTTAATAATTATGCAGCCCACGTTTCACTATAATTTTTTATTTTTTACATTTATTAGAATATTGTTTAATTTTTTTCTTTCCTAGCCTACTCTACTTGCAATTATATATGGCATATTTTTGATTTGCATTGTTTTATAGAAGATTTAATTATTTTTTAAGATAATATTATTATTTCTGTACATATGTATGTATATTTTTATTTATTCTGTGGGTTCCGTGAAAGCTGTTGTGTGGTAATATCTAGTTACTGTGGCAGACAACCTTGAGTTATCATTTTTACTGAAAAATGTAATTTTCTGTTAATTATAAAGATGTTAAATCTTATTGAATTACAAATCTTACAATAAATGTTGTCAACTCCTTTTATTTGAAGATATTTGTATAATTTTTTAAAAGTCTCTCAGTCTAACTTAAATAAAATAAACTAAGAAGTTTTTCTTTTTCAGTTTTCTTTTAATTTAGTATAAGACTGACAAAAAATTAAAAATTTCAAATGAAATCACAACGAAACACAGGATATTTTATCAAACAATAGAAGTATTTAGTAGTGAAAATAAGTGTTTAGTTTTAAAAAAATCGGTTTTCCAACACGATCACTTATATTTATATTCATCGTTGATCATTCAAATCGATAGTTTTTATTTTTTTTTTGTTTTTGTCGAATCCTTTACTAGGAAATCGATTGAAAAGATTGAAATTAAAAAATTGTATTTTCTTAAAATTTCGATCAAATCTTATCTTCTAGAGAATATTGTCTATCTTAAGTTATTTACGGAGATATGAGAAAACTTCTGAAAACTTCAGGCATTCAGAAACATATTATTTAAAAAATTTGGATGAGTGACCAAAGTTTCGTCTGCGGATAAAATAAGCGCTAAAAATATACTTTATTAACCACATATAAACAACTGATAACTTTATGAATACGATTAAGATTTATCTGCTATTTTATTAATGTCAAACAGAATTTATGTCATAGAGTGGAAAACGCGTTTTTCGATGCATTTTCATAGACAGTTCAGTCTATAAAGTATTTAGAAAGAATTTTGAAAAAATTTATATCACAGTTATGTCTTTAGTATAAAAATTTCATTTTAATTTATTATAAAAATAATTATTTTCATTAGTACACAAATTTTCTTAAGACTTAACAACTAAAATTTGTCATATAATAAAAAACAGAAAAAATTAAAAATATAGCGGCTTAAGCACCTTAATAACTATTTATACAAAAAGTAAAATCCAATATTAAAATTATAAAAATAATATACATAAATTAATAGAATAGAGAAAATAGAAACAAAATTTCATAATTATTTTGATTTCGTTATTTTTTTTACAATTAACAAAACAGTTGTACTAGTATTTAAATAAAAAAAAATATTCTTATTCGTTGATGCAAATATTCTAATAATGTCCAGCATAATGAGAATGACCACCATAATGACCAGCACCACCATAATGAGCACCACCATATGAGCCGTACTGAGGAATATACTCATACTGGCCATTGCTGTAGTAAGCATCATCATAATCGTAATTAATGGGAGCAATATATTGTTTTTGAACTGAAAATAGAGATGAAAGTAAAGAGGGAATTAATTAAGGTGTTAGAGTTATAATTAAAATAAAGTATTTGCTAATTTTTCTTTTTAACATGTAAAGATGATGTATTAAGTCAGTATTAACATAAATTTATAGTTCAGAAATTAAGTCATGTAATGTAATTAAAAGAGAAGTAGTTATTGCTGCTGTTATTTACTGCACAACATAATAAGCTGGGAAAATTTGGCGGAAAACTTACTCAACCATTTCGTTGTTGAAAATGTTACGAACAATAAGAAAAAACTATATAGAGACTTTATTGAATAGAAGATAATGATTGTTTTAGTTTAATTGCAAACAAACTGCCTACATTGACTTACAATGATGTCTTTGTAATAGATCTTGGCTTTTTGTTGAAATTTTAACAAAGTGATGACATTATTACAATAACTGTGACTCTGTGTTGAAACAGAAGTATTGTTTATTAGGCAAAATACATTGTAAACTGTAATTAAGACATTATTTAATCATTTTATGAAACAAACTTAAAGGGACAATGTTATATAAAATACTATTAATAGTTAGTACTATTAATTAGACATAAAAAGTATAAAAGTTATGTTTTGTCTTAAATAAAAACTGGTAACTGATTTTAAATTGTTCTGGGATATTATATTTAGAAGAAAATTATATTAGGAACACTACTTCCCATATAATAGTTAATCGTATTACGACAACTTCAACTTAAATTTAGAGATTTACTGTCTTATTTATAACAATTTATTAAAGGTTTATAGAACAAAATTTGTATGAAGGGTGCCCTGGTAGGCTAGTAGCTAGAGTGCTAGCCTGTCAGTCTAGAGGTTGTGGGTTCAATTCCCACCAGAGACTCAGGTCTGCTACATACAACGGACGTATGCTCGTTAAATTAGGTACGAATATAATTTGTAATTGTATTCTAATGGACAAATAAATAAATATAAAATTTGTATGAAATATGAATAAGTCATATAGACAATAGTTTTCAGAACCTGTTTTCATATTAATCGTTTTATAATGTCTTTATTATATGCTATTGATACATATTTTTAATACAAACTCCTCATATTTATTACAAAAAATATATTGCATGTTAACAAAAAAAATTACATGAAAAAGTCGCATACGTAATAATTATATCACAAGCTGCATAAATTTAACATACAGCATCTTCTGTTTTATCTACATTATTATTTGATTTTAATTTTTTTCTTCTTAAATCTGAACACAAAAGCTAGTGAGAAAATTATACCAAATATTTGCATAGAAATAGAAGAAAAAAGAAATACAAACAGCATCTGTAACATAATGTTTTTTTTTACAAAATTTTTCTAATAAAAAAAAAACTTGCAAATTCACAACTCTTGCAAAGTGTTTGTGTAATTTAAGCTTTTTTTGTTTACTAGATTTTATTTTTCTTTATTGTTGTTTTTAGTGGGAAAATTTGTTGTATTTTAGAATATAATTAACCTGATTTTTTTTAAGTTTTTTTTTTTCATATTATTTATTGCAGTGACTATTTGTTGATTGAAAATTGTTTTAAATTGTGAGTATTTTATTGAAGAAAAGTTTTCATAGTTAATTATAAATCGTTTACAATTTGAACAATTTACTTGTGTTTTGTTTTTCAGTCTTATGATAAACTAAAATATTTCATTGAGGTTTTTTTTCAGCATGTTTCTTAAGTCTTTTGTTTTAGCTTTATGTAGAAATTGAAATAGTTTAATATTTAATTATTTAAATTTGTTTATGTATTGAGAATTAATTGCAATTTTATTACAGAAGGGTCAAAGTTGCTAATTAACAAGTTTGTGGTTCAAGTCTTTTATTTAACAGGCTGAAAAATTTATTAATTTCATACTTTACTTTTAAAATATTAACAGTTGTATTAGGGTGGTTTCATTTATAGGCAATTTCGTTGTTAAAGACTTTTCTAAAAATGAAAGGATTTTATAATGTTGGTCGTGCAGATTGGTTTGGCTTTTATGTTTAAAATTTACAAAATATTGGAATTGAAACATTGGAATTAAAACATGACTTAATAGTGTTTAATTCACTAATTATCATGAGAGTTGCAAATATATATGTTTAATAAATTTAATTATATTTTTTTTTTCATTATAAAAACTTATATTAATTAAATTTATTCCAATTATTTGAAGTTAATTTTTTTAAATCAGGCTATTTAAAGCACGCAATTGTAAAATATTAAATGAAGTATTTTCTATGAATTTTTTAATAGTTTCAAATAAGTTTAATAATTCAAAAGCTTTTTTTTTACCAATTTGTTGTAAGAATTTTTCATTTTAAGAAATTCTTAACACGCCATATTTAAAATTTAAATAATTACAAACTTGAAAAAGTAAATCAAATTGAGTTAAAGGTTAAACACTAATTTGTTTTTTAATATAATTAAAATATTCAAGAATAATTTATAAAAGCAATTAAAATTTTCTATAACAATTACTAGGATTTTTTTTAAATTATTTTAGATTTTTTAAACTTTTTAGAGATGTATTTTGAGAGTTTATACGATTAAACTTTTTGAAATCATGAATTATTACTTTTATACGAAATTACTTCGTGTTTTAATAAATTCTTTATCAGACAGATGGATAATTTTTATATTTAGTATAAAGATTATCAAAACAGAGTCCTTTCCACTTTACTTGATTGTTTGCGCTGAGTGAACTACGACGATAACTATCATTATAAATTCTTAAAAATATAGAAAAATGTATCAAAAGTTGGTCCTAATGCATTTAAAACAGGATTTTCATATTTAACCACCTTAAAGATATTTCTACTTTTGGAGAAAAAATCGTCATCAGTTGGTGAAAATTATTTCAACTAAAAAGATATTTAAAGTTTGATTCTTAAACAAAAAAGGAAATAATTACATACATACATAAATACATCATGGCACATTTTATCTTATACGCTTGTTTTCTAAATCTTTTGTTTTCTCTAAGCAAATGTACACAATATTTTCTAATTTTTTCTAACACCATAAAATACTTTTAAGTTCTTCACCAAAATGCTCTATATTATGTTGAAATTTATTTATCTTTATCTTTAACAAATTGCTAAATCATTTTATGAACAAAATCTATGTTTCGTACTTATTTATAGCAATAACAGTTTTTGTTAACGTTTGCTTTTTTTATTTTCCTTAATATCTTTGTAAAATCAAATGATTCCAATAACCATAAAAAACTAAATGATTGTTATATTTTGTTGTTGTTTTTTATAGCTATGCTACATTACTTGCAGTTTATGTTTTTTGCAACCTTTTGTCATCTATTTCAACGGTGGTTGTACAATATTTGATGGGGTAATTTATGAATAACATTGATGTTAAAACTGCCACAAAATTTGAATAAATAATAATAAACAGAAAGAGTATATTGAACTTACTGACTTGATGGCCTATCAATAGCACACTACCCTTGGATTTAAATTTAATTTCGTTATGGTGTTTTTTTTTATAAAGTGTAAATAAATTTATTAAAACTTAAAAAAAAACAAAAAACATTTTATCGAAACTCAATAATAATCTCCTTGATAATCAGATCTATCTATTCCTTGGCCATAATCATTATAATCTTGCTCATAGACAGCACCCACAGCCTGCTGTTGCTGCTCATTATCGGGACGTAATTTAAGCATTTGACCGTTATTGTAGTTGGCATGACGTCGAAATAGTTTCAACATACGATATGTGTCAATGCCTGCATCGTTGAATGTGAATGTGGGAAATTTTCAAATGCACAGAGAGATAAATATGAAAAAGAAGAAGAAAGACAATGCAATTTGTTTCTATTTCTGTTCATTTGTATGAAAATGTTAATTGTTGTTTTTTTAAGAAAAAAAATCTTTAAAAGAATAATTAACATATATTGTGGCAAAAAAAGCAAATAAACTTTGCTAAGTATTTTCTGTATTCTTTTTTAACCAAAAACTGGTGGGTGAGGGGTTTTTAATAGTGACGAGGTTTTAAGGGTCTTTATAAAGTGCATTGAGGCATTAGATAGTGACGCATTTTGACAACTACAGTTCGCAGGGGGGTTTTAATACTTTAAGGGGGGTATCAAATAGTGAGTTTTTTAAGTGCTGTCTATAGCTTCCCTGGAAATAGTTTACTTATGTTATCTTAAACTTACCATAGGGAGCTGGAGAGGCTACTACTACAGGTGCTGGTGCCACATGCTTAACAACGGGCTGATAAGCTACCACTGGCTTAGGAGCTATAGCTACAGGCTTCGCTACTGCATGTACTGTGGGTCCTGATTTAGTTACTACAGCATTGAAACCATTAATGGGATCAGCAGTATAGTCTACTGTACGTATGGAGCCATCAGGTTCAACTAAAGAATATTGACCTAAAATGAAATATTTGAATTAATAAACACAGAAAGAGTAAGAAATGAATATGTTTAATATTTACCTTTGACTACATCACCATCACGAGTTTCATGCTGAGATTTAACATCACCAGTTGTATGATCTGCTACACCATAGTTAAAAGCATATTTGGGATGATCCTGGAAAATAATAATATTAATTGGATATGTACTTTAATTTCAAGTATGTTATTACAGTTTTGAACAATTGATCTGAATTGATATTGATTTTATTAAAATATAGTTCTAATTTATTATATTTTAAAATTAAATGTAATTTCATTCGTATTAATTATATCAAGTAACTTTTTATATCAAAAAAAAAACAAATTTGGACAAAATTTTTCAAATGTAAATTTTGTTTCACACAATAAAATTTTGAATACTTATGAAACGTATTTGGTTAGTTTTTTTCATTGTGTTAAAAAATTCAAATTATTTTAAAACTTGTTGTTTTATTGATTTTAATGATGGTATCACTTTCAACTTTGACTTTAAATCAACCTTTATTTTTTAATATTTTTTACACTTGTAAAATATTTAGTCCTTTTTATTTTTTTTTATTTTAAAGTTTTTTACACTCACATAATAATCCACAGCATAACCGGGTCGTGCATAAACAGCTGTGGCACTTAAGGCTACAAAAAGGATAATAACTTTGCTGATGGTAGACATGTTAGTTTTTCGATTTATGATGTTTTTAAAATACACTTAAAAAAAGTATTGCACTGTTTTTTGGTAATTTGAGGAATGTAGAAAAATCGCTAGAAATTCGTTTATTTTTTAAAATCTGAAAATTAAAAACAGAATTAATATTTTCTTTACAAAAATTGCACTATTTATATTTTTTATTAGAAAAATTGTTAATTAAATACTTTTGGTATTTCGTAGGCACCGTTTTGAACACTTTGAAATTGCCCGGAATACTGTAACAATTCTAAGATCAAGTTTGCATTTTATACGCTAAAAAATATCACAAGAAAAGTCTCTACAACCACCAACCAACTATGTATTTGTTTTTGCTTTTTTTTCATTTAGTATGAGTATAAGTATGAATGTACATGTAAAATGAGTATTAGAGCTTTAAGCCATAATAACAGCCGGTAGTTTGTTTATGGCTAATAGGGGGTATAAAAATAAAAAAACAACATTAATACAAACTACATGTTTATTGTTAACTATTTTGTTTTTATTCTCTTTTCGTTTGTTTAGTTGAGTTTTGTAGTATAAGATTATTGTTATTCATGTGCTTCTGAGATTGTTTTATGGCTAATATTTGGATTTGTATATTCTGGTGATTTGCTCAAGTGTAACCGTTGTTGTAGAAGAGTTTTTCATATTGTGTTTGTATTGCGGAAGATCAGTGGTGAATTGTGGTGTATTAATCAAGAGAGTTTTTCTTAATGTTTTGATTTATAGGGGTGACTTATTATTGCTAAAAATATTTTTGGTATTTTTGATAATTTAATTTTGTTTTGGTACCATTTAGTCTGCAAAGATTTTGACACTTGGCTATTATTGTCAGTTAGTTAGGAAGTTATCAATAATTTTATTTTGTTACGTGTTAAAGTTTATACATTATATATTTAATACTTTGAAATAAAATGAACCTGTGTCTCCATAAAAATGGTGTTATAATAAAATTCACATTTTCCAATACAAATTTATAAAAAAATCAATCCTTTTCAAAGTAGATGAACAGAAAAAAAGTTCAAATAATTATCCTCTAGAATGATAATTATCCTTTAGAATAAGCATCCCATTAAGAAACTCAAATTTGCGGGCGAGTTTATAACCTGTAAATGTAACAGGTATTAATGAATGAAAACCATCAAACATATCCTATGTCAATGGAAAAAAGGTGGTACGAAGCAATCATAATGTTAGAAACAAGAGTATAATACTCTTATTGAAATAATACTAAGTTATTGAAATTATACTAACTATTTCAATAATCTAGTATATAGTCTAGTCTATTGTCTGTTTTATATTTTAGTCTATAGTCTAGCCCACAGTCTGGTCTATAGTTTAGCCTATAATCTGTAGTCTAATCTATAGTCTAGTCTATAGTCTAGTCTATAGTCTGTCTATAGTCTAGTCTATTAGTCTAGTCCTATAGTCTAGTCTATAGTCTAGTCTATAGTCCTAGTCTATAGTCTAGTCTATAGTCTAGTCTATAGTCTAGTCTATAGTCTAGTCTATAGTCTAGTCTATAGTCTAGTCTATAGTCTAGTCTATAGTCTAGTCTATAGTCCTAGTCTATAGTCTAGTCATAGTCTAGTCTATAGTCCTAGTCTATAGTCTAGTCTATATCTAGTCTATAGCTAGTCTAGTCTATAGTCTAGTCTATAGTCTAGTCTATAGTCTAGTCTATAGTCTAGTCTAGGTCTAGTCTATAGTCTAGTCTATAGTCTAGTCTATAGTCTAGTCTATAGTCTAGTCTATAGTCTAGTCTATAGTCTAGTCTATAGTTCGTTATAGTCTAGTCTATAGTCTAGTCTATAGTCTAGTCTATAGTCTAGTCTATAGTCTAGTCTATAGTCTAGTCTATAGTCTAGTCTATAGTCTAGTCTATAGTCTAGTCTATAGTCTAGTCTATAGTCTAGTCTATAGTCTAGTCTATAGTCTAGTCTATAGTCTAGTCTATAGTCTAGTCTATAGTCTAGTCTATAGTCTAGTCTATAGTCTAGTCTATAGTCTAGTCTATAGTCTAGTCTATAGTCTAGTCTATAGTCTAGTCTATAGTCTAGTCTATAGTCTAGTCTATAGTCTAGTCTATAGTCTAGTCTATAGTCTAGTCCATAGTCTAGTCTATAGTCTAGTCTATCTATAGTCTAGTCTATAGTCTAGTCTATAGTCTAGTCTATAGTCTAGTCTATAGTCTAGTCTATAGTCTAGTCTATAGTCTGGTCTATAGTTTAGCCTATAATCTGTAGTCTAATCTATAGTCTAGTCTATAGTCTAGTCTATAGTCTAGTCTATAGTCTAGTCTATAGTCTAGTCTATAGTCTAGTCTATAGTCTAGTCTATAGTCTAGTCTATAGTCTAGTCTATAGTCTAGTCTATAGTCTAGTCTATAGTCTAGTCTATAGTCTAGTCTATAGTCTAGTCTATAGTCTAGTCTATAGTCTAGTCTATAGTCTAGTCTATAGTCTAGTCTATAGTCTAGTCTATAGTCTAGTCTATAGTCTAGTCTATAGTCTAGTCTATAGTCTAGTCTATAGTCTAGTCTATAGTCTAGTCTATAGTCTAGTCTATAGTCTAGTCTAGTCTAGTCTATAGTCTAGTCTATAGTCTAGTCTATAGTCTACTCTATAGTCTAGTCTATAGTCTATTCTAATTCTATTAGTGGTCTACTCTATGATCTAATCTATAGTAAACAGTAAATTCTATAGTCTAGTCTATTTTCTATTCTATAATCTGATATATAGTTCTAGTCTACTGTCTATAAGTAGACTATTTATATAGAAAATTAAAAGTTAGAATAAGTACCGAAAATGTCGTTCGGGTACCGCTGTATTTGTCGATATCAATGAACCGGTGAAATAATGGTCAGATTTGAAAAAGTGTTTGTCCTTGGGACAAAAGAAGGGTATGCACGAAATTTGATTAAATTCTCTATAAAAATTGGGACCGGTAGCGTGTGCACAATGTTTACGTGGACACACAGATGGACAGATAGGCATAGTAGGACCAACATATTTGGGTGTTATAAACATCAACACAAAATCATGCAATTTTCCCTACTGTAGTATAAATAGAGGTTTAAATCGTACAGAATGGAATGGTTCTAAAAATGGAATACATTTTACGTCCATCGCATTTTTAAGATATCTCGAAGAAGGACGATATAACAGAGATTAAACCATTAAGGTCAATAGATAGGAATTTTAGATTACACTACAGATTTTATATATTAAAATGTGTTTGCACTATTATAACAATTCAAATATGTCCATAGTCTGGGGTTTTTCAATTTTTAGAGCACGAAAACCTAAAACCTTGAGAGGTTTCAGGTTCAGCGCAATATTTCAAATTACTACATTTTAGCCTCTGGGTTAAACAATTTTTTTGCCTGTGTAATCTAAACATTTTAAGTCAATTTAAAAGTCTCTGTCTGTTATCAAAATACAAGTATTTATAAATCAGCCTATAGATTTCCTCTACGTTATTCAAATTTACTAAAAAATATAATTTTTTTAATAAACATTTCCTTTAGATATCGCAAAATTTCCTAATAAATATATAGTACCAACAACAATAAATTACTTTCAATTAAATCGCTAGAAAGAAAAACTAAACTTTTTGCTATTTTTTCCAATTATAGTAGATAATAGATTACATACTTACTATAAAAATATTCTAGTATTTTTTCAATATATCGAATGCGAAGCAATTGCTCATTTTTAATTGACCATAATCTTGTAATTAAAGACTTTAATACATATTATGACATTTTAAAAACTATTAATGGATTGTAGTTTGTCGGTGGAAAAAGGTAACCAATAGTACTTTAATGTTAAATACATAAACAAGCAGCAAAATAATTTATGTTCGAGTACTTTACCTCAGACGATTTGTTAGGTTCTCACTGCTTTTGTTTTTTTTTGCGAAGTTTTTTTTTTTGTTTTCTTTCTGATCTACTTTTTTAAGTTTATGCTTTAATTTGTACTTTGTCTCATAAACTGATTTCCATAGAATTACGTGCAACCTTGGCAAATATTTATTAAGACTCAATTTGTTTTTTCGTATTTATTTAATACCCTACACACCACAATATGGCCATGGACACTAGAGTAAATTACTTTGATGTGAACAATTTTAGATATTTGCCAAGAATCTAATTGAAGTTAAAACAAAGAACAAATCTTTTTGCCATATGAAGTTCATTTGTGGTTTTGCCCTTCAAGAATTTATTTATTAAATTTCAAAAATTATTTTTGATTTTAAAACAACTTGAGTTTTTTATTTCAAAAAGGATTACATCACAATAGTGGGGAGAGTATTATGTGCTGGTGATAATATCTTTAATACCGAAATATAAGATACATAATGACTTTAATGACAATATACTAAATTCAATGAAAATCTATCCATTATTGACTATTTACATATAGCTGGTATAGGGTATCATATAGTCAGGTATAGCCGAATTCATAATTTTACTAATTTTTTAAAATTCTAAAGTATTAAACATTTTTGACATGTTTTATGTAATGTGCAATCCAGTTACCATATGACATGATAGAAATATCTCTAATTCTAAAAATATCATATTTCATGTCCGTTTAATAAATGTTTGTTCTAATTTTTTGGCAATATTTAATATTTTGTTTTAAAAATGTTTTTATTCATTTTATTATTTGCCTTTAAAATTAATGCTTTTGTTCTACTCTCTGGAATCACATAATCTGCAAAAAAATTTGAGTTGCTTTTGTCGTCTTTTCGTTTAATTTGACCCTGTTTCAAAATGTGTAATTGAAACTTGAAAGAAGAATATAAGTGAGAATATTGAACTCAATTTTCTTAGATTCAAAACTAATTATTTGATTACAGTTTAAATGTGATTAATGAGTACTGTATCTCAAAGTCACAAACAAAATTACTTAAATAAACAATTTGTTAGCAAAAATTAGTGCAATAACAATATTCATTTAAAATGTTGGGTTTGAAAAAAAAATCAAATTATCAAAACTAGCTCGAAAGGCTTTTTTCTCCACCTTCTTTTTTTAAAGAAAATTTTTATTTTTAAACGACGTTAAACACTTCCATCTCATCTATGGAAATCAATTACAAGTATTCCGAAACCAATTTCGATGATTATAATGAAAATTCCAACACAGTATCCAAATTTAAACAAATCTTTTAATTTACCATTTTTCTCAACATCTAAAAAAATTTTTGAGCTAGATTTCGATATTTGGATTACTTCAATTCGAGTTTTACATAAAAATTTCCTGCTTAATAAAAAATCTAAAACATTTAAGTTTTTGCTGGTTTTTTTCATCTAAAACTTCATTGTTATGAAATAATCTTATTTTAAATTCTTAATTGCATTGCTGAAATAGAAATAAATCTTTATTAAATCTTTCCAAGAATCAACACAAAAACCGTTAAAATTAAATTTAGTTTTTAAAAGAATTTGAAAATTATTTTGGACAATAGGAGCTTAAATTTATTTAAGTTTTTGTGCCCGAAATAAAAAAATAATAAATTCTGAAATTCCCACAATTAACGCATTCTACTGCCAACTACTTGACTTTAAATCTAACACAAATTCATACATTGTACTTGTGTCTATATTATTTTCGTATTTTTATGCAAATTTAAATAAATATTTTTTTAACTATTTTCCCTACTAAAAATTGTTGGTTGTGTCTTGTTTTTTGCTAGCAACGACCTTCAAAGTAAATTAAAAACATAATTGTTTAAATAAAATACCCGTAAAGCTAAAAAGAAAAGAAATAAAACTAAAAATAAAATGAAACAACTTGTAACAAGTTATTTGGTTAAAAGTTCTGTTTAATTGAAACTCCAAATAAAATGTTAGTAACCTCGTATTGTTACTAAATAGCCAAAAACATCTTGAAAAAAAGTCTCATGCGTGTTTAAGGATTTTAGTTAAATTATATTCAAATAATGAAAAACCTTTAATTAATTAGTAATTTATTATATGCATTTGTAAATAGGGTTCGTGGTCAAAATTAAGTTAAACTTATTTAACTAGCGATGACACTGAATTAAACATGAAATTAAGGCAACTAGTATGGAAAGTACAAAAAAACCTTAAATGAAAAACTAGTCACAAATAATAACAATAATTATAATTAGACCATGAGTCGTGGTTTGTTGTTAAATGGGCAGTCAGTTAGTTTAGTTAGTAAGTCAGTCATTCTGTCATAATGTAAGCAGTGACATTAAGTTTGTATAAATTTCAACCTATTCACTGACGATGTTGCAACTTTCTGCCATGGATGGCTAAAAAAACTTTTGTTTTGTTTATTTTTTTAGTTTTATTTATAACGAATTAACACATTTCTTTACACATGCACTTGACATAAAAATCACATTTTTTGTTCACAATTCATTTTTTATTAGACCCCGTTGAGGTTGGTGTAATCTTGGTGTCTGATGTTTTGAACACCAAAACACCGCTGGTTAAGTTTGAACAATGAAAATGTAACAGCTTGTTAAACATCAGTGGCTATAAATTAATTGCTATCTCCACCTAACAGCAATGACCAGATAGATATCAGATTGTGTAAATTTCAGTTTTCTTTATATTAAACTGAACTTTGCATTGAAAATTGCAAACGAAAAATATATATTTGTTTGGGTTTTTTTGCTTGATACAAGCATGGGATTGTTGCATTGGCATTGATAGCGAAGAAGTGCCGATCGAAAAAAAATTGTCAATAACTTTTGTGGTCGATGGAATAAGATGTCACATCAAATTACACAAGTGAAGGTTACGTACTGTATTGACATTATCAGAGCAAAAGCATATTAGCTTATTTACCACAATGAATAAAGAAACTAATTTGCAAATACTTGTTTGATTTTATTGACGACAACTTCATGGCTTCACGAATAGAGGAGAGAATGAAACTCTCAATGGACTCTAATTTTCCACCTGATATATCGGGTACCATAGATGAACCGATTTTGGACATCAAAGGCGCCTTCTATAACTCTTATAAAATCCTTAGACCAGTTTTATGTTAGCCGGTTGCTCCGTAATAGACAAATATTTCTAAGTATACTGAACCCTGTTTCCTGGGCAAGAAGATACCGGTGACAGAGTTAAGTACTTAGATGTAATCCTTGACAGGAAATATTAATGCAGACTCCATATGGATGATAGTATCAACAAGGCACATAGGTCCTGAGCGCTATGTAGGAGAACCATAGGCATGAAATTGGGTCTTGGCCCTACTATGACAGATTGGCTTTAAAAAAGTGTAATACTAGCTTATGCTTCAATAATCTTTCTTTGGACAGAAAGTGTAATATCAAACTACTACAGGGAGTTCAGCGTACATGCTGCTTGGATATAAGTAGTGCCATGAGTACTACGTCAACCAAGCCTCTGGAAAAGTTGCTAGATATTTCACCCGTTAAAACGTATGTAAAATATGAGGAGGCACTTACAGCCGAACGGCCCAAACTTTAGGCGAACTGGGGAAAAGCTTTTATAGGACACGTCATCAATGTATACTGAATACATTAGAAGGCTTTATCATTAGACACACCAGACACAGCATATGTCGGAAACTTTGAAACACTGATCCCAGATAGAATGTCTTCGTCAAGCGGAACTCAGAAACAGAATATACCACCGTTTACCTAATCACAATCTAAGACCGTATTGGATTGTTAAAAAACTCTAACCGAATACTCTCCCAGAGGTAAGGTTTACATCATATGGGTACCAGGACATTCGGCCGAAAGAGCGAATGTAGTAGCTTTGAAGGAAAGGGATATAGGGGTAGTTAACCTGATGAACGCAAAACCATTTGACGCAACGACGGCAGAATTAAAAATATGGGTGAGAGAATCCATAAGGCCAAGAAGTCTTATGGAGTGATCCCAACTAGAGCAGGACAGGAAGCCTCCTCAAAATGAGCAAGTCTGAGGTTAGTATGATCATACATATTTTGAGTGGACATACAGGATTACGGGCGCAGCTATACAAAATTGTACGTGTGGATTCAGAGTGTAGAGCATGTAGAGAAAGCAGGGAACCTTGAAGCACTTTCTTTATCATTGTTAGGCTTTTGCCGTAATTAGATCCAAATATTGCAAATTCCGGAAATAACATACCTCACGAACACTGATTGGAAAATTCTTAAGAATTACGTCCAGGAAACTGAGTTTCTGAACATCGGAGGATAATACATACGGTGAATACTATATAAAGTTTTTTAACAAGCGATGGTGGCCTAAGTGTATAAACTCATATGATGATTTACGGATATAAGGCACTGGTAAAGAAGTGCACAACAGGCCCGATGGAGGCCGATTTGATGTATGTATGTACATATGTATATGTATCATGCTCTTAAACTAACTAAATAACTATGGATATGTATTAGTGTTAGTTTTAAATTGCAAAAATCTCTATAGAATTCATTATAGAATGTTAAGGGATTTGTACCTATATCGTAAATATCTGAGGCCTTCGGTAATCTAAATATATAGGATCTTCAAATTAAAAGTGTAAATGGAATAACAATCATATGAATGATATGAAAAGACATCAACACTATTGAATGCTATATTTGCATTTTCTTAACATTTTACAACTCCCAGCACTGTTTTCATATGAAGAAAACTTTCCTGTAAGGTATTCATTTATTTATGACCCCTGTCATTTTTATTATTAAATTTTTACATAATTTTAAGACCAGCATTTTCATTTCTTTAGTTTTGCTTTGATATTTGCTAATTTTCATATGAACATCTTTGTTAAATATTAAAAAAATAAAATAAAAAGTAGTATGTAATAGTTACTAATATAACACATGCTGATTGCAGTATTACACAATACAATTACAATGAGAGTTTTTTTAAATTTTAAACATGTTTCAATTAAAATTTAGTTTAAAAAAACAACTTTTGTTTGTTAAAAATATAAAGTCAATACAAACCGCAAAATTCATACTTATTTTACTTGTAGGTTTTAGAACAAGTTAAAAAAAGAATTGATTGAAATCTTTTCATTTATTTTTACTTTTGTATTACATATCATCATCTATTTTCAAGTATGTTTCTTAAGTCTTTTGTATTCTATAGACATGTGTTCTACTTTATGGAGTAATTTAGTTTTTAGTTTCGTATTATTAAATCAAAAAAGTATTTTGTGGTATTTTTACATGACATAAATAATGTTTTGCAAAAACATGTTTAAAGCAAATTATTTTAACTTCAATGAACTTTAAATGTTAAAACTAAATTGAATTAATTAAAAAGTGTAATTATAACTATAAACTAAAATTTAATTGGTTCTTTATACTAGGAATATCAAGGTATTATCGGAGATTGTTAAAATTTTATGAATGTTTGTACATTTTGGATAATTTTATTTGTTAATAGAATAAACTGTGTGAAATAAAATGGTCCTGTCAATAAAGGATCTTGTGGTGTCAGACACAAATGTTAATTTTATGTTTACATGTTGATCTCACCACCTTAAAACCTAATATGATATCATACGGACATGTTGCCAAAAATTAACAACAAAATCGTAAAATTCAAAATTACTGAGAAAAAACACTAACACGTTGTTATTTTTAATGACTTTAAATCGCAAACTAGATCAACATAACTAATTTTTCTAATGAGTCCAACATTTAATTTTTAATACATGTTTAACAAATATACCGAAATAATTTAATTAAAAATTCAACTAAAGTATTTCCTTATTACATTGTCTAAAATACAACGTTTTCCAAAATTATGTAAATTTCTTAAAAAAACTAAAAAGATTCTTAATGTAGAACAATCTGAGTTGAAAACAAAATAAACCCTTCCTTATTCCGTCATACTTACTTAAGTAGGAAATACACTCCAAAAATACAACTATAATAAATGTATCAATTTATGATAATAATTAAATTTCATTTTCTTCATTCTTTAGACTTAAAAAAATATATAAAGAAAGAAACTAAAATGTGAAATAAAACTCTTCCTCGTTTGGGCAAATATTTTTTGTTTTTCCCACAACTATATATGCGTTAAGAAAAAAATTTAAAAAAACACAAATAAAAATTTGTTAAATAATTACTTTGAAATTTAAAGTCAACGAGGCGTTAAATATTATTTAAATAAAAATTAAATACTAAAAACCAAGACTACTTAAGCTTAAGATGTCTAAAGAAAGAGGCATCAAGCCAACAAGTCTAACAAATTTAATAGAACAGAATACTTTAAAAGTATATTTTTAATTTGATGATAATTAATTAAAATTTAAAAAAGTTTAAAGAATAATACAAAAATGTATTTAAAAGAAGTTTGGATGTAAAAAAGGTAAACAGTTTTAAGTTTGAATTTTGTAAAGAAGAGTATTTGACCATTTTTGTTACTCTAAGTTTGCTCTATTAACCTTTAAATTTTATCCGCTGAAGTTTTCAATTTAACTTTGATCACTAATAAAATATTTAATTTTTCTAAATATCAATATCAAGCTTAAACATCTTCTTTACTTGAGTTTAATTATTTGTTCAACCATAAACTGTCAACAATCAATAAATGACACTTGGTCGTTTGTTACTCTTTTTAAGAGTTATTTTTTATTTATTGTTTTTTACTTTTTTGCAGTAAATAGTTTTAGTTTATTTTATGATTTTTTTCTCTTATATCCAACTGATGACATTCAAGTTTGTATTGGAATTTATTGTTACAATTGCGTATTTTGCTGTCAACTTCTAGTTTTTTTTTAGATTTGATTTTAAATCATTCTATTCATACTGTTGTAGAAGTTTTTTTGTGAAAACACCAGTATTTGACACGTTCCTCCATACATAAGTCATTTAACAAGTGAACTTCATTAGTTATTTATTAATTCATAACAAATGTATGATTTCTATTGTACCCTACACTAATTAATCAATGTTATTTTAAACAAATTTGGTAGTTGCGACTGCAATAAATATTTTAGGAATTTATGGAACATTATTAATATTATTTTAAAATAATTTTCAGTAAGTGTTCTAGTTCCGATCAGTAGTTTTTTTAATTTATAGTGACTGATTAAAATTTGAAAAATTTTAAATCTCACTTTATCAATGACATTTTAAGGCAATTCCTGATGATTAAAGTTATTTATATTTTTGTATATTTATTTATATTTTTGTGTTTAAAGGCCTTTTAAATAATTTTTTAAAGGGCCTTGAGTATTTACAATATTTATTCTCATTTTTATACCCTACACCTTATGCAATTTTAACGATAATTTGACGAGATTTGGCAAAGCCTATTGAAAACGGTTAAAATCGGTCCATTATTTCGTATAGCCCCCATATAACCGTACACTTCGAATAGGGCTTTTGAGCTCATAAATATGTTTTATATAAGTCTTACCCCCGTTAACTCTTCCTCCGGTTATCGTTTAACCTGTAGATATTCTGCCAGTTAAAATATTTTTTGTATGAAAACTGTTTAACTTTACGATAAAATATAACCAGACATTGAGATAATGGGGATTAATGATATTGCTGATTTTCGTAATGATCGGCCCTCATTTGAGTCTTCCCCCATATAAAGTCCCCTTCAGAAAATGTCTTGATGGTCAAAATTCACTTACAAACACTAATATCACGATGATATTCTGCATAAATAACTAATGTAGACGTAAATCCCTCTACTAAAATTTATAAAGGTAGGACCATATTAACGCCTGCCCCCATGTAACCCCTCTTTTATCAACAATTTGTTAAAATATTTCTGAATTAAAGTAAAAATAAAATTAAATACTTTATTATTATCTATGGTCAGACATGCCTGACTACAAATTCTTACTTGTTTATGGTCTATACAGTCGAATTGTATAAGCGAATATTTAAAATTAAATTTTTAATGTAATAAAATTTACAATGTGATATTTGCAATTAATTATTTAAATATTTTTAAAATTAGTATATATTACTATTTTAAAATTATACATACATATTTGTAAATTCTATAAAAAGTAATTTAAGTGAATAAAATCTAAGTGAGCACTTTAACTATTTAACACGTCATAAGTTCTACATTTCATTCATGTTGTTAGAAACTAGTCAAAACATTTTTCAAAAGAATTTCTTAACAAAAACTAGATTATTTCCTCTAATACTTTTGTTATATTCTTATGCCATATAACAGGAAATGACTCAGTTATAATTAATGTACTAATATCAATTATGACTTAAACAGCTAGTAAATAATAAATGATGTTGGAAAAGTTAAACAAAAGGTAAAATTGTATTTCATTAAAAAAATACCTTAAGTATGCTTTATATACTTTTATTAAATTGCCTTGGTGAACGTTAAAATTAATAGCATACTTTTAAGAGGTTGCAAAAACAATTCACAATGTTAAATCTAAACTTATTCAGTGTAAATTAACAGTGAAAAACAAAAGACTTAAGCAGCATGCGCAAAATTATCGCTATGAGAGTGTTGCCAGTTTTGTTTTACTAAAGCCCCCTTTAATAGCACACAAGTAATATGATCTGTTAACATTTTTTTAACGTAACCCTCACATATTAAGAGAAAATTTGGTCGTATGTCTTTTCTTAAATTAGACGTGTATTTACAAAAGTCTTGGGAAAATCAAAGGATATAAAATGAAATTAAAACAAAACGAAGGGAGTTGTGATTACTGTAACCAGATCAAGAGCGCAAAAAATTATTCTTTTGGAAACACTTCTGACACCTTCGTGCGAAGGGTCACCTGATATGCAAAAGGGCGTAAGAAAACTTTTAAAAATTTTATAGGAGAGACGAAACACTAAATAAAATAAAAACTATTGTTTGCTATAAAACTTTATTTTTACAAAATTTATATCAAAACATCAATAAACACGTTTGAATATGACTTTACCGCCAGACATTGTCTATTATGTAGCTTTTTAGGACTTTCTGACTTGTGTAAATGACAAATTTGTTATTTTTGAATTTCATGTCAATAAAGTCCGATTTTTTGACAAAAAAAAAAGTGCTAAAACTTAGCGACAACATGTATTCTGATGCAGTGGACCATTTTCAATCAAAAAGTCGATTTAAAATTTTTTGGTTGTTACACTTTTTTGTATTTCAGGTGACGATATGTTTGTTTTTTATTCCGTTTGTAATTTCCACAATATAATTTTCTGCATTCTTATAGATAGAAGAGTCGATTAAGCAATATCCATCCGTCTGTGTGCCTGTTGAAATCAATTTTCTCAAGACACCAGATATCTTCGGTATACAAATTTTCAAAAATGCTCTCAGACATGCTTTTGACAAGTTTTTCATTAAAAATCAGCAAAATTGGTTCATAAGTAATGGAGATATGAGCAAAAAACCGAGACAAACTCCGAAAATGTCATTAAAATGATTTACAACAACACATCATCATATTGTAAATTGTGTTCTCGTACTTAATTAGCTTTTTATAAAGACAAAAATATTTAACTTAAAGCGTGGGGTAAACGAGAACATATAAAAAGGGAATTTTTTGGTACTTTTTCGTTCTTCAAAAGATGTTTTTTGAATTTTCTATAATAGCGAACCTAGAAACATACAAATGCAAATCTGTAGGAAAGAATTTTTGAACTTTTTCGTTCTTTAACTGAAACTTTTTCGTTTTTATGGAATATTGAATGGATGGATGGAATAAAAATCTGTAAGAATGAATTTTTTGGTACTTTTTCGTTCTTCAATTGGTACTGTTTGAATCCATTTTAATATTGAACCTATAAACATAGAATTAACAAGCGGCACCCTGATTGAATGAAAATCTATAAAATCTTTTTCGTTTTACAACTGTAATAAAGTTAGTACTGACTGTTTTTTTATGTACTCTCCAAAAACGTTAAATTTGCATGGTAAAACAGAATTCTGAGGTATCATCTACAGTCGGATTCCGGTACAAATCGATGATTTGTCTTAAATATTAAACAATTAATTCAATTACTTTGAAACAAATGTTAAACCAATTACAAGCCATGTAATTGCTTATTAATCCCTCAATTAATTTACCTGCAAGTTTAATTATCAATTAACCTTCACTAACAAAATAAGTAAAAGTATTTAATCCATTAATAATAAACACAAAATCGATATAAGATTTCTTCTTTGTTTCATCAAATTTACTACATTTTTTTCCTTTATTTCAGAGCGTTTGAACGCATTTCATTTAATCGTAAAAAAATATTTAACTTATAAATTAAATTTAAGCAAAAGTATTAAGTAAAAAACACATAATTATTTAAATACAATACTCGTTGTAGTTGTTGTGGATTTCTATAAATTTTTTGTTCCAGCACTAGAGGCAATTTGTTTGTTTTGCATTTATGATGTATGGAGTGGCATGGAGTCGTCGTAATAATAGTAAAAAACAAAAACAAAAATTATGTTGAATGAATAAGAGCATCTAGATTAATGAACTGATGAAGGCAGTGATCAACTAAAAGTGGATGAATATAAATCGGTAGGTATGTATGTATGTATGTTGATTTGAGTAATTGGAGTATTATACATTTTATGATAAGTAGTAAATTAAAGAGAACTATTAATATGATGAGAGAGTTAGAGAGTGTTTGTAAATAGGGATCGTTACAGGTTTTATTGAAACGATAGAGATAAAGATAGAGATCGGTTAGGAAAATATATATACAAAAGTATGTTTATGAGTTGAGTTTCTGTGTTAAGTGCAGACTTTGCCATTTCACTGCTTTTTTATTCTTCTTGTTATTTTTCTTCTTTGCTTTTTTCCAAGTTTGCCTTTAAACAATAATCCTTTTAATATCATCGAGGTCGTCAACGGGGGGAAAGTATTTAGTAGATTTGAGGACTTGTTTTATAAGGGTTTGTGGGGTAATTAACTTACTAAACTAAATAATTTACAAAGATTTTACGGTTTTGTTTTTTTGTCTACGAGAAAGAAAAATGGCTACTTAATAATGACCATGGGCACCATGACCAGCATAACCACCATAACCATGACCAACAGCTACAGCAGCTGGGGCATGATGCGCCACAGAGGCATAGTTGATGGCAGGAGCAGCAGCAACATGATGAGCTACAGCGGGACCAGCATGAGCATAAGCGGCGGGTGCGGCATGAGCATAGACTGCTGGAGCGGGAGCAGCATGTACTACTGGGGCAGGAGCATGGGCATGTACTGTAGGGGCGGTTTTGTGAACAACAGCGTTGAAACCATTGTGATCATCAGCGGTGTATTCAACGGTACGCACTGAACCGTCAGGTTCAACCAAAGAGTAAGAGCCCTTGACTACATCACCATCACGTACTTCATGTTGTGACTTGACATCGCCAGTATGTGAATCAGCAACACCATAGTTGTAGTGATATTTGGGGTAAGACTGCAACAAAAAAAATCATAACTTATTTTTAAAACTTAAGAATATTGTTAAATAGATAGGACCGATCTTAAGACTTGTTTTTATTTATCTTTTTATGGAAGAAATTACTACGGCTCTTAGTTTTTATTTACATATAAATAATAAATTTCAAATATTTATAGTCACACGTGTAATAAACAAATTGTAAACATTTTTGCACATATTTTTAAAACAGTAGCTATAGTAGTAGTAGCTGCAATTGTGTCATAAAATTACCGGCTTTATAAATATTTCTACAAGATTATGCCAGCCATATGCATGTTTTTGCTTACACTGCTGCATATAAATAGATGTGCTACATTTGATTATAACTTTTATGCGCCAAAGTATGTCAGTTTACATGATTAAACATTGAACATAAGTGAAGCAGAAATAAACAATGGAAATGAAAAAATAAAAGAAATACGCAGACTTTCATAGTGAATGAAAATATGTTGCAAGATGTACACATAACGAACTTATAGCATGTAAGTGTCTCTTGAAGTTTAAATAATGTATAAACTTTTGAATGAAACTAAAAGTTGAATAATTTTGATTCAAGAGTTCTTAATGAAATCGCGTGTTTTACTATTTTTTAATATTAAAAAAAAAACAAAGCAGACGGGAGCGTTTTTTCTCATATCAAATGTTGCAACGATCTTGAATTATGTTATTTATTTTTAGAGATTTTTTTTAGAACATTTCAAAGAGATTTTGCGATAAAGTAAATAAAAGAGTGGCATTCAAAAGACTTAAGTGACAAACTCGAATTTTGAAATTAAAACATTAATTACAAAAACTTAAATTCAATTATAATTTTTATAAATTTTGAGGGAAATACTTTTCAAGTATGTCGTTTAAATTATTTGCATTAATAAAATGTTTTGCAATAATTTGAAAGGGAAGCCAATAGGTTTGTTGCTTAAGTCTTTTATTATTTGCTGTTTATAAAATTTAATGTGAAACATTAAAAGTCTTAGAATGTTCAAAAGGAAAGAAAATAATGGATATTGAAACTACTTTATAAATTACTTAGTTTTCATCAAATTACACTTGAATCTCTTATGTTGTTAATTACCTACATGTTAATGCAAATTATATACCATCATGTGCAAAGTATCTTCATTTGTTCGCTAAAACCCACGAAAATTTAAAATATATTTACTAAGTTTTTTCTTTGTCTAATACCATTAACTAATTGCAGACAATGAACAATTTTTTAACATTGTTGTTTGAAATTACGTGTGCTGCGATCATGCAAGTTTTACTAATTTTCCCCCCTCTGACTACTGACAGACTGGTAAAAATGTGCTGCAATTCATTATTTATGTCATTTAGTATTGTCTGCAAATGATTCTTCTTTTTCTATATGTCACAATTTACACTTTTACATATATTAAATATATATTAATATCAGTAATATTTACTGGTAATAATTGCAAGAAAAAATAATGAAACAAGTCAATAGTGTGGTTAAATACAATAATGAAATATTATCTTCTTTGTCATAAAAAATAGATATTGTATTGCGACAAACTTTATGGGAGAATTTTTAAAGAAGCGAAGTTATTGTTTAATGTATTTTTTTAATATTTATATAATGGGAAATGTATTTTATTGTTGAATAAATGTTTAATAATTATATTATTTAAATGTTAAATGTAAAATATAAACAACAGATATAATTTGTTGTGTGATGGATGTGACTTAAATGAATTAATTAAATACATTCTTTATATTTTAAAAATATTTGTTTTAATTTTTTTTAAATATATCATATTTAGAAAATTATTTACTTATTTCTCTATTTAGAGGATTTTAGTAAAAAAAATTTGAAAAATTTTAAATTTTTAATAAATTTTATATTTTTTCAAAATGTTTTACTAATTTTCCGCAAATTTTATATATTTTTATTTTTGATATTTTGTTAAAAGTTCAATAAATTTTGTATTTTCAAAAATTTTCGACAAATTCTAAATTTTGAATTTCAATTTCTATTTTAAAAAATTTACTAATAAATTTTTTAGAAATTTTCCACAAATTTTCTATTTGTCCAAAATGTTCGATTAAATTTCAAATACTTTTTTTAATAATTTCTATTTTTAGAAAATGTTGAATTATTATTTAACATTGGAAATTTTTCAATAAATTTCTATTTGGAAAAATTGTTCGATATTTCATTTTTTTAAATCTTAATTTCAAAATCTTTGTCTTTCTTATATCCATGTTGTCTATATAGATTTGAGTTAGTTTTATTTAACTTACATGATAATCCAAGCCCTCATCGGGATGACCACCATGGCCATGGGCATATACAGCTGGGGCAGCAGCATATAAAGCAGGACCAGCATGGCCACCATGTAAGACACCAGCGGTAGCAACACCCACAACAGCCAAGCAGATCAAGGACTAAGAAATAAACAAACAAATAAACACTTCTATTAAACACTGCACTCTTTGTACATTTATTTTATGTATTTTTAATTCAAAGAACTTTTTAAATATATTTTGTTTTTAATGTAATTAAGTCCTTATTGTCAACAAATACTTGTTCAATGAACTTGCACACAAACACACTCACTTTAAAGAAAGCCATTTTTAGATTTAAGGATTTTTTGTAAATTAGTTTAGTTTATTTTGTAGTTTATTAAACCAAGAGGTCTAGACGACTCAATGTATTGTAGTCAACTGATAACTAGAACCAAGAAGGAAATTGCTTTTATATACAAAATATTTCAACAAAACTAAAACATAAAACTCTTAAAATACTCTCGTCGCATATACAACAAAAATACACAGACTCCACCCGTAGTAAATAGTAACAAATGAAATAAAAAAAATTAACAAAAAAATATGAAAAACTTAAAACAACCACAAAATACTCAACATTAAAGAGGGTTAAAAGCTAAACAGCAACAAAAACTACAACATTATGTTTAATACTTGTACTTGAACAACAACAAATGCAACAATAAAACATAGAAATATACAAAAATTAAACTATAAAACCAACAACAAATAAACACTGTCAAAGTTGGCAGAATTAGATTAAATAATAATAATAAACAAAAAGTAACCAACACCACCAACAACAATTGCAAACATACGAATACGAACAGCAAACTGTGAGTACAATTTTTACTCTTACTTGTTGCCAGCTAACATGTAGTTGGTATGTGTGTGTCTACTTTACTTTTATAATTTTCTAAACACATACACAGTGGGACAAGTTAGTGTAGTTTTTATTTAATTTAGAATAAATTCTCAGGATAAAGAACTAAAATATAATAATTTGGATACAACAAAATGTTTTCAAATTTGAACACATTTTGAAAAGTGAGTGCGTCGGATGTTGTTCTCTATAAGTGTTTCGAATGAACGAGAAGCGTGCTGAATTGAATGGTGATACCAGTGAATTTTCCTACACTGTCCAGGATGTCAGTGTGTTCTGAGTAAAAACAAGTGTTCGGCTCATTTGATGGATTCGTCTTTTGGTCTACCGAATACGTCTCTGCTGCTGCCGACTCAAAAGAAATCATCCCATCTACGTGCTTGTAAACGGATGTGAAGATTTTTCATCTCGGAAGTTAAGCAACGGGGCAAAAATGGTCCGAGATTAGACGGCTCGAGCAAAGAGCTTGTACAATGTACTTGGACTAGACTTTAGGCTAGACTAGAGACAAGACTTTTGACTAGACTATAGACTAGACTATAGACTAGACTATAGACTAGACTGTAGACTAGACTATAGACTAGACTATAGAATAATTTTTGTGAATTGTATATTGCAAAAAAAATCAGAAAGTCATAGCCAGTCGCCGGACAGACGGAGGGACACATATGCCTTAATCAACTTTAATTAATTAATAATTATAATCCAATTGGTATACTTTGTTATATTGGTTCATATTGATCATATACCTTTGAGTGTTACAAACATTAGCAATACAATATACCCTCCCCACTGAAGTATAAATAACAGTTAAACTACCCATATTTAAATTTTTTTTCTTTCATCGATCCACGGTATTCAATCATTAGTTTCATTGTTGAAGTGGCGGTGAACCAACCTTATTTTTCTATGCTATAATTTTGAGCAAAGTTTGCTGTTGATTTTGTATTGAAAGCGAGAGTATTTGTTTGAATAGAAGTTAAATCAGTCTATGATTAGAGTTTGATTTGTTTGGTAGTAGTAATTGGTTTTAGACAAAATACAGAATAAAATATATATTTAAAATAAAACTACGGCTGCTGTATTTTTCAAATTAAAACGATGTGTGTGTTTTATTTTGTGTGTTTTACAGTGACGTTGTGTCTTAATTTGTTGCTTGATTTCTTCTTGTGAATCGTACTTCTAGATGAATGAATGAGAATCTGAAACTTGTTGTCAATTAGTTTTTTTTTTTTGTTTCTATTTATTTGCAACAATATTCTTGCATAAAATTTTAACATGCTGAATATTAAACAATAAATAAAATTCACACCTTTTTTCCTATACTTGCATTAGATCAATTTTTGTTTTCGTAAATTCAGTGCTAGACATTGATGGCTAATTAAAAATATTTAAATTGGTTTAAGACTCGCAATGCAAATTAAAATTTGAATTGAGTTTTTTAAGCAATTTTCGTTTTGGTTTTGGAAAGGAGTTTTTATTAAGAATTTTATTGTTAAAGTGATTGTTGTTTTAATGTAGAATATTTTTTGTTTATTTTTAATTTGTTAATTAAGAAATCTATTAAAATCTGTATAGTTTGGAGGAAATTTAGCTTTGTTTTGAAATACAAGTCACGGTCAGCTTATAATTTTTTTAGAGTAAAAGAAATACTTTCAGCAATTTATTTAATTTCATAGTTTTAATTATTGTTTTAATACTTTTAAATGTTATGAATAAATTGGAATTTATTTAAAGAAGACTGTGTGAAGAATATTAATTTTAGCTTTATTATAAATAAACATTTCATAATATTTGTCATTCCTTTAATCAGTTTTAAAGCATCTAGTTTATTGTTATCAAATGGTTTCAAAACATGTAAAATGATTATAAAAACTCTTTAAATGTCTCCGAGAACAAACTTAATTTATACATACTAATTACACACTTAAGATAAATATTCACAATTTGGTTGCTAAAATTAAGTAAGTATTTATGAAGAGCAATATATACCACACATATAAAACAAAATGTATGCAAATCATACATTTCCAGGAAAAATTTTTCTACAAAAACAAGTTCTTGAACCATCTTGAACATTGAAAAACTATAATTATTTTCGCATCTTCGGAAGTCTTTAAACATTACTTTCTCAGAAGGTTAATAAATTCACTTGGTGTTACTTTTGAAGTAGTGATTTATGTTATTCTTTTGGAAGTACTTCGTTTTATTTTTGCTGGGTAGTAATACTTTCACAGAACCAATTCCGTAGTTAATAATTTCGTATAAAAATATGTCTCTACCCCAAACATAAATAATAAGAAACAAACTCTTTTGTTTTAGCTGATTGTTACCAAATAACTGAAAACTGCAACAGTGCATAACTAATCATGATTTTATGCTAAAATAAGCGTACTACATTAAAGGATAGAAACACCATGATTAGCAAACTAACTGCAATAATTTACAAAGAAGATAAAATACCGGATTCTAAGAAAATAAAGCATGACTATAACCATTTGACAAAAAATATATACTTTTTTAAATACATATGCTACACCATATCCAATTGCATTTAAACATTGCATTTTAAAAAATATATTAAACAATTTTGAAATATATTTTAGAAAATTGTTTGAATACAAATAGAAAATTATTTTATTGCTCAAATGAACATTTTGAAATATAAATAACTTTAAAATCACTGTTTTAATTGGAATTCAAATTTTGTGAAATAGAATCACAAATGGTGTTGTTCAAATATATTTTTAAAGATAATCTACCGTTAATGAAGTAAATAAACAGTTGGAAATATTTATGGTTTTTTATCTCAATATTTATATTTGAACTTAACTGTTGCCATTTATTGGTTTTAAATCGAAAACATTTAGTCTTGCGTTTCGCCTCAATTATGTTAATTCATGCTTGAAAATCTCTTGGAGACTCTTTTTTGTACTTTTTTACTTAACTGTCATTTGACAGCTGTGTTTATTGTCTTTATATTTTTTCTTCGTTTAATGACTTGATTACCGTTATTTCTGCATATTATTGATCCGTTACATGTCGTGATAACCTTGATATGATTACATGAATTTAATTATTCAAATAAATTCAAACGGAAAACATGACAACCACAATAATTTCATTACAAAATATTTGCCAAATCGTAGTCATAAAAATGGTCTACAGTCAACGGAAGATAAATAATGTTTAATAAAATGACAATAAATATTTATTTATTAGGTTTAAGAAAAATAACTAAAATAAATGATGCAGAACTTCAGGTTTCTTAAAACTATACTTTTTGTTTAAATATGTTTGTTATTTTAAGAAAAAAAAACATTAAATGTAATTTTTTTAAGTTTTGGTTTTATGGTTAAAATTTCATAAAAATAAACCATAGTAATAAAAAAGCTTTACAAAGTTTTGTGGTCTTGAATAACTCCCACAGTTATTTTTTATTACAACAAATGAAATTGTGTAATAAACATATTGTAGTCTTTAGCTTAATAATACATACATATAGATAATAAAGAAAATTTAATTAAATTCACAATTATTTGTTGTAGCAAGTATTAAGTAAATTGGTTATTTTCGCAATGTATCAAATATTGGTTTTGTACTGTATATTTCTACTAAGATGGACTTTTTATAAACAAACTAACACTTATGTTCACTGCGATAATTTGTCCACCATAAGTCAGCCTTCTTCAACATTATCTTATATTTAAAAAAAACTTGGTCTTTAAAACAGTATGAAAATTCAAGTAACATAAAATTTCAAAACACCTATTGTTTTTTTACAAACTTTTAATGGCCGTCATTTAATTACTTAAACTAGAGCTAAATGTTTAAAATGCTTCAATAATTCAATTACACGACAATTAGTTACTTAAATGGTTCATAATACAATTAGTACAGGATATAGTAAGGTCGCACTTAAGTGCACAAAAGTGATACGACAATCACAAATTTCGCAAAATAGTCGTATTCGTACGTGTTTTTGCTCGCATTACTTAACAAAACAAAATCTTGTTGAAACAAATAATAGTTAATTAAACAATTTTAATGTCTACAACATAAATACGACTACTGAAAAAAAATTTGAAAAAAACAAGAACAACACAATTATTAATTTCTGCAAATCAACAACAACAACAAAACTACCATAAACATATAGAAAAAATCTGTTTACCGCAAACAAAATAATAAACTTAACATGAAAAAAGTGTACGAGTAATTATTTAGTGACCCATTGCTGCAGATACATAGTTTTATACTCTACCCCAGGTATTGGACATTTTAATTTTGAAATAGTACTTAGTTTTTAAGGGTGCATTCTTAGGTTAAAAGTACCAAATTACTTTTTTGAGTAGTTTTTGAATAGACCAGGCTTACTAGTGTATATATGATGTTGTCGACCTTATTAAAGACAAATTATTCTCAATGATCATGGAATTAGTCCCTGGCGAAATATACGGAAAGAAAAAATACTCGAGTTTTTAGATTACTATTTCATCGTGCACACGTTTATTTTTATACCAGTTGCAGAACGAAAAAGTACCTAAAGTGCCTTTTTATAGATTTTGATTTACTCAGTACTCTGCATGGTTTCTATTATAGATAACTCAAAAGGTACCAGTTAAAAAACGAAAAAGTACCAAAACAGCTTTCCTCTATTTGCTTAATTTTATGTTTTTAAGTTCAATATTATACAAAATTAAAAAGTACCTTTTGAAGAACGAAAAATTATCAAAAAATGCCCTTTTATAGATTTTTATTTACTCCGAACTTTTTCACTCTTTTTTAAAACCATAGAAAACTCAAAAATTACCAGTTGAAAAACGATACTTTATTCCAAAATAGTATAAGTCCATAAATAGAACAGAATGCTTTATAAAAAAGTACCAAAAATAGGTACAAATCCAAAAAACTATTAAATTTATATTATAATTTTTTCAATACGTTATGAATGAAATATGAAAAAATATACATATGTATGTCTATGTTCAGCAGTTTAAAGACACATACGTGGAATGTAAAAAAGTACCAAAATATAGTTTCGTATAGTACCAAATATAGACTCGTTGTCTCTCTAAAAGGGCCGAATTTCAAAAAAGTTCCAGACAACTGTCCGATTACTTTTTAAATGTATAACGATGAGAATGAGGTTAAACAATTTACCCGTTTCTACCCTTTTTTACCCCCTAAATATTTGAATTTTCAGAAATCCACTCACAGTGGATCTATTTGTTGTGAGACCATTAACACAATGAGACAAAATAAACGAAAATTTAAATACCTGGGAAGAATCTTGAGTTACGGGTAAAAAAAAAACGGGTTTTTGTACCTTTAAGCACTTATAAGTCAGAAACTCAGTTAAATCTGAACCGATTTTAAGTTTCTCCACGAATTTAGAAAGCAGAAGCTGAGGCCTTTATAATAACATATATAACGTTTAAGTAACCTCTAGAGATATGTGTGAATTTCATCAGCAAGCTTATTTTTTATTTTAATTTTGCACGGTTGTCCAAGTTTGGAGATGTTTTTTGAAAGTATTTCATATAGGAACCGTACTATCTATTAACTGATTAAAAACCTATGTTTATTCATGAGTAAAACGCAACTTTGCTTTTAAAAATCCGTTAGTAATTGACGACGTTATTGATAATTTTCTTAATACAAAATTTTTCCAAAACTGATTTTTCGAAAGATGCTTCATGCTGGCGTATAGGGCTAAATATGGGCCGATCCTCATACAAGATTTATTTATTTATGTATATAAAAGTTATTTATGCTAAATTTCATCGTGATATTGATGTAATTAAGAGAATTATGAAATTAAAGTCGCTTGCTTAAGGAGGATTTGCATGGGGACTAGGGTCAAATAAGGTCCAAACAATACAAAAATCGGTATAAATGAGTTTGCAGTAATCTTTAGTGATACTGCTGATTCATACAAACCCTCCTTCAGAAAATGACTTGAATTCCATAATTCTAATCTTAATATTAATATCACGATGAAATTCAGCATCGAACATCGGCCCATATTTAACCCTATCCCTCATTTTTGAACAATTTTGTATTAAGAAAAAGATCAATTATGTCGTCAATTGCTAAGCGATTTTTAAAAACAAAGTTGCGTTTTTCTCATGATAGACATGGGTTTCTATTCAATTAATAAATAATACGGGTTCTATATAAAATACTTTCAAAAACATCTCCAAACTTGGACAACGGTGCAAAATTAAAATAAAAAATAAGTTTGCTGATGAAATTCACACATATCTCTAGAGGTTACTTAAACGTTATATATGTTATTATAAAGGCCTCAGCTTCTGCTTTCTAAATTCGTGGAGAAACTTAAAATCGGTTCAGATTTAACTGAGTTTCTGACTTATAAGTGCTTAAAGGTACAAAAACCCGTTTTTTTACCCGTAACTCAAGATTTTGGAGGTGTTTGTTACATTTCAAAAACATATTCTTGTTCTACTCGGATCCACCTTTCAGGAAAATAGTATCACTTCCCAGGTATTTTTTCTCATGAATAGACATGGGTTTCTATTAAATTAATAAATAATACGGGTCCTATATAAAATACTTTCAAAAACATCTCCAAACTTGGACAACGGTGCAAAATTAGTCGTTAATATAAGCATTAGGCTAATCAAAGAATTTATTTTTTTGAATTAACCCAAGTAGTTAATAGTACTCAATAAAGTACTAATATGCATTTCTGAGCTTTCCAAGTAAGCAAACCTCCGAAGAACCTGGCTAAATAAATCTCAGATGGCAGGGTATAGTATAGTCGAGAATGACCAACTATACTTTCTTATGTATGTTATATTTATGTTTTTTATGTAGATTACTTTTTTTTAAACAATTTTTAACTTTTTTTGTGATTTGATAATTAAATTGTTGGTCATTTGGAATGGTGTATACTCATATGTCTATGGCAGTATGTATAACTTGATACAGTTTGGTTTTAGTATGGTAATTTAACAAGACTCTACTACAACAATTGTCTTAAGTAGTTCAATTGTAGAGAGGTTCAGAGTTGTCCGTTGCTTGTTAAATGACAGGTTGGTATTTAAAACATTTCATATGTTCATACATAGCGCATGTATTGACTTGTTTTAAATTGGGGTTTTCATTATTTTATGTAATTATTTTTCTACATGTCTGCATGCCAAAAAAAAAAAAGTAAATAGACTAAATTTTTATTGAGGCGTTTGTCTTTGAGTATATACAATGGTTTTTGTCATGATTTATTACAAACAAACAACTAAATTATCAATCAATCTATATATTAAACAATCTTATTTATCTTACAGAGTAATAAAAATTAAATTTAAATAATTTTACAATTTATTTTGAAATCTTAATACAATTTGTAGTACTACTGGCCACAAAACCTTGACTTGTAACCAATAATCACTTGTTTTGTTTACTTTAAGAAAGAAGGGTTTTTTTCTTAAATAAATGTAATTCATTTCAAAATTTAATTTTATAATAAATTTGACTTGACTACTCTTTTTTTAGATTAACAAAATTAATTGTATTGTTAAAATTTTGTTTTTAATCATTAGTTTTTTACAATGTTTTTTAAAGTATTTTTTTTGGTTTTCTTTTTTATATTTGCCATGAACAAGGTCATTTAGAGGTTTTCTATTTTAATTAAATTTTTATTATTTATTCTTTTAAGATTTTTTTTGTATTGTTTTGAATTTTGACAAGTAGGAGTTACCACAATTACAATGGATGTTGTAATGAAAAATAAATAATCTTTGACTTTGTTAAAGAAAAACAATTTTTAGACAAGAACTTAAAATTCTTATTTATCAGTTTAACACATTGTTAAAAAAGTAAAGGAAACAAAAGAATTTGCTGAAGTAATAATGGTATTTTATAAAAATGTGATTAATTTAAACAATTTGTAAAACATGCTCAAAATTCGCTACCAATGGCTTTTTGGTATTTATATTAGTTTAAAATATTTTAAATATTCCAATTTTATGCTGACAAATCCTTTCTTCTAGTGGCTAGTTAAAGTTTAAAAAATTATTTTAGTTTTTTTTTGGCAATTCCTTTGATACTTTTTGCTTATTCATTGAACTGGGTGTGTTGAACAAAATTTATTTATTGATTTTTTCTTTGTCTACATTTTTTAAAATTGTGTGTTAACAAATGAACCATTTTCTATTGTTGTACAATAATTGTTTTGAATTTGTTTTGCATATCAATTGTTTTATTTTGGCTGCATTTATTGTTTGCTTTTGACGTAATTATGATTTATTGGAATTAAAACAAATTGTTTGAAACGAAAAACAAATACTAGCAGTAAGCCAAAGTGCATACTATGAAAATGTCCAAATTTACAAATGAAATAAAACAAAATACATTCCAATTGAATTTAGATTTTAAAGGTAATAAAACAAGATTTTAAATATTCAATTCTTTTCTTAAAGTTGGTACTAAATTTTGTCAAAATGAGTCTCATGCTCATTCAAGGTATTTAGAAATATGCTGATAGCATTACCGCTAATTTCTTTAAGGTTTAAATAAAATGTCTCTATATTTAAAACTATCATTCTACTACAACAGGTGGCTGTAAGACTTCCTGACTTGTAGTATCAATTTACTTTGCCTTAGATTTCTATGTTTCAATTTAATTCACAGCACCAATGACGTATTCGCAGTAATTTCCAATGAATCATTCATAGTCTTTTAATTTATAGTCTTTTTTTATAAAACCAGAAGTTAATACGCAATCAGGCAGTTACAATTTATTTCAAAACATGCAATCAATTATCTTTGAAAGTTTTGTATTATCTGAAAACTTTCAAGGTGATAACAGTTTAAAGTTGAAAAATATTAAAATATATTCATATGAAAATAACTTTAAACAAAAATTATAGCATATTAAAATATAATCAAAATAGTTGGCAAAAACAAATATTTTGCTAGAAATAAAAAACTTCTTTAATTATTGCTAAATTATAATTAACCACAAATCAAACAACCAAAAACCAACTGTTTTGCAGACGTTTTGGTTAAAAGAAATCAGGAAGACGGCAGCATGGCAAGCAAACGTCACATGAAACGTATCAAAAATCAAAGAAAATTAGTAGTGTGGTAGATGCTTAAGACAAGACATAGACAGAAATATATAAAAAAATATTAAATATCATTTGTGAAATATCATGTAAGGTGGTGTTAAAATTTATGCAGATTTTAAGCAAAATTAAATAATATAAAAAAGAGAATTTAACAAGAATGACAGTTATTAAATGCGGAAATGTTTAAGTAAATTAAAAATTTGTTTTAAAAAACCCACAAAATACAAAATGACATTTTAGCAATTTTTTTTTTGCCTAAAAATACACAAATTCATGTCAAGTTCAAAAATTTTATAAAATAATATTAAAATTATAACATAAAAATAACGTAGTTTCTTTACAACCCAAATCAAACGTCGTATGCTCCGCTTATGTGTGTTGCAACTTTGTACAAATGATGCATGTTAAACAAAAGACTTAAGCAACAAACCTGTTTAATAAGAATTTTCTGTTCAACGTTTTTGTTTTTTTTTTCTTACATGTCTGTTCAACAATAATTGTTTACGATTTGTATTTATCATCTAAACCCCTGATACTGGTATCTGGTTGTTATTGTTTTAATTGTAAACACAAGATTTTTTTCCTCATGCGTTCACAAACATTTGGTCAACAACATGTTTTACCAGTTTTTTTTTTTCATACGATAAATTTGTAACTGAATTTTACGCATTTTACGGTTATAACACTTGACTTGTCTGCTTGTATTTTATTTTTTTTTTGCAGGAATTATATTTTTAATTCATAAAAAACGCAACCTAATGTCATGTGCGTAGTTCAGGCTTAACAAGTTTAACAGAAAAATTAAAAAAAGAAATCAAAACCTTGTCGTGATAAATGTTGACATAAGTGACAACAAAAATGCAACAGTTAAATACAATTAATTAATCAGACAGATAAATACAAGTGTGGAAGTTTTGGACAATAACAATTTTTAATAATTGTGTTCAATTTTGTCAGTAAACGAGTACTAAGAAAGGTAAAATGTGAATTAAGGTATAAAAAAGTATGATTTTTTCAATGGCACGTACATTGATGTAATTTTATACACATATGGGATAACTTCTCGAAAGCATGTCTGGCAGAATTGTTGAAGACAGACGGACATTACTTAATCGACTCCTCTATCCATAAGACTCGAAAAATATATACATTATATGTTCGGAAAATTATATTATAGAAATTACAGACTTATATAAACCCTTCTCAGGAAAGTGAAGCATATAAAAATAGACTTCAAATAATACACATCATACTAACAACAAACCTTAATCAGTTCTCCTTTCAATTTCATAGTATTAAGAAATAATAATAAAAATTACTGTAAATCGCTTAATCACTTAACTTTTACACTCAATGCAATCATGTAATTACTTTATACTTATACTTACTTTGTTATTTAATGCTCAATAACTTTTCTTCACCATTTCGCCCCATTTCAGACAATATCCCGTAACATACTTTGATAAAGTGCCAATTTCTTACCGCCATCTAAGTGGGTCTGTCTGTCTAAGAGTGACCAATAGTATGCATCGTTGGTTTAGTTTGGTAAAAGAAAAAGTTTATAAATTTATTTGTATTTAAAGATTATTTTTCATTGATAACATAACTCCATTCATTTTTAAGGCAAAAGTAAGTAGTAAGCCCAGCTGTTGTTATAGATATTTTTATTGGGTTTTTTAATGTGAACTTTTGTAAATAGTCAATAAAATTAAAAGAAATGAGGAAAATAATATTAGAGCAAAAACGTGCATTATGCAAATGTACATATTTATTTTTTTCAATTTTTTAGTTGCCTTGTGGGAGATAATTATAAAATGCACGTATTTGAGAGATTAGAATTGTGTTAGACAAACTGTTTTTAATTGGGGCCACAAAAAATTTTCCAACGACTATTTTATAAAAAAACTGTTCTTTAATTTCTTAGCAACAAAATGGAAAATTAGGAAATTAGTTCTAAAAAACTTTCGTGAATCCGACAAGTCCTTTCAAAATGAAAAAGGTATAAGTCCTTAATTGAAGTCAATGGATTAATGGCTTAAATTTGTTCTAATATACCTATTTATGCCTTTACTTCGTTTTAGATTTTAAAGAGTTTAATTGTACTGTCTTTATTTATTTCGCACAGAAAAAAGTGATAATTTGAACCAATGTGCAGTGGCATATGTGTACCTCATATCTTCCTCCATGTTCCATTTAAATTTTAATATAAATCATTTCATATTTTGTATTGCTGGTCACTTGCAGTAAATACTGTTAGCTTCTCTAACATATACTTTATTTTATTTTTGTAATTAGTAACTAGCAGATCAAAACAAAGTTTGTGCAACACTGAACCAGTGGCATAATGCAATCACTGTGGCTTACCAGCGAAATATATATGTATGTTGGTAAGTCTGAGTTTAATAAGTCAATGTATAAGTGACACAATGGGTTATCGTTATAATACATAGATAGTCATGTTTTTCTAAATATAAAAATGATTTATAATAAACCAACAAAAAACTTATAGAAATGACAATATTTTAACATTAAATACATGCAGCAGCCTTATTTTCTTAAGTTGAGTTAAATATACTGTTTATTTATTTATACATACATTGTATTTCTCAAAAATCTAACATTTTACTAAAAGGAACTTAAGTACAAATTTTAAGCTTAAACTTAGTATAGCTTCTTTATAAATCTTTAAGCCATACAACAATGACATGAATTAGTTTAAATATTAAGCAAATGAAAAACCTAAAAACATAAAGAAGAATATAAAAATTAAATGACATAAAATTATTATCTTCCAACGAAGACAATAAAATAAATACACACACTCTTAAAATTATATGTAACAATTGGATTTTTTGGTTTCTTTAGTATAAAAGCACCTTGTGGTTTTATTGCTGTTCGAATAGAAATATTAGACTCGTAATAGACGGTTTTTGTGCGGCAGTGTTGATGGCAACAATATATTACCAAATGTTGTTGTTCTTGTTGCTGCTGCTGTTGTTGCAAAGGTGTGGTGAAGTATAAAATATGGTTTGTATTTAAAAGTATTGTTTTTTTCAATTGTTACTGCCGCAAATCATTGAACAAAATATATAATCCAACAACAGCAGCAAATTGCAATTGTAACAATTTTATATGTGTGTGCAATTTCTGCAAACTTTTTTATAGACATTTAAGTGAGTGAGATTGAGAGAATACAATACCCCAGAGCATATATTTATGAACTGTGTATATGTGTTGGTTATATTTAGACGTTTATAACGACATTGACAAGGCCATTTGCAGCCTGCTAGTACCCAAAAGCAGCATTTACTCAATGATCATTAGATGAATAGCAAACGTAGTTTTACAAGCTATTGGCAAAAATACTTACATTCATATACCAACACATGTATGTATGTAGATACAAGATACATTATGTTTATTCATAACTATATAACAATTTACATACATTATGAGCACGTTCATACAATAATACATTAAAAGCATGGAGCGCCATTAGTTAAATTAAAGTTAGTTTCAGTTCTTTTAATATTCTATTCTTTAATCATGGGAATTTTGCGCAAAAACTATTGAATTTTTGCAAAAAAAAAAATGTTGTTAGTAATTTAATATTTTAAAGTTTACATAAATTTTTTAATGTTTGCAGCTAGAAATAAAAAAAAGATATATAATTTTAATTTTTAACATTGAATAAAAATTTTAACGATAGCTTTAAATAAGTGTTAAAAATTTAAATTTGCCACATAAAAACCAACCAACACTTTGGAAAAAAACAAAAGACTTAAGACACATACGGCGCATGAAGTACTTGATATTAATTGACATTGTTCATACGTCACCGAGTTATAATTATTTTTTTTTTCGAATACATGCCCTTGACCTATTTGATAAGTTTACCAACTGACTGAGTGTATGAATTGATTGAATGTTGACAAATTACACAGCATTTTTTGTTTTGACAAATCACATCTTATTAGCAGTGACCTTGTTTGTGGTAGAATATTTTAAAGTGCAAATATTTATGTTCATAAAAAAAATTCTTTGGTGTTTTATAAACCTATACTTTGAGTAAAATATAATCATTTTAAAATTGAAAATTGACATAATGCAAACATGAAAACACTGACATTATTTTACTTATTATTAAGGAAAGGAAAAAAAGTGATGTATGATTTTATTCTTTTAGCTTAAGCGCCTTTAGTTTTGCCATAAAATTGTATTTTAGATATTTAATTAAAAAATCATATTTGGTGGGAAATAAAAAAACCGTATCTGCCTTTCATATTTTCACTCAAACTTTCGACAATGAATTAGGATTTACTTCAAAAATTCTAATTTAGTGGAAAATAATAGTGATTACGGATTTCTAGCCTTTATATTGAAGCCGACTAGCATGTCTGCCTTGTATATAGTGTCGTGTTATTACTGCTATCAACTTCGATTTATCCCGCCTATTTTGGTTTATAAGGTATCTTGTGCGTTTCCCATTAAAAGAAGGCCACAATAACTTGGCCCATTTACATATGCCTAGGTTATTCGCATTCTCATAACTTCTTTTGCCAGCTTTGGGAACAAAGTCGACCTTAATCTTGCTCCAAAAGCCAAGGGATTATATATTCTTTTGCACTTTGTTACATCTTTTGCAAAATATCATTTCGTGTTGTCTATAGATTCGCAGAAGTTTCTCCATTAGATTCTTTTTGCTACTGTATAGTTTTTTATACGCTTTTAATATGTCACGGTATGGCTGCCACAATTTATTATTGTATCGTTGTAGCTTTCTGTCCTCTCGTGTGCCATATAGCTTGAAGCAATAATTAAGCTTCTGATGTGCGGTAACTCGTCCTTTGTGACTGTTAGGTCCTCTAAGCATTAACAAAGAAAATTATAAATAATTTGTTTGCAATTAGACGTGATCGATGTCTTATATTACCTCATGCTGAGAACCCTTTGACTTCCGAGTTCGTTACTGACCCTGACTTTGTCAGTGCCATTGTGAGGATATAGTTCACCACTTCGTTGCATGGTCTCCTGGTTAATTCTGCATGACCTGGAGTGGTTATGCTATCTGCAAACTTTCTCCTCTTGGACGATTCATCTGCCTCAGTTGAAATCGATTCCGCTTGAACCTTTCACCTACAGCTACTGCTTTCGATGTGCTAGATAATCTTTTGGAACTCATCTACCATAGCTTCACACTTAACGCTATCCTCCTCATCGCGTTCATGGGGGTGCCATTTGCAGCACTCTGAGCAATCTTGTCGAGAATAAACTTGGATGCTTGTCTGACTTTTCCTTCTTGCTCGTTTTTTTTCCATATGGTCGCCAGACTTGGCTTCAAGGGTTTTAGGGAGAATGGGATAGTGGTGGGAAAGAAGGGATTAAACAGGAAAGAGGGGTCGGGAATGGTTAAAGTTCGCTGTCAAGAGAAAAAAATTATATTTAGAAGGAAATTAAACTAATCAAAAATGTTTACCCTTTAAGCTTTAGCACCTCTGACTTCGCCCAGAAAATAGCAAAGCTTATAGTCTACAGTAGCTTTACTCGTCATTTCATACTATTTTGGAAAGTTAACTTTTCTATTTTTTCCTAAATTAAAACACGTATGTTTTAATTTAGGAAGGTTTTTTATGCTTCATTCACTTCATTTTTTATAACTATGAAATAATCTACTAAGATGCATTACTTTTTTTTGGCCAACGCCTTCTATTAAAGATTTTCTTTCATTTCAATAAAAGTGTCTTTTAATTTATGGTTTTAATTTTGCTTTTAAAGTCTCATAGTCCAGCTGCAATTTTGCCAATTTATTTGCTATTGAGATTGAGGTGATTTCAAAATATTTGTTTTGGGGGGGTTCATGTTGTATACAAATTTCTTTACTTTGTTTTTTTTTTTTTTTTTTTTTTATAGTAAACTATTTTTTCTTGCCAGTGTTTGAAAATGTTTGACAATGTCTTGTCTGCCACCAACAATGTAGAGTGGGTAACTGGGTTATTATGTAAGATTAAAGACATAAAAAGAATGGCTAACATTTAATGAAATTAAATGTATTAAAATAAATTGTGAACGTGGATAGTAATAAAAAAAACATGTTTAAGAGTTGACAAAAATTTTTAATAGTCTATTACTTATTTTATTTAAAACTTTATAAGAAACAAAATAAAAAATGTAGCAAAAATATAATAAAAAGAAACGTTAACGTGATGCACAATTTAAAAATTCAAGATTCACCAAGAATGAATTATTTAAAGTTATTTGCTGTATTATCAATGTGTTGCCTTTTCAGCAGCAGTGCGTTTTTGTGTATTTATTGTTTCCAGTAACCTAATCCACATTTCATAAGACTTACTTTGGTTTATTTTTATTTGGCTGTCGATTTACTTACAAGATTATTGCATTGGCTACTCCTTAATCATGTTAAAACCCCTTCAAAATCTTGCAGCGTATAATAGAGAAAAAAACTCCACAATTATTTACAGTATTTTTTTGTTTTTATTGTTGAGTAACTAAACAAATAGCCAATCTTTTGAAAAAAATTTTGTTTCATTTTTTTACTGAAAGGAAAAACTAAAGTGAAGAAATATTGTTAAGTAGTGAATTTTGACAGTTGAAGTGACACCCACTCTACACACCTCCAATTCTCGTAGAGTGTATAATTAAATGGAAAATATTTAATATTGCTCATTCAAATATAAATCAAATTTTTAGTTAAGGTTTTGATTATTTGCATAAAATTGTAAAATATTGCATAATTTTGTTTTTTATTATTAAAAATTTGATATTGTATATATATATATATATTTTTTTTTTTTTGAAAATCGATTTCGACCTGGTTTATACAAAGTTTAAGGTAATGATTTTAATAGATAAAAAATTTCAGCTCAAATATGTACTGTGTATAACCAAAATTATGTCCTATCAGTACGTGGTAGCCAGTAGTGTTCTAATAACGAAAATATTTCTCATGGGTCATTTTAGTGCAAAAACCATTCACAAACAAATTTACATGAAAGGACATTTACAAAATCATATATATGGAATATTTTTGGAAATTTTATTATTACATTGTGCAATTCATCTATTAAAACTTTCTGTAGGAAACTTTGTCATTTAATAAAAATCATATTGTTTAATGATTCTTCTTTTGTTATTAATTTTTCGTATTATTTATCTCATCTGTCAATAACTATAAAAATCATTTCATATAATAACAATAAATACAACAAAATTGCAAGTATTTAAATACTCATATAAAGTATTTTAAAATTATTATAATTAAACAGAAATCATATAGAAACATATTTATTAAACTAACGATATTCGTGGGAAATTCACCTTTTATTCAAACATATATTTTTTATTAATATTGTAATTCATAATTAATGATGGCGTGTTTAACAACTACAATTGCAAAAACACAAATAAATATGTAAGTGGCACAAAAAAATCAACTCCCAACTTGCCGCTCTCAAACACACAGAAAATTCAAAACTTATTTGAATATTCTAGTAGACAATTTTCTAGTATGTTCAAGTACTTACTCTCTTATGATTTCAATCACACTCTACTTGTTTAACAAAATAGCTAAATTGTAATATTTCAAAAAAAAAAAAAACATTACATTGCAAATAATACGATAATTGTCTAATAAACAAGTTATCGAAAAATAAATAAATATAAATCTATTTAAATGCATCATGATAATTGCTCACAGCTACTTACAGATTAACAAACATTCAAACTCATACTAATATTAATTTACATTCAATTTAATAAAATAAAGTAATTTTCAATTGAATTTAATACTATTTACACCGACTTAATACAAAAAAATCAATATTATTAACTACGAAAATTAAATTTAAGAAAAAAATATTCTAAACTACTTTAGATGCATGTGAAAGATCATTACAACAATTTGTCGTCTTGGATTTAAAACATGAATCATTTTCATTCATATTGTTGTTGTTTAAAGTTACAATTACAATCTATTTTTGTTTTTTATCTCTTTTTTGTATTGTATTGTTGTAGTTGTTATTCGTTTTCTGAAAAAAAAGGTGGAGCATTCACAGAGACAATGGTCAGTTGTTATTGTTACTGCTGCAGTTGTTGTTAATTCATAGATAATTCTAAAGAAAATCAATCTAAATTTAAATTACACAGTGAATGTGAATGACTGATTGTATGAATGATCTTTCGGTTTCTGTGTTATTTGTTTGTGTTTAAGTACAAGGTTATAGGCGGTCAATTCGCAGTACCTTTAATAATGACACGACAGTGGTGTTAGGTGGAAGTAATTTTTACAGAATTTCGAAATAAAAACAACTATACAATAAAGTTTATGAACTACACTCCATCTTTCTAATCAAATTGCAATATTTAAGTTAGTTCCACATCTGCTTTTTCATTTCGTTCACAGATTGCGATCAGTATAGAATCATTATTTTTTTTAAATTAATTGTGTATAAAGTCTTAAACTAAGAACTTTATTAATTTTCATATTAAAAATAATTAAAACCAAAGATAATGGCAATACTAAAGGTAGAAATTGAATAAATATTAAACATCTAGAATTTTAGTCAAAATTACAATCATTTGGTAATAATTATAAATTAATTTGTGGAAATCACTTTTTATTTATTATTATTTTTAAAATAAAACATTTTACTAATCTCTTAGTATAACATTTTGCTAGAAATTTAATACATATATGTACATGTTTATATATTTTTACGCTAAAACTTAATCAGACTGTATTAAATCCAACGTGATTTCCTATTAAACTTACATTACTCTCCATTTAATATTTTAAAATAACATAAAATCAAAATTATAAATAATTGTTTTATTTAATAACTCAATCATCATTTTTATTAAAATAATTAATCATTTTGTCTATATTATAAAAAAACACCTTAACTAAAATATATTAAACCACTGTAAACTATAATCTTGTCTTTAGTAATAATCATAAATATATTACGAATATATCGCATCTACTACTACCACTATTTTACAGCAGCTGTGGTTTTAAATTTTTATTTCTAACTATTACTAAGACTATTAATAACTAAGAAACTACTGAAAAATACTCATATTCGAATAAACAATGAATTTAACGACTTTACTCATTCACATTTTCATTTCATTTTGTTTCACTTCATTTGTTCGATCGTTAAAACATTTTTGTGTCTGTTTTGTAGCTTTAAGAAACAATTGAATTTTTCCCACAACCGTCAACACTTTTATTACGTTTATTTTATGAATACGTTTCTAAGATTTTTCAAAAAGGCGGACATTCTTATTTACATTGTAGTTGTAGTAATTTTTATTTAGAATCAAACAAATTTACTAAAACTCGTATTCGAGTTTTGTGCACTCGTCATATGTTTGTATAAATATACATACATATGTATGTACACAGAGGGAAAAAGAAATATACACGCCTGGTACCAAATTGACATCAAACTGTTTATAATTTTTCAATACCATCCGTTGTCAAATTATATACATACATACGTACGACAACACTATGTTATGTTGACAACATTGCAACAATTCGTTGTCGAAATCTAAATTTTATACACATTCGTTGTCTAAATGTAAACAAACGTGGTAAGCTCACTATTGACAAACAATCCGTTGCCAATAGTGAGCTTAACACGTTTATTAACATTTAGACAACGGATGTGTATAAAATTTAGATTTCGACAACGAATTGTTGCAATATTGACAACGTTGCATTGTCAACATTACATAGTGTCGTCGTACGTATGTATATACTTTGACAACGGATGTTATTAAAAAATTATAAACTATTTGGTGTCAATTTGGTACCAGGCGTGTATATTTCCTTTTCCCTCTGTGTATAGTATATGAATTTTCATATACATAAGCACGGCAATAGCGAATATACACATCTTAGCTCAACATAATCTAGATGAACTAGAACTGAACTAGAACTGAACTAGAACTGAACTAGAACTGAACTAGAACTGAACTAGAACTGAACTAGAACTGAACTAGAACTGAACTAGAACTGAACTAGAACTGAACTAGAACTGAACTAGAACTGAACTAGAACTGAACTAGAACTGAACTAGAACTGAACTAGAACTGAACTAGAACTGAACTAGAACTGAACTAGAACTGAACTAGAACTGAACTAGAACTGAACTAGAACTGAACTAGAACTGAACTAGAACTGAACTAGAACTGAACTAGAACTAGAACTGAACTAGAACTGAACTAGAACTGAACTAGAACTGAACTAGAACTGAACTAGAACTGAACTAGAACTGAACTAGAACTGAACTAGAACTGAACTAGAACTGAACTAGAACTGAACTAGAACTGAACTAGAACTGAACTAGAACTGAACTAGAACTGAACTAGAACTGAACTAGAACTGAACTAGAACTGAACTAGAACTGAACTAGAACTGAACTAGAACTGAACTAGAACTGAACTAGAACTGAACTAGAACTGAACTAGAACTGAACTAGAACTGAACTAGAACTGAACTAGAACTGAACTAGAACTGAACTAGAACTGAACTAGAACTGAACTAGAACTGAACTAGAACCGAACTAGAACTGAACTAGAACTGAACTAGAACTAATAAACATAGATTAATTTTAAATTGTCGATAGCCCCCAATAAATTCGTCTTAGTTGCAGAAAAAAATACTATAGCAATCAGTTAAAAAATAGTGCACGTTTAGGATTTAGCAAAAAATAAAAAGTTCAAACTAAAACGTGTTCCCCCTCATTTGGATTGAAACAAATGTTTTACTGTTAGAACTTTTTTGTGTTTTTTCAACAACAGACAAAATTGTTTAAATATGACTAATATTTTTAGCAACTTAACATGAGTTTTGGTTGCTTGTAATTATTTGTTAAATGTTTGTAAAGGTTTTTGTAGTTTTTTTCTATTTATGTCTTGATTATAATCTTAGTTTTGTTTCATGGTGCTAGTGATTGTGGTGGTAAACGTCGAGTGAGAAACTTTTTCACACTCATGTTATTTGTCATGTCATGATATTTTATATCCTGTAATGACTACTTAACGCCGCTGCTGCTGTTGCTATTGTAGTCGCTTTTGTTATATGTTGTCTTTATAGAAAATTTTGCAAATTGTTAAGGCGTTAGTAACAACACCCACTAATTTTCTGAAATTAAAAGTACTTATTTAGTGCAATTTTCCAAATGTCAATAGGCTATTGGCTATTTGCCATGTATTAGTTACTTTTTGAATTGTTTGAGAGTAATTTAATTTAGGTAATTGTAACATGAGTAATACCAAATAATTACTTATTTCTTTTCATTATTGATTCGAGGGCGTATGAGTAACCTTTCTAATTCCATTTACGTTTCATTGCAATTCAAAAAACTAAATTAAGATCAATAATCAAGACTTAATTATAGATTTTAGAAAGAAGAGGTGAAAAAAAATAATTATTTTTTTAATGCACTGACATTGAAACATCATGTGGTTTTTGAAATTGTAAATATTTGTGTTCAATCATGTAATTGTAAGATTTGTATACAATATTTTGACAAATAGTCTACACGCCCTGTTAACTGTTGGATTAATGTTTATTTTGACAGTTGGTTTGTAAATATATGTACATATGTATTTACTTATGTAGGAAACAATTTTTAGTTACATATTTCAAACATAAGTACATGTTAAAACAACGATTTTCCTTGAGATTTAAAACAGATTTTGAGAGTAGGTAATTAATTTTTTAAATGTCTTATTAGAAAAAAGTAAAAAATTTGTACCCTCGTTTTAAAAAAAGAAACCTTTCGAAACAAAAAAGAGAAACTCGAACATTTGAAAAAATTTCAATATTTTTGCCAAAATTTTTTTTTAACGTTTGTCGTTTCGTTTTCTAATACATATTTAATTTTTTCTCATTTTTCCTATTGGGATTTTATTTATGTTAACTTTTAACTTAAAAAATATCACAACATATCTTTAGTACTTAAAAATATACACAATTATAACAAAAATCTATAGCATAACTTAAGGCTTACGAAACAAATAAACGTTTGTTGCTGAAGTCTTTTGTTTTTCGCTGCACTTAACATTTGTTTGCAAAAATGAATGTTGCTTCAAAGTCATAAACAAAACTGATGAAGTTTTAAACGAAAACATTTAAACGATGAGCGTAAACAATTAAAATAAGATCCACCGCACATGCCATACATTTCGTTTTGGTTTTAAAAATATAAACATTTTAATTTTTTCTTGTATTTATTTCCGGTGTTTGGGTGAATGTTTGTTTTTTCTTTTTTATTAAATGAAAATGAAAAGCAGCATATATTTTTTCAACTTTATTTACGTGTTTTTAAATGGGCAACTTTGGTAACAAGTTTTGAATTTTCTATGCGTGTGTGTGCTTGTTGAAATTTATTTATTTATTATTATTATTATTTTTTTTGGTCAAAATACTGCAAACAGCATTTGTGCGAACATGTGTTGTATGAGTGTATTTTGGGTGTTGTTATTGTTTTAAGTTTAAGTTCAATAACCATTTCGCAAATCTTTGCCAACTAAATGTTTTTGGTAATTTATTGAACAACTTGGCTCTTGTTCAATGGAAAAACTTTTTCCAAAAGGTTAAAAAAACAAGTGTGAAATTTAAAAAAATATAAATTTTATTAAACTTGAATGTTCGTTTTATTAAGGCTTTTCCATTAATTGGACGTTATCCAGGTTGTTTTGATATTAAAGGTTGTTTGTAAACTTGTGTTATATTTTTATGAAAACAATTTTACAATTTACTATTATTTTGTCTCCCTCTTTCTAGCTGTGAAAAATCTTTCCAAATAAGTAACTTAACTCCATATAAAAAATTATTAACGCCGGTTAATTAGGCTTTAATTATAAATATTTTTATATGGCCACACACGTACTGAATCACTAAGTAATTCATAAAAATATTAAATATTAATCAATAACTTTTAATTTATTTTTAAAAATACATATTTAACTATTTTTAAATAAACGTTGATTCATACCAAATTTTATATGTATTTCATTAAGATGAAAAGACAGCTTACAGTTAACAATAACTTCTAGAGCTAATAAATTGAGATTTAGTGATCTATATATTACTAATATAGTGACAACATGAAACATTGCATCTTCATAGACAATGACTAAAATCCGTTTGCTCGAAAGGACTTTTTAAACTGTATTTCCCATGCAAAATTTTCGAAGTGAAAAGTTATTCCATATTCTTTACAACTAATTGTTCTACCTAAATAGATCTTTAATACATTATCCAGTTTTTAATAAAAAATGTAAGAGTAAAATTTTTGTTATTTTCTTGGGAAAATAGTTTTTTTAATCACAATATTTAAACATTTATAAAAGTCTAAAATTCCTTTTAAATAAAAATTTACGAAAAATATTACTTTGCTTCTTACATCTCAATTCGTATGCTTTATATTTTATTTTCCACTTCACTCTGTCTTTATTTTTACAAATTCTTTGCAATAAAAACTAACACGTATGTTTCTTAAGTCTTTTGTTTATGTTTTATACAAATGGCTTTATATTTGTTGAATTTTTCATCTATCCATAGCTGTTTGATTTTCAATCAGAAACAATAAATATTAATACACATTTCATCATTTATATTTTTTATAAATTCTTTTTTTACACATTTATTATAATAGGAAAATATCAATTTCAATTGCAATGCTTTTGAATGAATAAATGAAAAACAAAAATGAAAAAAATTATACAATAGATTGCTTTTTGTTGTAACAAGTCAAAAATTGGGTTAGTAAAAGTTATGAGTGTGAAAAATAAAAAACAATAATTAACTACAACGTACATAATATTACACAGTTTTCAACAAAATAAAAAACATAAAAAAATACAAAACACAAGAGTTAAGGAGGAATACATGTAGTTGAAATTTCGTTTTCTATTATTCACTTTAACTGAGTATATGTACCATACAGTCTATTAAACACAAAAAAGTGAAAGAAAAATTAAGTAGTCATTGGTTAGTTATAGTTATAAAATTATTAAATTATAAATTCATTCAGCCGCTAACACATCACAGGTTGCGCATGAATGAGTATTAGTATTATAGTTTAAGTTAAGTGTAACAACAGACTTATTAAGTAAAAAGGTAATTTGATAGAATAGATTAGATTAGATTAGTTTAGTTTAATTAGCCAGTGTAATGCTATCACAGAAGTAAATAAAACAATTCAAAACATTTAAACATAAATTAATACACATACATTTAAACAAAAAAAAAAAGTTTACTAAATTACATAAAAAAGACAAGTTTAAGTTGACACATGAGGAAAGGAGCATCGCGTTTTTCTATAGTTGCACATTAAAATTGACTTTCTTTTTGGCCTTGAAGTTTTTTTACTTTCATTTTTTCTAAATTTCTAAAAATTATTAACAATTTGGCTAATTATTCTTTGCAATATAAATGGTCTGAAATGCCATTAACAATTTAAATTTAAATTACTTTACATTTCGTTTTTTTTTTTCATTTCTAAAAAAAAGGGCATAATCAGGTTGTAGAGAAGTTAATTATTTGGGTTAAGGTTTATCTCTGTTTGTTGTTGTTTCTATATTAATTCTTAAGTAATTTATATTTAATAATGATGTTCCTGATGTTCTTCGTGATGGTGGACGGGAGCAGTTTTGTGTACAACAGCATTGAAGCCATTGTGTTTGTCGGCTGTGTAGTCTACGGTACGAATAGAACCATCAGGTTCAACCAAAGAGTATTGACCTAAAGAAAAAGAAAGACAATTATTATAACAAAATTATATTTATTATGGTTTATTATTTATTTGCTAATAAAACATAAAATAATGTTACAATTTGTTATTGTAAATATTATTAAATTTAATAACTATAATAATAACAAAGTTTTACAACAGAAATTTGATAATTACCAAACAAGTTGTACAAATTTTACCAACAAGTAATTGTTTTACAGAAACCAAAAGAAAACTAAAAGAAGAAACATGTTGCAATGGTGTTATGTGGGCTTTGTTGTAAGTGTATGTAGTATGGTTGCTTTTCTGGCAGTTAAAAATTGTAATTAAAATTTAACAACAACCTTTAGTTTTTAATGTGTTGGATGCGGTATGAATTGATTTATTTATGTCTAATTTAAGGCAAATAGAGTTTTTTGTTTATTTTTGTATTTAATTTAATATTTGCAATGGACTTTTTAAATTTCAAACTTATTTGACTTTTGTTAAATAACTTTGTATATTTTAAGAAAGTATTAAACATAAATATGTTTGAAATACGTGAAAGTTTACATGTTATTGTGAATTTTGATGAAATTTTCAATAAAACTCTACTTTAAACGTATATCGGTTCGGTATGATGTAGGCAACAAAATAGAAAAGAAAATAATTTTTTTTTTAAATATGGACATTTTCACCGTAAATCTCTTATTATAGACACATTTTTAATATTAAGTGTCTGAATAAAAAGTTTTATCCACAACGATTATTAATCGATATGAAATTGATATTCCTGTTCAATTAAGTACTAATAGAAGTTCCCGAAGACCTTAAAATGTTTAAAGTTTTCATATAAATTTAATAACTTGACAATAATGAATCATATACATATGTTACAATTTCCAAGAAAAACTAGTTTTCTACGAAACGTCACACAGCGACTTTCTCGCTTAAATAAATGTATAGACAACTAAGGTAACTCCTCCTATTCACTTGTATGTCTTAATATAAAAAGAGCATTATCTCAAGCTAACCAAGATCTTATCCCTTTCACGCACAAAACTAAAACGCTGAACTCTTTGTGGATATAACTTCACTACACACTTTATTTTGATGTATATTCAACACTTTTTATGAAAAATGGAAAAAGTGTTTTCGAAGGATATCGCAGGATATTATCCATTTTAACATGTAGTGACATCAAATTCTAAAAACTAACTTAGCTTTCTTTGGAAATGACCATTTACTGTACCTGTAAACTCAAAATTACGCTCTATAACTCTTTCACGCATACGCGACAAATAAACCGCCAAACCATTGATTTAATCACAATAACCAAATTTTATTGTTCTGGAACTCAAAATTACGCTCTATAACTCTTTCACGTATACGCGACAAATAAACCGCCAAACCATTGATTTAATCACAATAACCAAATTTTATTGTTCTGGTTAATATGTTTTATCCCAAATATTTTATATGTGCACCTTAAGAGATTATTTTAATCTAACTTAAATTTGTAATTCAAAAATCAATATTTAGTTGGGCGCTCCATCATACTAGTTGTGATTGCGTAAAATCTACAAACTTGGTGACCATGGGTTCGAGTCCCAAAAATAAACTTTTTTATTTTTTAATTAATTTTTTTCCAAAACTTTTAATTAGTAACTTTCTTTTCCTATTACACTCACTCTCTCTTTTGAAACTTTAAAAACTTACCCTTTACACTATCACCATCACGAGTTTCATGTTGAGATTTCACATCACCGGTATGGAAATCGTTGACACCATATTTGAAAGCATATTTTGGTGGAGCCTATAAAAAAGACACACACAACAAAAACAAACACATATTAAAAATCATCATCATAACATTCCTTTTGAAATAATCAATACAACTTGGAAAGGTTATTTTTCCAAAAAAAATAAAATCACACACACTTACATAATAGTCAACATGTTCATCTTCATGATGTTCTTCATGGCCGTAGCTGCTGTGATCTTCGCCCAATGATACACGTTCGAGTTGATGACCATGACCATAATCATGGGCTAATTCCGTTTCATAGCCATGACCATGGCCTTCGCTTTCATAATATTGATGATCCAAAGGATAAGCCAATGTTAAACACAAAGCCGAGGCGAAGATAACAAACTAAACGAAAACGATAAATATTATAATTTTTTAAAACGATTTTTGGTTTAATTTTTAAAGAATTTTAATTTATCACAAATTATTTTAAATTGCTTTTAATATATTTAAATTTTTAGGCATAACTAAATTAATGTTGTTTCAAGTTTTTAAATAATTTTTTTTTTTTTTTTTTGTTAATTTTTCACAAAGTTTTTTCTTGAGATTCTTGTTTCTTCTCATATTATATTTCACTTTTTTGTGATTTTTTTTAATTTTTGTTATTTTGGTATATTTAAAACACTTTATTTTTTTAGTTCCTTTTATATAATTTGTTTTTAATTTTTCTTTTTTTTATTTGTTTGCTTAGTATATCCTTTAAGGCTCACCTTAAGGGCCATTTTTAATTTTATAAATTGGTTTATTTTATTTCTATATAAAAATAACACAAATTATTTAACTTTAGAGATCACTGTCTTAAAGCTGATCTTTTCGAAACGTATTGAAAGAAACGTTGTTAACCAAATGAATTTCCACCACGGAATAATATTGTTGCAATGAAAATTTGTTGCTTTTATATATTTAGGAAGAAATTGTTTGGTTTATCCATAAAGCCAGCAAACATCATAGAGTAGTCAGCCAGCAGACGAACGAACGGACGGACGGACATGCAAACAAACAGGCATACATACAGGCAACAATAGTTGCAGCAGCAGAAGCAACAGCAACAAAAGCACTCATATACATACGTACGTTCAACACAATTGTATTGAATGCAAAGAGAAACAGCAACATTTTTTTATATTTTACAACATTCACAAATGAAGCGCTGCAAACACAAACAAAAAACAACAACTACTAAACAAATTCCAAAAACAAAATGCATTCAAAAATAAATAAACTATTTTAAAATCGTTTCTTTTTTTGTTTTGTTTTAAAACAACACATATTCGCACTCTATTTATTGTTCATACAGTAAAGTTTTACTTAAAAAAAAAATAGTGCAAAAAGAAACATATGAGAAGTTTATAATTTTGAGAAGGGGTTTCTGGCTTAATTTTGTTTTAGTTTTTATTTGTATATTTTCAAAATTTATTTATAAAAAACTAACCTCCTTACATATACATACATAGGCACATATGTTAAATATGTAGAAAATAAAAACATTATTGCAATATTGACCATATTTTTATATATAGAGTTAGCCGATTTTTTAGGGAATTTTATTGGAGTTTATTGGCCATAATAAAATACTTACGTACATATGAACATATGTATGTGCATAGTTTCTTGTACTCAAATCGTTTGCAACAGTTATTGGTCATTGGTCTACACTTAGATGTGAATGGTGGTGGTGTAATTAATTTATAAGTGATTGGCTTTTTATGCAAGAATGATCATTCCAATATAAATGTTTATATTTATGTATTGCTAACAAATATTGTATATACATATGTATATACATATGTCTGTGTTTTTATCTTGGAAAACATAACGAGTAATTGTTAAAGATATGACAAATCAAGTAAAAGTTGAAAACACTTAATTAAGTATTTATCACTGTAATAATTTATTATCGTACTCAAGTTAAGAGAATAATTATTACATAATTTTACTAATAAAATTTGTTGTACAATTGTAAGTATAAATTAAATATTATTGTAATTTTTATTTGTTATTTATAATATGAAAAAAAAACATCACAGTTATTTACAAACAAATCATCATGTCATACCATCAAGTTGACCAAATGCCCAAATGTTTTCCGTGGTCTTCGTTATAATGCTTAAATTCAGGCATTCTAATGGATTTCAGAAAGCCAGTTCTGTTACAATATATGGAAAATGAAAAAAATCTCTTATCTCTATCTATCTATCTATCTACATATCTAGCTATCTATCTATCTATCTATCGATCGTATCTACGAGCATCATCTATCTATCAGCTACTATCTATCATCTACAATCACTATCTACTATCATCATCTATCTATCTATCTATCTATTATCTACTAACTATCGAATCTATCTATTAATCTATCTATCTATCTATCTATCACGATCTATCTATCTATCATCTATCTATGCTACGACTACATCGCTAAGCGAGCTCTATCTACCAGCTGAATCTACTATCTACTATCAATCTATACTATCTAGAGCGAGCGAGCGAGCGAGCGAGCGAGCGAGCGAGCGAGAGAGCGAGCGAGCGAGGAGCGAGCAGCAGGAGCGAGCGAGCGAGCGAGCGAGCGAGCGAGCGAGCGAGCGAGCGAGCGAGCGAGCGAGCGAGAGAGCGAGCGAGCGAGCGAGCGAGCGAGCGAGCGAGCGAGCGAGCGAGAGAGCGAGCGAGCGAGCGAGCAGCGAGCGAGCGAGCGAGCGAGCGAGCGAGCGAGCGAGCGAGCGAGCGAGCGAGCGAGAGGAGCGAGCGAGCGAGCGAGCGAGCGAGCGAGCGAGCGAGCGAGCGAGCGAGCGAGCGAGCGAGCGAGCGAGCGAGCGAGCGAGCGAGCGAGCGAGCGAGCGAGCGAGCGAGAGAGCGAGCGAGCGAGAGAGCGAGCGAGCGAGCGAGCGAGCGAGCGAGCGAGCGAGCGAGCGAGCGGAGCGAGCGAGCGAGCGAGCGAGCGAGCGAGCGAGCGAGCGAGCGAGCGAGCGAGCGAGCGAGCTATCTATATCTATCTATCTATCTATCTATCTATCTATCTATCTATCTATCTATCTATCTATCTATCTATCTATCTATCTATCTATCTATCTATCTATCTATCTATCTTATCTATCTATCTATCTATCTATCTATCTATCTATCTATCTATCTATCTATCTATCTATCTATCTATCTATCTATCTATCTATCTATCTATCTCTATCTATCTATCTATCTATCTATCTATCTATCTATCTATCTATCTATCTATATATCTATCTATCTATCTATCTATCTATCTATCTATCTATCTATCTATCTATCTATCTATCTATCTATCTATCTATCTATCTATCTATCTATCTATCTATCTATTTATCTATCTATCTATCTATCTATCAATCTATCTATCTATCTATCTATCTATCTATCTATCTATCTATCTATCTATCTATCTATCTATCTATCTATCTATCTATCTATCTATCTATCTATCTATCTATCTATCTATCTATCTACTATCTATCTATCTATCTATCTATCTATCTATCTATCTATCTATCTATCTATCTATCTATCTATCTATCTATCTATCTATCTATCTATCTATCTATCTATCTATCTAGCTATCTATCTATCTATCTATATATATATTTCAGAATTTTAAGCCCTTATTAGACAACTTCTATGCATCACACAATATGTAGTAGATATTGAAAAGTATGTTATTAGGTAAGTGAATACCACTGAAAGCATTACCAAGTTTAAGCTGGGAATTAATTACTTTGTTTTACGCTTCCCAATATCCAAAATGATTCTGTGCTAAATAAAGCAATAATGTCTATTAAAATGACTCTATTGAACAAATTAGCCTAAAGGCTTGTGCAAACATTTTAGAAAATTAAAGATTTAAGTTGCGTTTTGACCACAATATTGTGACAAGATGGACACGATTTTGAAAACGAACCAATAAGAATATAAAACTGTAACTATTATAGACATAAAGCCAATGGATAGATGTTATGTTTGAGCTTTGTGTGGGAAATAATGGCATTAGAAATCTATAACACAGTGACAATAAAGTCTCGTTTCAACTTGCAAAAAAAAAAAAAAACATAAAATCAAAATTAAATTTAGGTTAAAGATTTTTATGAAAAACAACAGCTCGACGACAAAATTGAGTCACTAAGTGAAGTTAAACTGTAATTATCTCCGTCTTTTTTATTGCTGTTTTTATAACCAAGGTCTTGTTTATTTCAAAACCAAAATACAATAAAAAAATGTAACAATTTTAAAAACGAAAAATAATAACAATAAAAAAATGCCATGATTACCTAAATTGCATTAAAGGCACAAGAAGAAACAACAACAAAAATTGGTTAAATAATTAAATAAAAAGTTTGTCTAGATAAATATGAAATGCACTACTTAACTGACAAACTAATTAATCATTAATGTTTTGTTTTTCTTTTATATTAGCAATATAATTTTTAATATGTACTTTTATTTATAAGATTTAAAAAAAACAAATCATATATGTATGTATATGCTTAGATGGTAAAATGTTAACGCTAAGTAACTAATATATTTTTTACATGAGATAGTAATGCTTATATATTTATCTAAAATCCTGAAAACGAAAGATTTTTATATTTTATATTTCAAAAATATTTGTTAGTTATGTAGTATCAACTTTGCATCGATATGTTATAAATGCCAGTACTTTACTGTGTGTGTGTACTTAAATTTGTGTTAACGAATTTTTTTTATGTCTAAGTAATTATTACCGAATTTTAAACAACAATTATAACAAAAATAAAAAACATAACTGAAATGCAATAAATATTTAAACTTTAGTCTACAATAGTAAAACAAAAGAGAAAACACATTTAAACTACAATAGCATGCACATCTGTAAATTATTTATGCTCTTTTGCAGGGATTCTTAACATTTCCTTGCATTATGGAAACGCTTTAATATTAGTATGTCATCGATCCTTCAAAGGCAGTACTGATACAGCCTAAACGACTGAATGTAGAGTTATGCAATTGTTTATATATACATATACTACTTGTTTATCAAATAAATGTACTTAGGAGGATTGGAATTTAGGGATAAAAAAATAGAACAGAGTTTTATTAGTGAATATTTTAAAAATTTAATCCTCGAAGAAGACTGTTTCTAAAAGAGAAAAAGTATAGATTACATCGTTGTACTTTCGCAAACGTAGAATTTATTCCACCTTTTTTTTTAATTTTAAGTCTACAAATATAGAATTTAAAATTGAAGAGTCACGAATAAATGAGAATCTAAATTTTAATTTTTACATTTTTTTTATCAAATTGGAGATATCAACATGAAACTAAACATACACCTTACTAAATTGCTAAAAGGGTAAACGGATCACAAATTAAGAATCACTTCTGCTCTGTACTCATTCATAGACCGTCTGGATTAGATGGATTATTTATATATAATGGCCTTATGTAATATTTCTGATTTTAAAAAGCCATAAAACAAATCAAATGAACACTGTGTGTAAGTCTGAATTTTTAGATGTATGTATATAAGTTTTAGCAAAGATGTAGTTTAATCTATTGTTACATGCAACAGTATTGGCAAAAAAGTTCAATAAAATTTGCAAAGCTCTGATCTAAATGTTTTCCAATAGATCTTTTAAGTTTATCATAGAGATATGTAACTTAAGTTTTATTTTATACTTCAAAGTGTTAAACAACACATTTATATTGTTAATATCTTTAACACTCTTAAATGGAGTAATTTTACTATTCGTTGTATTTAAAAATTGTTCAAACATGTTTGTTTGAATTTCGTGTAGGATTTGTTTTCAAAATATTTCTTCAAACATTCAAAACCCATATTAAAACTAAAAACATATTTAAATAATAAAAAAAGCAAATATAAATGCTTAATTACGTTAACAATTGTTTTTGTGTGGCCAACAGGTGAAAAAATCATAATGCAATCTTATAAATATTTTTACATCAAAACAACTAAATATTAAGAAAAATATTTATATTTTGTAAGAGTTTTACTTGTCTTTTAATTGTCTGACCGACTACTAGTTTAAATAAGTAGCAGTTTGCTCTGATGGTGTCTATCCAAAAAGTCAAATAGTTTAAAATCCTTAATAATATGGTTGCTTGTCTACAGCTCTGTCTCTCAATTCGTCCGTTATTATTATTTTAGACAGTAGCAAGTAACAGGTGCAAAGTTTTGTTTTTTTTTTTATTTTTTAACAATAGTTTGTTTGTAAGTTTTTTATTTAAAAAACAGAAGAAAAAAACATTAGCATCTATAGTTTTTGCTTAAACAAATATTGTACTTTTTGTTTGCGTTTTCTACGTTTTTATGTTTTTGTGGCCCACACAATTACCCAGTTACCTATATATTTTGTATATTCCTTGAGACTACACATCTGTTCGTTGGTGGTTTTCTTTGGTTATAAATGACACAATAAAAAACCGTAACATAAAAGTCACCACAAAGTTTAAACGACATTATGATTGCATTTAGAGTTACACGGTAAAAAAAATTATGTTTCACGCATTTAAATCGATTTCTTTGTCGAAAATATTAATTCGATAAAACGCACTTAAATCGAAAAACAACCTTATTTTGTGATCACCCATATTTCCTTTCAAAAATAGATTTTTTGGTCGAAAACATAAAATTGGCTATAACTTTGTTAAAACGCATTTAAATCGAAAAACCAGCTTATTTTGTGATCACCCATATTTCCCTTCAAAAATCGATATTTTGGTCGAAAACATAAAATTGGCTATAACTTTGTTAAAACGCATTTAAATCGAAAAACAAGCTTATTTTGCGATCACCCATATTTCCCTTCAAAAATCGATATTTTGTTCGAAAACATAAAATCGGCTATAACTTTGTTAAAACGCATTTAAATCGAAAAGCAAGCTTATTCTCTGATCACCTTTATTTCCCTTCAAAAATCGATTTTTTGGTCGAAAACATAAAATTGGCTATAACTTTGTTAAAACGCATTTAAATCGAAAAATAAGCATATTTTGTGATCACCAATATGTCCCTTCAAAAATCGATTTTTTGGTCGAAAACATAAAATCGGCTATAACTTTGTTAAAACGCATTTAAATCGAAAAATAAGCTTATTTTGTGATCACCCATATTTCCCTTCAAAAATCGATTTTTTAGTCGAAAATATTAAATCGGCTATAACTTTGTTAAAACGCATTTAAATCGAAAAAAAAGCTTATTTTGTGATCACCCATATTTCCCTTCAAAAATTGATTTTTTGGTCGAAAATATTAAATCGGCTATAACTTTGTTAAAACACATTTAAATCGAAAAATAAGCTTATTTTGTGATCACCCATATTTCCCTTCAAAAATCGATTTTTTGGTCGAAAAAATTAAATCGGCTATAACTTTGTTAAAACGCATTTAAATCGGCTATAACTTTGTTAAAACGCATTTAAATCGAAAAACAAGTTTATTTTGTGATATCGTGATGATATTTCCCTTCAAAAGTTGATTTTTTGGTCGAAAACATAAAATCGGCTATAACTTTGTTAAAACGCATTTAAATCGAAAAACAAGCTTATTTTTTGATCACCCATATTTCCCTTCAAAAATCGATTTTTTGGTGGTATATATTAAATCGGCTATAACTTTGTTAAAACGCATTTAAATCGAAAAACATGCTTATTCTGTGATCACCCATATTTCTCTTCAAAAGTTGATTGTTTGGTCGAAAATATTAAATTGGATATAACTTTGTTAAAACGCATTCAAATCGAAAAACATGCTTATTCTGTGATCACCCATATTTCCCTTCTAAAATCGATCTTTTGGTCGAAAACATAAAATCGCCTATAACTTTGTTAAAACACATTTAAATCGAAAAATAAGCTTATTTTGTGATCACCCATATTACCCTTCAAAAATCGATTTTTTGGTAGAAAACATAAAATCGGCTATAACTTTGTTAAAACGCATTTAAATCGAAAAACAAGCTTATTTTGTGATCACCTATATTTCCCTTCAAAAATCGATTTTTTGGTCGAAAACATAAAATCGGCTATAACTTTGTTAAAACGCATAACTTTGTTAAAACGCATTTAAATCGAAAAACAAGCTTATTCTGTGATCACCCATATTTCCCTTCAAAAATCGATTTTTTGGTCGAAAACATAAAATCGGCTATAACTTTGTTAAAACGCATTTAAATCGAAAAATAAGCTTATTTTTTGATCACCCATATTTCCCTTCAAAAATCGATTTTTTGGTGGTATATATTAAATCGGCTATAACTTTGTTAAAACGCATTTAAATCGAAAAACAAGCTTATTTTGTGATCACCCATATTTCCCTTCAAAAATCGATTTTTTGGTCTAAAATATTAAGTCCGCTATAACTTTGTTAAAACGCATTTAAATCGAAAAACAAGCTTATTCTGTGATCACCTATATTTCCTTTCAAAAAATCGATTTTTTGGTCGAAAATATTAAATCGGCTGTAACTTTGTTAAAACGCATTTAAATCGAAAAACAATCTTATTCTGTGATCACCAATATTTCCCTTCAAAAATCGATTTTTTGGTCGAAAACATAAAATCGGATATAACTTTGTTAAAACGCATTTAAATCGAAAAATAAGCTTATTTTGTGATCACCCATATTTTCCTTCAAAAATCGATTTTTTGGTGGTAAATATTAAATCCGCTATAACTTTGTTAAAACGCATTTAAATCGAAAAACAAGCTTATTTTGTGATCACCCATATTTTCCTTCAAAAATCGATTTTTTGGTGGTAAATATTAAATCCGCTATAACTTTGTTAAAACGCATTTAAATCGAAAAACAAGCTTATTTTGTGATCACCCATATTTCCCTTCAAAAATCGATTTTTTGGTGGTAAATATTAAATCCGCTATAACTTTGTTAAAACGCATTTAAATCGAAAAACAAGCTTATTTTGTGATCACCCATATTTTCCTTCAAAAATCGATTTTTTGGTGGTAAATATTAAATCCGCTATAACTTTGTTAAAACGCATTTAAATCGAAAAATAAACTTATTTTGTGATCACCCATATTTCCCTTCAAAAATCGATTTTTTGGTGGTAAATATTAAATCCGCTATAACTTTGTTAAAACGCATTTAAATCGAAAAACAAGCTTATTTTGTGATCACCCATATTTCCCTTCAAAAATCGATTTTTTGGTCGAAAATATTAAATACGCTATAACTTTGTTAAAACGCATCTAAATCGAAAAACAAGCTTATTCTGTGATCACCTATATTTCCCATCAAAAATCGATTTTTGGTCGAAAACATAAAATCGGCTATAACTTTGTTAAATCGCATTTAAATCGAAAAATAAGCTTATTTTGTGATCACCCATATTTTCCTTCAAAAATCGATTTTTTATTGGTATATATTAAAACGGCTATAACTTTGTTAAAACGCATTTAAATCGAAAAACAAGCTTATTCTGTGATCACCTATATTTCCCATCAAAAATCGATTTTTTGGTCGAAAACATAAAATCGGCTGTAACTTTGTTAAAACGCATTTAAATCGAAAAACAAGCTTATTCTGTGATCACCTATATTTCCCTTCAAAAATAGATTTTTTGGTCGAAAACATAAAATCGGATATAACTTTGTTAAAACGCATTTAAATCGAAAAATAAGCTTATTTTGTGATCACCCATATTTTCCTTCAAAAATCGATTTTTTGGTGGTAAATATTAAATCCGCTATAACTTTGTTAAAACGCATTTAAATCGAAAAACAAGCTTATTTTGTGATCACCCATATTTTCCTTCAAAAATCGATTTTTTGGTGGTAAATATTAAATCCGCTATAACTTTGTTAAAACGCATCTAAATCGAAAAACAAGCTTATTCTGTGATCACCTATATTTCCCATCAAAAATCGATTTTTTGGTCGAAAACATAAAATCGGCTATAACTTTGTTTAAACGCATTTAAATCGAAAAATAAGCTTATTTTGTGATCACCCATATTTCCCTTCAAAAATTTATTTTTTGGTCGAAAATATTAAATCGGCTATAACTTTGTTAAAACACATTTAAATCGAAAAATAAGCTTATTTTGTGATCACCCATATTTCCCTTCAAAAATCGATTTTTTGGTCGAAAAAATTAAATCGGCTATAACTTTGTTAAAACGCATTTAAATCGGCTATAACTTTGTTAAAACGCATTTAAATCGAAAAACAAGTTTATTTTGTGATATTGTGATGATATTTCCCTTCAAAAGTTGATTTTTTGGTCGAAAACATAAAATCGGCTATAACTTTGTTAAAACGCATTTAAATCGAAAAACAAGCTTATTTTGTGATCACCTATATTTCCCTTCAAAAATCGATTTTTTGGTCGAAAATATTAAATCGGCTATAACTTTGTTAAAACGCATTTAAATCGAAAAACAAGCTTATTTCCGTTCAAAAATTGTTTTTTTGGTCGAAAACATAAAATCGGCTATAACTTTGTTAAAACGCATTTAAATCGAAAAGCAAGCTTATTCTGTGATCACCCATATTTCTCTTCAAAAGTTGATTGTTTGGTCGAAAATATTAAATTGGATATAACTTTGTTAAAACGCATTCAAATCGAAAAACAAGCTGATTTTGTGATCACCCATATTACCCTTCAAAAATCGATCTTTTGGTCGAAAACATAAAATCGGCTATAACTTTGTTAAAACACATTTAAATCGAAAAATAAGCTTATTTTGTGATCACCCATATTACCCTTCAAAAATCGATTTTTTGGTCGAAAACATAAAATCGGCTATAACTTTGTTAAAACGCATTTAAATCGAAAAACAAGCTTATTCTGTGATCACCTATATTTCCCTTCAAAAATCGATTTTTTGTTCGAAAACATAAAATCGGCTATAACTTTGTTAAAACGCATTTAAATCGAAAAATAAGCTTATTTTGTGATCACCCATATTTCCCTTCAAAAATCGATTTTTTGGTGGTAAATATTAAATCGGCTATAACTTTGTTAAAACGCATTTAAATCGAAAAACAAGCTTATTTGGTGATCACCCATATTTCCCTTCAAAAATCGATTTTTTGGTCGAAAATATTAAATCCGCTATAACTTTGTTAAAACGCATTTAAATCGAAAAACAAGCTTATTCTGTGATCACCTATATTTCCCTTCAAAAATCGATTTTTTGGTCGAAAATATTAAATCGGCTGTAACTTTGTTAAAACGCATTTAAATCGAAAAACAAGCTTATTTGGTGATCACCCATATTTCCCTTCAAAAATCGATTTTTTGGTCGAAAATATTAAATCCGCTATAACTTTGTTAAAACGCATTTAAATCGAAAAACAAGCTTATTCTGTGATCACCTATATTTCCCTTCAAAAATCGATTTTTTGGTCGAAAACATAAAATCGGCTATAACTTTGTTAAAACGCATTTAAATCGAAAAACAAGCTTATTTTGTGATCACCTATATTTCCCTTCAAAAATCGATTTTTTGGTCGAAAATATTAAATCGGCTATAACTTTGTTAAAACGCATTTAAATCGAAAAACAAGCTTATTTCCCTTCAAAAATTGATTTTTTAGTCGAAAACATAAAATCGGCTATAACTTTGTTAAAACGCATTTAAATCGAAAAACAAGCTTATTTTGTGATCACCCATATTTCCCCTCAAAAATCGATTTTTTGGTCGAAAATATTAAATCCGCTATAACTTTGTTAAAACGCATTTAAGTCGAAAAACAAGCTTATTCTATGATCACCTATATTTCCCTTCAAAAATCGATTTTTTGGTCGAAAATATTAAATCGGCTATAACTTTGTTAAAACGCATTTAAATCGAAAAACAAGCTTATTCTGTGATCACCTATATTTCCCTTCAAAAATCGATTTTTTGTTCGAAAACATAAAATCGGCTATAACTTTGTTAAAACGCATTTAAATCGAAAAATAAGCTTATTTTGTGATCACCCATATTTCCCTTCAAAAATCGATTTTTTGGTGGTAAATATTAAATCGGCTATAACTTTGTTAAAACGCATTTAAATCGAAAAACAAGCTTATTTGGTGATCACCCATATTTCCCTTCAAAAATCGATTTTTTGGTCGAAAATATTAAATCCGCTATAACTTTGTTAAAACGCATTTAAATCGAAAAACAAGCTTATTCTGTGATCACCAATATTTCCCTTCAAAAATCGATTTTTTGGTCGAAAATATTAAATCGGCTGTAACTTTGTTAAAACGCATTTAAATCGAAAAACAAGCTTATTCTGTGATCACCAATATTTCCCTTCAAAAATCGATTTTTTGGTCGAAAATATTAAATCGGCTGTAACTTTGTTAAAACGCATTTAAATCGAAAAACAAGCTTATTCTGTGATCACCAATATTTCCCTTCAAAAATCGATTTTTTGGTCGAAAACATAAAATCGACTATAACTTTGTTAAAACGCATTTAAATCGAAAAATAAGCTTATTTTGTGATCACCCATATTTCCCATCAAAAATCGATTTTTTGGTGGTATATACTAAATCCGCTATAACTTTGTTAAAACGCATTTAAATCGAAAAACAAGCTTATTTTGTGATCACCCATATTTCCCTTCAAAAATCGATTTTTTGGTCGAAAATATTAAATCTGCTATAACTTTGTTAAAACGCATCTAAATCGAAAAAAAAGCTTATTCTGATCACCCATATTACCCTTCAAAAATCGATTTTTTGGTCGAAAACATAAAATCGGCTATAACTTTGTTAAAACGCATTTAAATCGAAAAACAAGCTTATTCTGTGATCACCTATATTTCCCTTCAAAAATCGATTTTTTGTTCGAAAACATAAAATCGGCTATAACTTTGTTAAAACGCATTTAAATCGAAAAATAAGCTTATTTTGTGATCACCCATATTTCCCTTCAAAAATCGATTTTTTGGTGGTAAATATTAAATCGGCTATAACTTTGTTAAAACGCATTTAAATCGAAAAACAAGCTTATTTGGTGATCACCCATATTTCCCTTCAAAAATCGATTTTTTGGTCGAAAATATTAAATCCGCTATAACTTTGTTAAAACGCATTTAAATCGAAAAACAAGCTTATTCTGTGATCACCTATATTTCCCTTCAAAAATCGATTTTTTGGTCGAAAATATTAAATCGGCTGTAACTTTGTTAAAACGCATTTAAATCGAAAAACAAGCTTATTTGGTGATCACCCATATTTCCCTTCAAAAATCGATTTTTTGGTCGAAAATATTAAATCCGCTATAACTTTGTTAAAACGCATTTAAATCGAAAAACAAGCTTATTCTGTGATCACCTATATTTCCCTTCAAAAATCGATTTTTTGGTCGAAAACATAAAATCGGCTATAACTTTGTTAAAACGCATTTAAATCGAAAAACAAGCTTATTTTGTGATCACCTATATTTCCCTTCAAAAATCGATTTTTTGGTCGAAAATATTAAATCGGCTATAACTTTGTTAAAACGCATTTAAATCGAAAAACAAGCTTATTTCCCTTCAAAAATTGATTTTTTAGTCGAAAACATAAAATCGGCTATAACTTTGTTAAAACGCATTTAAATCGAAAAACAAGCTTATTTTGTGATCACCCATATTTCCCCTCAAAAATCGATTTTTTGGTCGAAAATATTAAATCCGCTATAACTTTGTTAAAACGCATTTAAGTCGAAAAACAAGCTTATTCTATGATCACCTATATTTCCCTTCAAAAATCGATTTTTTGGTCGAAAATATTAAATCGGCTATAACTTTGTTAAAACGCATTTAAATCGAAAAACAAGCTTATTCTGTGATCACCTATATTTCCCTTCAAAAATCGATTTTTTGTTCGAAAACATAAAATCGGCTATAACTTTGTTAAAACGCATTTAAATCGAAAAATAAGCTTATTTTGTGATCACCCATATTTCCCTTCAAAAATCGATTTTTTGGTGGTAAATATTAAATCGGCTATAACTTTGTTAAAACGCATTTAAATCGAAAAACAAGCTTATTTGGTGATCACCCATATTTCCCTTCAAAAATCGATTTTTTGGTCGAAAATATTAAATCCGCTATAACTTTGTTAAAACGCATTTAAATCGAAAAACAAGCTTATTCTGTGATCACCAATATTTCCCTTCAAAAATCGATTTTTTGGTCGAAAATATTAAATCGGCTGTAACTTTGTTAAAACGCATTTAAATCGAAAAACAAGCTTATTCTGTGATCACCAATATTTCCCTTCAAAAATCGATTTTTTGGTCGAAAATATTAAATCGGCTGTAACTTTGTTAAAACGCATTTAAATCGAAAAACAAGCTTATTCTGTGATCACCAATATTTCCCTTCAAAAATCGATTTTTTGGTCGAAAACATAAAATCGACTATAACTTTGTTAAAACGCATTTAAATCGAAAAATAAGCTTATTTTGTGATCACCCATATTTCCCATCAAAAATCGATTTTTTGGTGGTATATACTAAATCCGCTATAACTTTGTTAAAACGCATTTAAATCGAAAAACAAGCTTATTTTGTGATCACCCATATTTCCCTTCAAAAATCGATTTTTTGGTCGAAAATATTAAATCTGCTATAACTTTGTTAAAACGCATCTAAATCGAAAAAAAAGCTTATTCTGATCACCTATATTTCCCATCAAAAATCGATTTTTGGTCGAAAACATAAAATCGGCTATAACTTTGTTAAAACGCATTTAAATCGAAAAATAAGCTTATTTTGTGATCACCCATATTTTCCTTCAAAAATCGATTTTTTGGTGGTATATATTAAATCGGCTATAACTTTGTTAAAACGCATTTAAATCGAAAAACAAGCTTATTTTGTGATCACCCATATTTCCCTCCAAAAATCGATATTTTGGTCGAAAATATTAAATCGGCTATAACTTTGTTAAAACGCATTTAAATCGAAAAACAAGCTTATTCTCTGATCACCTATATGTCCCTTCAAAAATCGATTTTTTGGTCGAAAATATTAAATCGGCTATAACTTTGTTAAAACGCATTTAAATCGAAAAACAAGCTTATTCTGTGATCACCTATATTTCCCTTCGAAAATCGATTTTTTGGTCGAAAACATTAAATAGGTTAATAGGTTAGGTTCAAAGATAGATATTTTGGTCGAAAACATAAAATCGGCTATAACTTTGTTAAAACGCATTTAAATCGAAAAACAAGCTTATTTTGTAATCACCCATATTTCCCTTCAAAAATCGATTTTTTGGTCGAAAATATTAAATCGGCTGTAACTTTGTTAAAACGCATTTAAATCGAAAAACAAGCTTATTCTGTGATCACCAATATTTCCCTTCAAAAATCGATTTTTTGGTCGAAAACATAAAATCGGCTATAACTTTGTTAAAACGCATTTAAATCGAAAAATAAGCTTATTTTGTGATCACCCATATTTCCCTTCAAAAATCGATTTTTTGGTGGTAAATATTAAATCCGCTATAACTTTGTTAAAACGCATTTAAATCGAAAAACAAGCTTATTTTGTGATCACCCATATTTCCCTTCAAAAATCGATTTTTTGGTCGAAAACATTAAATTGGCTATAACTTTGTTAAAACGCATTTAAATTGAAAAACAAGCTCATTTTGTGATCACCCATATTTCCCTTCAAAAATCAATTTTTGGTCGAAAACATTAAATCGGCTATAACTTTGTTGAAACGAATTCAAATCGAAAAATAAGCTTATTTTGTGATCACCCATATTTCCCCTCAAAAATCGATATTTTGGTCGAAAACATAAGATCGGCTATAACTCTGTCAAAACTTATTTAAATCGAAAAACAAGCTTATTCTGTGATCATCTTATTTCCCTTCAAAAATCGATTTTTTGGTCGAAAACATTAAATCGGCTATAACTTTGTTAAAACGCATTTAAGTTGAAAAACAATCTTATTCTGTGATCACCTATATTTCCCTTCAAAAATCGATTTTTTGGTCTAAAACATTAAATCGGCTATAACTTTGTTAAAACGCATTTAAATAGAAAAATAAGCTTATTTTATAATCACCCATATTTCCCTTTAAAAATCGATTTTTTGGTCGAAAACCTAAAATCGGCTATAACTTTGTTAAAATGCATTTAAATCGAAAAACAAGCTTATTTTGTGATCACCCATATTTCCCTTAAAAAATCGATTTTTTGGTCGAAAACATAAAATCGGCTATAACTTCGTTAAAAAGCATTTAAATCGAAAAACAAGCTTATTTTGTGGTCACCCATATTTCCCTTCAAAAATCGATTTTTTGGTCGAAAATATTAAATCGGCTATAACTTTGTTAAAACGCATTTAAATCGAAAAACAAGCTTATTCTCTGATCACCTTTATTTCCCTTCAAAAATCGATTTTTTGGTCGAAAACATAAAATCGGCTATAACTTTGTTAAAACGCATTTAAATCGAAAAACAAGCTTATTTTGTGATCACCCATATTTCCCTTCAAAAATCGATTTTTTGGTCGAAAATATTAAATCGGCTATAACTTTGTTAAAACGCATTTAAATCGAAAAACAAGCTTATTCTCTGATCACCTTTATTTCCCTTCAAAAATCGATTTTTTGGTCGAAAACATTAAATCGGCTATAACTTTGTTAAAACACATTTAAATCGAAAAATAAGCTTATTTTGTGATTACCCATATTTCCCTTCAAAAATTGATTTTTTGGTCGAAAATATTAAATAACTTTTTTAAAACGCATTTAAATCGAAAAACAAGCTTATTTTGTGATCACCCATATTTCCCTTCAAAAATCGATTTTTGGTCGAATATATATATATTTCCCTTCAAAAATCGATATTTTGGTCGAAAACATAAAATCGGCTTTAACTTTGCTAAAACGCATTTAAATCGAAAAACAAGCTTATTTTGTGATCACCCATATTCCCTTCAAAAATCGATATTTTGGTTGAAAACATAAAATCGGCTATAACTTCGTTAAAACGTATTTAAATCGAAAAACAAGCTTATTTTCTGATCACCCATATTTCCTTTCAAAAATCGATTTTTTGGTCGAAAATATTAAATCGGCTATAACTTTGTTAAAACGCATTTAAATCGAAAAACAAGCTTATTTTGTGATCACCCATATTTCCCTTCAAAAATTGATTTTTTGGTCGAAAATATTAAATCGGCTATAACTTTGTTAAAACGCATTTAAATCGAAAAACAAGCTTATTCTGTGATCACCTATATTTCCCTTCGAAAATCGATGTTTTGGTCGAAAACATTAAATAGGTTAATAGGTTAGGTTCAAAGATAGATATTTTGGTCGAAAACATAAAATCGGCTATAACTTTGTTAAAACGCATTTAAATCGAAAAACAAGCTTATTTTGTAATCACCCATATTTCCCTTCAAAAATCGATTTTTTGGTCGAAAATATTAAATCGGCTGTAACTTTGTTAAAACGCATTTAAATCGAAAAACAAGCTTATTCTGTGATCACCAATATTTCCCTTCAAAAATCGATTTTTTGGTCGAAAACATAAAATCGGCTATAACTTTGTTAAAACGCATTTAAATCGAAAAATAAGCTTATTTTGTGATCACCCATATTTCCCTTCAAAAATCGATTTTTTGGTGGTAAATATTAAATCCGCTATAACTTTGTTAAAACGCATTTAAATCGAAAAACAAGCTTATTTTGTGATCACCAATATTTCCCTTCAAAAATCGATTTTTTGGTCGAAAATATTAAATCTGCTATAACTTTGTTAAAACGCATTTAAATCGAAAAACAAGCTTATTTTGTGATCACCCATATTTCCCTTCAAAAATCGATATTTTGGTCGAAAACATTAAATTGGCTATAACTTTGTTAAAACGCATTTAAATTGAAAAACAAGCTCATTTTGTGATCACCCATATTTCCCTTCAAAAATCAATTTTTGGTCGAAAACATTAAATCGGCTATAACTTTGTTGAAACGAATTCAAATCGAAAAATAAGCTTATTTTGTGATCACCCATATTTCTCCTCAAAAATCGATATTTTGGTCGAAAACATAAAATCGGCTATAACTCTGTTAAAACTTATTTAAATCGAAAAACAAGCTTATTCTGTGATCATCTTATTTCCCTTCAAAAATCGATTTTTTGGTCGAAAACATTAAATCGGCTATAACTTTGTTAAAACGCATTTAAATAGAAAAATAAGCTTATTTTATGATCACCCATATTTCCCTTTAAAAATCGATTTTTTGGTCGAAAACCTAAAATCGGCTATAACTTTGTTAAAATGCATTTAAATCGAAAAACAAGCTTATTTTGTGATCACCCATATTTCCCTTCAAAAATCGATATTTTGGTCGAAAACATAAAATCGGCTATAACTCTGTTAAAACTTATTTAAATCGAAAAACAAGCTTATTCTGTGATCATCTTATTTCCCTTCAAAAATCGATTTTTTGGTCGAAAACATAAAATCGGCTGTAACTTTGTTAAAACGCATTTAAGTTGAAAAACAATCTTATTCTGTGATCACCTATATTTCCCTTCAAAAATCGATTTTTTGGTCTAAAACATTAAATCGGCTATAACTTTGTTAAAACGCATTTAAATAGAAAAATAAGCTTATTTTATGATCACCCATATTTCCCTTTAAAAATCGATTTTTTGGTCGAAAACCTAAAATCGGCTATAACTTTGTTAAAATGCATTTAAATCGAAAAACAAGCTTATTTTGTGATCACCCATATTTCCCTTCAAAAATCGATATTTTGGTCGAAAACATAAAATCGGCTATAACTTCGTTAAAAAGCATTTAAATCGAAAAACAAGCTTATTTTGTGGTCACCCATATTTCCCTTCAAAAATCGATTTTTTGGTCGAAAATATTAAATCGGCTATAACTTTGTTAAAACGCATTTAAATCGAATAACAAGCTTATTCTCTGATCACCTTTATTTCCCTTCAAAAATCGATTTTTTGGTCGAAAACATAAAATCGGCTATAACTTTGTTAAAACGCATTTAAATCGAAAAACAAGCTTATTTTGTGATCACCCATATTTCCCTTCAAAAATCGATTTTTTGGTCGAAAATATTAAATCGGCTATAACTTTGTTAAAACGCATTTAAATCGAAAAACAAGCTTATTCTCTGATCACCTTTATTTCCCTTCAAAAATCGATTTTTTGGTCGAAAACATTAAATCGGCTATAACTTTGTTAAAACACATTTAAATCGAAAAATAAGCTTATTTTGTGATTACCCATATTTCCCTTCAAAAATTGATTTTTTGGTCGAAAATATTAAATAACTTTTTTAAAACGCATTTAAATCGAAAAACAAGCTTATTTTGTGATCACCCATATTTCCCTTCAAAAATCGATTTTTGGTCGAATATATATATATTTCCCTTCAAAAATCGATATTTTGGTCGAAAACATAAAATCGGCTTTAACTTTGCTAAAACGCATTTAAATCGAAAAACAAGCTTATTTTGTGATCACCCATATTCCCTTCAAAAATCGATATTTTGGTTGAAAACATAAAATCGGCTATAACTTCGTTAAAACGTATTTAAATCGAAAAACAAGCTTATTTTCTGATCACCCATATTTCCTTTCAAAAATCGATTTTTTGGTCGAAAATATTAAATCGGCTATAACTTTGTTAAAACGCATTTAAATCGAAAAACAAGCTTATTTTGTGATCACCCATATTTCCCTTCAAAAATTGATTTTTTGGTCGAAAATATTAAATCGGCTATAACTTTGTTAAAATGCATTTAAATCGAAAAACAAGCTTATTTTGTGATCACCCATATTTCCCTTCAAAAATCGATTTTTGGTCGAAAACATTAAATAGGCTATAACTTTGTTAAAACGCATTTAAATCGAAAAGTAAGCTTATTTTGTGATCACCCATATTTCCCTTCAAAAGTTGATTTTTTGGTCGAAAGTATTAAATCGGCTATAACTTTGTTAAAACTCATTTAAATCGAAAAACAAGCTTATTTTATGATCACCCATATTTCCCTTCAAAAATCGATTTTTGGTCGAAAACATTAAATAGGATATAACTTTGTTAAAACGCATTTAAACTGAAAATCATGCTTATTCTGTGATCACCCATACTTCCATTCAAAAATGAATTTTTTGGTCGATTTTGTTGTGATCACCCACATTTCCCTTCTGAAATCGATATATGTTTGTAAGTGACTCGAAAAATTTTATTTCTAATAGTTTAAGGTAAGTATTCTTTAATATTTTCTCAGAGTGTATTTATATTTCTGTTTAAATCATCTGGCCATTGTTAAGTTTTTATACGAATTTTTCGAAATACACCAAAATGAACTAAAAAAAAACATGTTCGTATTCACCCGATGACATGTACATGTACTGCTGGCACACATGTATTGTTATTATGTTCACATTACACACACGGTACGTACCTACATAGTTCAATTTACTCCAAACAAGTGCTCGAGCTACAAAGCTTGGTTTGCGACTCATAAAAAACATAAAAGGGTCTTTATATGCTTCAATGCATCATGATATGCAACATTCAAAATCCAAAAGACACTAACAATGGCAACTGCGATTAAGTGAATGTGTGGGAAACTACTGCTACAAATGCAACCACTCTCACACCATTTAGCAGTACAAAAACAACAACAAAACAAAACTGCTACAATAACAGCAATAGCACATACTCAGTTTAACAACTATAATTGTATCCTTATATGCTTATTAAATGAAGTTAATGCTGAAAATAGCAAAAAAACTAAAAAGCGAAACACGTTAACAAATGTAAAACTATCTTGATTTATGTTTGGCAATCATCAAAATAAAATTACTGGACAAACATTTTTCTTCGTTTTTTTTTTTAAATATTTGAAATTCAAAATATTGTTGAATTTATACATTGTTTAGCAAAAGTTTTTATTTAGTTTAAAAAAATTAAAATATTTAAAATTTATTTCTTCAAAACAATTTATTTTAGAAAACTAATGGTTAATGAAAACTATGTATTGATCTTTTTTATACACTTTATTCATACAATACTTTTAACCATAAACAGGAATTAATTGTTTTACATGACGTATACGTAATATAAACCCTAGTTTTTTAATTTTATTTACAACAAGTTGTTGAAATGTTGTTTAACGTATGTATGTGATCATGGGATTTAGTTTGTCATGCGTTTACAGTTGGAATGTGTTTTCGTGCGTTTCAATTCCATAAAACTTGACATTAAGTCAATAAACATTTGAGCAGTTAAATTAAGACCAGTTTGAGATGTTGTAAATCAGTTAAAAAATAAATAAATTGTATGTAAACATTAAATAGGGGAAGGTCTTCTTAAGAAAACTTAATTATAATTATTGCTTCAAATTTAAAAAATTCGAAACAAAAGACTTAAGACGCAAACTTTGAAACAAACTTTAATTAAACGTAATCCGAATCATTCACCGAATAGCTTGAGGACTAGATATTTTATTGAAGCCTGCGGAATCACTATTAGGCTTTCCGAACACAAAAACTAGAGAATGGATATCTGACGATACATGGAACCTGATAATGGAGGAAAAAATGATCAAAGGCCAACTGAATAACGCTAAGACACCTATATCGTGACAACAACTACAACAGACTCACACAATTTTGAATCGTATAATCAAACGCAGCGCAAGAGAGAATAAACGTAAATGGACCAACGATATACCTTACGTAGCACAGACTACCGCTGAAACCCATAGTAGTAACGACAGATTCATAAAACATTATACGACGAACAACTGGAATTTTGGACCAACTTTTACGCAAAACTGCATGAAAACCCTTCATTTTGAACTGCAGTTAGGAAGGGCGTTGTGTATTATCGCCTCTCTTGTTTAACACTGTCCTCGACTCTCTTATGCTGAATGCCACAAATGTCAATCGAGGCATAAGCTGGGGCTAACAGGGGCGTTTGAAGGATCTCGACTATGCGGACAGTATATGTCTACTTGCACACAGACACTCTAATATGCAGGATAATATTAGTAAGGTCGAGAAAATTACCGAAAGAGTGGGACTGAGGATCAACTCGGCGAGAACCAAAATGATGCGTATCAATGCATTTACAACAGTGACACCAGTCGATAGAAGATGTAACCACATTTTACGACAACCGGTGCTTCATCTCAGAACATAAAGTGCAGACTCGACAAGGTAAGACTGGCATTTGACATACTAAACCCCGAGGGACGATCCTTCCAACTGTCTGCTAATACAAAGGTTAGAATTGCTTTTTGTTAGTGAATCGTATAATGCTGCGCCAAAAGACACCAATAGTATTCAGGGGAACAGTTGCCTCCGTAAATTAGTCCGATACAATAGGGAACACTGATCTTTGGTACACCAGCCAACAAATTCCCAGTCAAACAGAGATAGGCAAACGCAAAAGCCGTTGAATCAGGCACACACTCAGAAAACCTCCAGATGACATCACCAGAATGGCACCCCCACAGCCAAAGATATTGATGAAATTATAGTTGAAGTGAGATGGAGCGTATGGCTAACGAAAGCTATAATTGGAACAGTTTTGTTGCGGCCTTATATTCCCTATAGGAATATCAGGAAACAATATATACACTGACGTAAAAACAGATGACTTAGGACACAAACACCAAAATGAATTTTGATAATTGTATCATTCCAAAGTTTCTTGGAAACAATCCTTTAATTTATATAAAAGCAAAACTAGATTTTCATATACCATCCGCGATATCTTCCCTCCTACATTAATTTTATAGAAAATCAAGAAAATTTATATTTTCTTTATGCTCATTATAACACATCAACACTTTGTTGCCGCTTTAGGGGCTACCAATTAAAATGATAAAAATTGCATAAATTCATGCAATCACATTTCTCTATAAAACCCCAAAAAGGTGTTAAACATCATTTTCATATTTTAAAATTCAAACGAACATTGAACTTATTTCTTGAGAAGAAAAACAAATAACTAAATAAATAAATTGTAACCTAAAAAAGACAAGCCTTCAACATTTTTACCGAATTGTTGCAATTTTGGTTTATTTAGTGATAAACTAATACTGGTTTGGTCATAAAACATATTATATGGAGCTCCAATATTTAAAAGGTTTAAATTAAATGGGTGTGTTTCGTTGTATTTACCCCAAATATATCTGTAACTAAGTGTATCAGTGTGTATCTGTAACTGTGTATAATTGTGGTTAAGAAAATCTAAACAACATAATTAATTTATAATTATTTAATGTCTCTGTAAAATAGTATTGGACATTTGTCGCCTAAATAAATATCCACTTTAATGTAAGTGGATTTTATATTTTTGACATATATTTTTACTTTTCCACTTTTCAAATGCTGCCTGTTGTTGTTTGGCGTTTAGTTTTTTGATTTTTTTTTTTTTTTTTTTTTTTTTTTTTGATTCACTAATTTACTTCCTAGCCGCCATGGCAGTTTAAGATGTGGTTTTTTTCTTCTACATACTGACAGAGGAGTTATTGCAACGCGGCTTTTGTTGTGGTGGCTGCTGTTTTTGTTTTTTCTCTGCGAGAGTTTTGTGGGTCCGCTTATGTGAGTTTGTATGTGTGATTATTTAAGTAAAATACTTGTTTATTTGCCTGATTAATTAACGTTAACATATGGTGAATGTGAATGAGATATCATGCCACATAATATTATTTTAGTTTTAATTTTATTCGTATCTATGTGTGTGTGTGTGTGTGTGTGTGGCTGTGTATGTATTTGTTGCTATTATATTTGCTGCTTATTTATATTTTTCTATTTTTTCTAAATAAAGAAAAAATAAAAATATCACAACTACTTCCTTGGTATTAGCAAACAATGGCAAACAAATATCTTGTTATGAATATTTTAAATATTGTATTAATAAAAAGAGACATACACACATTTTATGTGATTAATGAAAGTATAACTAATTAATTGGTTTGATATAAAAAATGTGTATAAAAAATAATAGATAAATTAAAGTTAAGTAATATTTCCTTTAGTGGAGACAATCTAAATATCTATATACATAAAAGAGTAGCGTTACTGACTGACTGATTCATCATCGCACAGCCCAAACGGATGAACCTAGAATCATGTAATTTTTACAGTAGATGTGTTTTTGGTTATGTAGATCCACTAAGGAGGGATTTTTGTAGGGAAAAGCGGGTAAAACAGGTTTTCTTAATTATCTTATACAAAAAAAAAAAACTTTAAATGCACCTGTATCTACTCTTAAAATAAGCAGATGGGTGTCTGGTTCTTTTTTAAAATTCGTACTTTTAAAGGGTGAAAATGTGTAACAAAGGTTATTTTGGTACCTTTTTTGGTCCTTTATAACTTTTTATCTAATAAACAAAATAAAATTTTTGTAAATATTTTGAATATATCTCCCAAAATTAGGAGACACCTGTTTCGTACTTTTTTAAATTTCAGTCCTTTTTGGGTGTAAAGGGAGAAAACTGTATTTTTGGTACTTTTTTGAGCACATTAAAATTTTTCGATTTATTGAAGTATTCCTATTTAATTACGGACTAATTCTGTAATATTTGTTGAAACAAAATTTTTGCTATTTCACTGGAGAAAAAAGTACCAAAAAGGGGAAAAACGGGATATTTTATTTTATACAAACTCATTGAGCTAATTTTTATAAAATTTGAAAAAGTAGTTTATTTACTCACACAAAATAAGCTATTGGTATATTATTTTGGAATTCGGCCTATATAGGACCAATTTCGAGTAAATTGTTTGGTACTTTTTGAAAGCACAATATTTCTGGAACAAATGAATGCAGATTTGTTTGAATCGTTTGAGTTTTATCTGTGATATAGAGATTTAAATACGAAACATATTAATATTCTGTATGTGGGAACTCTTTGGTACTTTTTATTCTTCAAACGGTACATTTTGGGTAGAGAATCCAATGGTTAACCCGAACACATGACACACAGTCCTTATTAAATGAGAATTTATTGAGAAGGATTTTGGTACTTTTTCGTTTTTCCGATTGTACTTTTTGATATTTTTATGATATTGAACACACAAATATAAAATTTAAAATGTATGGACCTTAGTGAATGAGAATCTACTGAAAGGGACTTTTGGTACTTTTTCATTCATCAAATTATATTTGTTTAATTGTATATAATATTGAACACAGAAGCATAAAATTTTTGATTAAATGAGAATCTATAAGAGGAATTTTATAGTACTTTTTTTCAAATAGTATTTTCGAAATTTTCTAAAATGTATTTAGCTTGCACATTTTAGAAAATTTCGAATGAAACTAAAAATACAAGCTTCTTACTGAATGCGAATTTATTCATGATATTGAACGTAAAAAACTGAAAAATTAAAAAAAAAGTTAATCAATTTTAATTTTCTATAAAAGTAAACAAAATTTTGGTTAGGGTAGCGAAGCACCCAGGGTATGCTAGTAGGTATGTATATAAATACGTTAGAGTGGCGCCAAAATAGAAGATTCTGGTGTTTCCGCCTAAATTAAAAATTTAGTTCTTTTTAAGATACAGTTCTTATAGTTCTTCGAAATTTACAAAAATTCTGTAATTTTCAGAAAACATTTTAAAGAATTTTTAAGAATTTTTTTAATTAAAATTTTTTAATTTATAGTTGGCAATCATTTACATATTTGATATATTAAAAGTAAAAGGTATTTACTTATTATTTACTCTTATAAATTCTTAACAGTTTTAGCTATTTCCGAATTTCAGTTTTTTCATAATTTTTTTAAAATCTTATGAAATAAATCGTAAGACTTAGAAAACAAACTTAATGTTTATTGTGAATATTAGATTTGATTTTCGGTTTTCGAATGCATGTCCATCATGTATATCAGTACTAAAAAAAATTCACAAAATCTGGTTTATTTTATCAGCTTACTGGTTTTTTCAGTTTCCGAAATACTACCTGCAATGCGTGAAAGTATGTCTAGTATTTTTTTTTTTTTTGTCAATTAAATTAACATTTTTACCAGTTTCCGAATAGAGTTTTTTTATGTTAATCAATTTTATAAAATATAGTTTACTTCAATAAAATTGTCACTCTGTTATTTATTTGAACGAAACTAGCAAGAAAAAATAATGATAATTTTTTTTAAATAAATAAAGAAAACTGTATGTGGTATCAATAAATCTATATTTCCCCATAAACCGGATATTATGAAATTATCCAGTTATATTTTTTTTTGTTGATTCAATTTTTTTTCTTTCACAAATTCAATTGCATGTTGGATGTGTGTGCTAAATTTCATTATGCCAGTTTTCATTCAGCTGTTTCGTTTTTTTTTTTCTTCACTATTCCAATAAAGAAATTGCTGTTTACCAGATCTTTTTGGCAGTTTTTTATAATTTTATTTTCTTCAATGAAACTTCAATAAAAAAATTAAAACCAGCTTCACATGTGATTCAAAAATTTGAAGAGGAAAATTTTTCGTTTGAAAATTATTATGTAATTATGAAGTGAAAAAGAAGCAAGCAAAATATTTTGTGGAATTTTTAAAGGTTTCGGTCAAGGCTATAAAATTTTTTGATTTTATATTTTTAACTTTTTCCAAAAATTAATAACAGAGAAATTATTTGCATTGTTAAAAAGGGGTGGCTCATTTGTATTAGTGCTGCATAAATGCCATTAAATGAGGTCATTGATTTAAAGTGATAATAAAGTTCATTATCATAATGTCTACATCAAAGTTGGCTAAGTTGTAGCTTCCACCTACGCCCAGCTATTAAATACATTGTTTTTGGGTTTTTTATAAACGATCTTATCCAAAACTTTTGGGAAATTAGCCAAAATATTTATGAACTATGAGGTAACCATTAATGTGTATATGTATGTATATGCAGATATTTATAAATATTCGTGCAACAAAGGAAACTTAATTTTGTTTTCAATTTAAAATTTTAACCATGTCTAATAGGTTTTTTAGTTTTAAGCCGTATATCGTTTATACATACATATGTATGCAGTAGTTTAGTTTTTAAGAAAGCTTTTTTTCCAATTTATTTTATACATTTCATCACAATTAATAGAAATTAATTATAACACTATTTAAAAATTCATTTAACATTTGTATGCCTCAATGTTTTATATTTTTTTAACTCATACATATAAATGTTTATTGTTTATTGCTCATTGTAAGTGTGTTAATCAGTGAATAAATATCTGTATTTTGTATGAACATTTTCTTTGAAATTTTGTAAAATAAATATAAAAAAGCACTTAAATTTGTAATTTATTTAATTTGATGTTTAAAAAAGCGTTAAATTGAAAATCAAATCCACAACAAAAAAAAAAAACGATTGTAAAGAAAACTTCAGCAGAATGTACGAAATAGTTGCATTAAAAAGTAAATTATGAAAAATTACTAAATTACATCATTATTAGGTATTTGATGTACGCATTATAAACGGTTTATAATACAATATGTACCTATGTATATGTATGAAAGCCTTAGTAGCCAAATTTATTAACTCCATGAAATATGTTTAATATAAAAATTGTATATCATTTCATGTTTGGTAAGCGAAGCCAAATTTAAACAAACACCAGAGGAACAAAACTTAACCGAGAGGCCAAGAACCATTAATGCAAAAAATTTAGTAATTTTTTAGTAAAATAAAATAACTCCCAACAATAATGAAAGAATTTCAAATTTCAACAAAATTTGCATAGATCAAATAACTCTACAAAATGAAATAATCTAAAACAAAATATTTTATTTGGAGTTGTTTTATTCGGAGAAATACAAAAACATGAAATAATTTACAAAACGTCATAATATGGCTTCGTATAGGGGCTAGGGTCAAATGAAGCCCTATAATTATAAAGTCCTATTCGAGAGGTTCAATTGTATGGGGGCTAAGTGAAATAACGGACCAATGTTAACCATTTTCAATAGGCTTCCCTGGTACAATAGCAGATCATATGCCAAATTTCATTGAATTACATTAAAAATTACGACCTGTAGTTTGATTACAAGGTTTACATGGACGGACGAATAGACGGACGGACATAACTAATCGACTCAGAAAATGATTCTATGAGAATTAACATTCTCAGCAGTATACAGATTCTAAAACCTTTTAGGTTCTTTGGAAAAAAGGGATATTTTATTTAAAATTAAAAATGTAAATTTTTTACGTTTCCGTCCTTCCATATACGAACACAATAGCCAATTGATTAACACCACAAATAATATTTTAGAAGTAAAGATTATAAAAATATTTTCAAATTTAAATATGTATTAAAATTCTCGATTATGGATAAATAAGCACTGAATTCAACCCTAATTTCCTAGCAACAAAATTTGAGAAACATTTCATACTAAATATTCCAACATAAAATATTTACACAAAATTTGTATAGAAAATTACAGAAAATTGCATCAAACATTAAACGTTAAAAACTATTACAAATAACCACAGCAACACCTACAATTTCTTTCACTTTTTTTTTTTTTTTTTTTTTTTTAACCATTAGACAAAAAATCAGTTCATTGAAATTTATATAGGCTATAAACCAAAAACAAAATATTAACAAAAACTAAAAATAACATGAAATACTATAGTTTTTTTATTTTGCTAGACAACTAATATTTTGAAAGCAACAATAACCAATAAATATACTTACGTTCAGAGATAATAACTATGTTTGCTAGTATATAACCAAATATACATTCGTACGTACATAAGTATGTATGTATATAAAGAAAGACTTTAAAAATACTGCACATGATTTGCGATACAAGTACTGCTGCACTTTACTTTGTAAAGAAAATTGTTTTGAAAATTTTACACACTAAAAAAAATGATTTAAGATTAGAAATTAATCGAAAAAAGTTAGGTTTATCTTTGATCTATGAATATTTTGACCTAATGGCTAGCAAACACATTAGATAGCTATAACTGTAGCTTTGGTGATCTGAAAATATAATTAAAACATTAATATTGTTTAATTAAATAGGTTAATAATACCAATATAAACTTAAGTTTATATTCACCATCGTGTATTAAAAAAACAGGCATTGCGAATTTAATTACAAGAAATCAAAAACTACCGCTGAGTGTTTAAGTCCTTGGTTTTAGGTTTAATATTCAACATTCAACCTGATTCAAAAAGTACCAATTGAACAACGAAAAAATACCAAAAAGTGTTCTCTTATAAATTGCATATTTCATTAAATCAAAAAAGTACCACTTGAATCACGAAAAAGTATCAGAAACTCCCCTTTTGATAATTTTGATTCAATCACAATGATCCGTGTTTAATTTTGCGTTTTTTAAGTTCAATATTATAAAAAATTTAATGTTTATAGGTTTATTATTATAGAAAACTCAAAAAGTACCTTTTGAAGAACGAAAAAGTATCAAAAAGTCCCTTTTAAGGGTTCTGATTTACTCCGTGCTCTACATGATTATTTTTATGTTTCTAGTTTCAATATTAGAGAAAATTCAGAAAGTGCTTTTTGAATAAGGAAAAAGTATAAAAAAGTCCCTTTTCTCCTTTATTTCGGACTCTGCAAGCGTAGTTTTATGGCTCTAGAAAATTATTTTAAAATTATTAACTTTTAATTTATTTTAATTTTTATGAGCTCAGGAACTTTTGACAAAACGTCATAAAAGTGAAGTGACTAATCCTAATTTATATATATTTACTCTGAATCGACTTCCCTTAAATGTCAAAATTTAGCTTTTTATAATAATGACTGAACTAAATGATGGATAATGCTCTGTTTTCTAAAAAAAACACTTAGTACTAACTCCCGAAGTTATCTGTGGGCTTCAGAAAATTAAATTAATTAATAGACTTCGCTATATGTATATATAAGGACTTGGAATAGGGACGGAAAAGTATAAAGTATAGTATATACATTTTTCATGAAGGTGGAGAAGGACACGATATCTCGAAAACCTGTGGGTACGAATTTTTCAAATTTTGTTGACCTATGCTGTCAATGTAAATTATTAAAAATGTTATTGTGTTTTGCAATTCTAAATTTTTCATTAGTATTCATGTACTTAATCTAGATTTGTTTACTTGAAACAATTTGATTACTTGAAATAATTTAAAAAGCACGTAAATCTTTTTATCAACTTTTTAAATATATTAATCTATACGATCTGTATTTTTTTAGTGTAACTGCAATTTGTTTAGCATATGAATATAAATAAATATGGCTAAATTTGCATAATAAAACAAAAGAATTTTGATGTGAAATATTAGTTACTTTTAAGGCAAAAGAAAAGAAATAAATAAAAAAAAATGTGGTAAATTTGTTTGTTATGAATTTGACTAGATATACTATATACTAATACAAAAACAACAACAAAATGTTGTGAAAACAATTTTATTATATATACATAAAAATTAATATATTTTTTACATATTTAAGTTAAAAACACGCAAACATTAAAAGGCAATATTATTATTTGATTTTTATTATTTCTTTTTTCTTTTAGTTCAAAACTTTTGCAATAAATATTTTCGTTTTATGTATAGTAAACATACATACATGTAAGATGTAAAATAAAGAAATCAAAATAAAAAATATTTGAATAATAAAGAAAATATTAAAACACAATATGCAAAACTAAGATACTCAAAGATAGAAAGATACATAGATTACTAGCAAGAAAAGAAAAAAAAACAGGTGAATTATTTCAAATATCTTCCGGGTGATTTAAGGTGACTTAGCGTTAGATATTCAAATTGAAATTGTTACAGTTTACAATGTACAAAAGCTTAGAAAAAATTTAGAGCAAATAAATTAAGATAAAAACTATATCTAGGATTAAATTGTTATAATTTTGAGTTGTTTTGGTTTCTTTTAACGTTTATTTATAATGAGCATAAAATTATTTGAGTTACATGTTTAAAGTAGGACAGTGGATTAAGTTGAGGTATTATTAAATTGTTTAGTTATAATAAAGCTGTAAGAGTTTTTTTTTATAATCAGGGAATTAAAATTAATCATATCTGTTATTTATGGCATAAATTTAATGAAGTTTAAAATCAAATTGCATGCAGATACATAAATCACAATAAAATAATGCAAAACCAACAAGATAATAAAGACCAGCTGGATTGTTTTATATTCTGCTGCAGTAACATATGCATAAACATATGCATACATATGTACATATGAAGTATTAGACATCCGTTTGAAAAAAAATGGAATTGGAACAAAATTATGTTTAAAAATTTAAGTTTTATAAGTCCTACATCCTAATATTTGTACAACGTAAAATCAATACTCAATTTTTTTCGTCCTATTTTGTTTTATTTGTATATTTTGTCAACATTTCAACTTAAAGCTAAAACTCTATGTTAATTTATTACTAAATTTAGTTCTTTATGGTTTCACACAAACTTGCATATCAATTGTAAAGCTCTAAAAAACTAATATATTTAATAACTCAATTATCAAATCGATTAACTCCATATATTGACATATTCTTTGTTTTAGTGTTTGTTTTAAGCCATCTAACTAACTATTAACTGTTTATAAAAGCATTTAATGACAAATGAATAGTTTAAGGCTTTAAATGTTCAATTATTTATTTCTTTTATTGGAGTTAATCGTTATGTCAATTGTAGTATTGAAATATTATTTGTAAATTATTGTTTCATTTTATTTTCATATTAAACACTTTAATTATTTATTGCACAGTTTCCAAATAGTCTTGGCGTGTTTTCTTAATGACTTTATCATACCAGTCAGTGTTTTCATCAATGGAAATCGCTTTAGCCTGAGGAGATCTTGTTAAATTGCCCTCATTATTTGCACTAGACTTAATGGCTTTGGCGGGTAGAGATTTTTCAGCATTATTTTCTTGCGATTTGACATATTTTTCATCTGATGGTGAGTCATTATCGTTTAGGGTTAACGATTTTTCTGCATTATTTAATTTTTGTTGATCGTATTTGTTGTCCATGTCACTCTCATTCGTTTTCTTAAGCACTGGTATTGGTTTAGCACTTAAGCCTTCATTAAGTTTGATGTTAACATCCTCTTGTGGCAATTTAAAGGGCACAATAGGAAATTCTGGTGGTATAAATTGATGAATAGTTTCAAAACCCACTGAGTTATCCTTTTTATTTTTATCCGCCAGTAAAGGAGCTTCGCCATTGATCACTTCCAATACAGCAGGATTAACCAATTCTTTCTCTAATTCTGGAGGATTTAAATCAATTCCATGTTTCTCCTTTATGGGTTCTACAGGTAATAAAATTGAAGTTAAATTTAATTTTTCCTTATCATCATAAACAACTGTGGGTTGTATAGATTCTAAAGGCTTTTCCATCAAAATATTTGGTCTCTTAGTAGGCCAATTTTCTTGCCATTTTGGCTCATCACCAGGTTCGAAATTTTGCGATTGACTTAAATAACCCAATTCACTATCAGCCATAAAATGTGTTACCATAACACTGCCATCTGGACGTACATAACCGTATGATCCCTCTATGGTGCCATTAGCATAACGACGTTCATCGCGAAACTGTATGTTGCCAGAGACTTTATCATTTACTTCAAAGCCAAAAGCATACGTATTGGGACCTGTTTTGAAAACAATCAAATAAAAAATAATAGTAAAGCGTAAATTAAAGCTTTTGTAGGCTTTATTTCAAAACTTACCAAATATATTGTGGCGGTTATAAGTGGTTGTGGGATTTTTACTCTCACCATCATCATGATCTTTGTTTAAAGTTGGCAACGATTTGCTGCATGTCTGGTGTATTTGTTGGTTTACTAAGAGGCACTGGAATATAAAAGATTAGCATAGCTTAAGGAGATTTATATTCAAAACTTTAAAACAAAAATTATTAAAAAATTTACTTTAATACATATCTTATGCAGTTTTAATAGAAGTAGTTAAAATCGAATACAAAGAGCTTAAAAGTTTTACAAATACAAAATTCAATTCAACTACCAATGAGAGAAAATCAAAAGTACCAAATCTTATTTAAACTTTAGAAACTTTACTAAAATTATGAGTTTAAACCGTTTTTATGATTAAAATTTTGTGTCTTTTTAGCCACATTAGGGTGTTAAATTCACCATGATATCTAAGGACACAAAAATCAGTGTTTGCATATATCCCGTTTGCTTAACACAAACGATGCTACGCCATCAAATAGACTCAACTTTATTATTATTTTTTTTAAAATTTTGATTCGATTTTGATGAAATTTTGTGGAAATAGTCTTCTAAATATGTAGATTATTACCACTATTTTATTTTACCCTTCACTTGTATAATAAAATTTTACGACCCTATATTGTAAAGTATATAAATTCCGGGTCCATATTAAGTTCTAAGACGATATAGCCATGTCTCTCCGTCCGTCCGTCTATTTATTGAAAGCACGATAGTGTCCGAACGGAAAAAGCTAGAGAGTTGAAATTTTGCACAAATACTTATTATACGTAAGGTTTGTTTGGTATTGAAAATGGTCAATATCGGTCCACGTTTCCGCATAGCCCCCATGCAAGTGGCCCCCCGAAAAAACAGCTTTAAAAAAGCGAGTATAGCGATGAAATTCGACATAAATAAGTTTCATATGATCCAAATTCTTTCCACCAAATTTTATGAGGATCGGTCCATGATTGACCCTACCTCTCATATATGGTACCCCCAAAAAAATTTAACACCCACTTCAGAAAATTACTTTAACGTTCATAGCTGCCTTAATAATAAGAGTACAGCGATGAAATTCGACATAAGCTAGTTTCTTATGAGTTAAAATCTCTCAAATTTTATAAATCGGTCCACAATTGACTCTACTCCCCATATAAGGTCCCTCTCAGAAAATGACACTACTGGCTTGAAAATACGAGTATAGAGCATAACGAGTATATTCGACATAAGTAAATTTCTTACGAGCACAAATCTATCTACCGAATTTTATGAGAATCGGTTCATAATTGATGATGCCTCCCATATAAGGCGTCTTCAAAAAATGACTTTAAATTTTTCTGTTCATGGTTTAAAAGTTGGACAAAAATATTTAGTTTTTAAAATTTGTTAATCCGAAAGGGATGTGTCAATAATTGACTTAAGCCATATTTCAAATATCAACCTTATGTTTGTACGGTTTGATGGTGGGTATATAAGATTCGGCATAGTCGAATATAACACTCTTACTTGTTAGATGTTGCAAAACTTGGAAGCGTCTAACTTTTAATAGAGACAATATAACTATTAGGAAGTTTTACTTGTTTTATTTAGAATTTTAGCAGTATGTAAGCATATATTTTGAAGATCTTCTCAAGGATTAGCTATATTTTAAATTTCAGCTCATTCGGATCATAAATTGATTTTTGGCGATTTAAAAAAAAAATGTGATACCCAATGTAACCAACTTTGAGGGGCTTCCATTTTGCCTACCTCAGTTTTAACCATAAGAGAATTAAGAACTAACCAATATAAACAATAAAAAAAAACTCTCACTGCACGTATTTGTATACCCTACACCACTTTAGTGGGAAGAGTATACCGGGCTTGTGCAGATGTTGTATGGTACAATACTGGTCTACCTTTAAGTATATCAATTGGCTTAACGTTTTAGCTACATACATTTAGCTACGGACGGACAGTCCGTCTGACCGTGCGTCCATGTAAACCTTGTAATCAAACTACGGGTCGCAATTTTAAAGATAATTAAATGAAATATTTAACTGTACCAGGCCTCCTGACTATAATTTCTTACTTGTTTGGAAATAAATTTGGAATTTCGAAACCGCTGATCCAACCGGTATAAAATTTAACATGGGCGTAGCCAATGAGATTCAAATTTTAAAAATATACCGCACAAATGTTCCATCCGATTTTCAAAAATTTGTATATTTTCCCAAATAACTCATTCAAAAAAACAAGTTAGCAGTTAGTTCAAAAACTTATACTTATATTTTGGTGGTAAATTTTTTTTTTTAGTTTTTTTATTAATAATAAATTTTAGTTCATTGCTCTTTCCCTAAAAAAGGTTGTCTTTAATAAAACTTTATACTTTTCAAAATCTTGCCACAAATAAGTTTTCTAGAATTTCACTTTCATATAATATTTTATTTTATATAATTAATCTACAACTATGACATCACATTAATGTTCTTTTAATAACAAAAAAATATCTTTTAATCTTTCACCATTTTTTTTTAGTCAACTTACAATAATAACTACACACGCTTTATTCAACATTATATGAATATTAAATTTTATTTAATAATTATTTTTAGTTTTTGTTTTTTCTTTTTTCTTTAAAAACTATTTGGCTTTAATTGTTAATTATTCATTGTATTTCCGACTTGGGTTTAGTTTAATGAGCTATATACTCTTTTACTTATCAAATTATACTGAATGGTAGTGAAGATATTCTGATAGAATTTTGTGCGTTTTTAAGTAATAACTTAAAGCCATTTTTTCTATTATTCTTTTCTTCTTTTTGTTGATTACTTTTTTTAGAGAAGGCGTCAATTGACTATAATTTGTTGTAATTGTTTTTGCTAAAATGTATGTGAAAAAAATAAAAGACTCAAAAAGTCTATCGGTAGTTATCAATTATGACTTCAATATAAATTAATGGTCATGGTAAATGTGGTTTTAGCAAATAGTTTTTACAACAATACGTGAGAAGTCTTAGAAAATTTAAAAAAAAACATTTAAAACAATAATACAGCTAGTCATGTTCGTGGCTTAAGTCTTTTGTTTTGTTGAAACGCATGTCAGTGAGGAATCTAAACAAATAAATAATACACTTTTAAAATTTTATTTAATTTTTTTTATTTAATTTTTTATCTTTTTTATTTACATAAACATTACGTTTTGTTGCAAATGATTTGTGAAAATTAATCGTAAAACATATACACACATAAGTATAATACAATAATTATAAAAATATAAAGTATAAGAACAAAAAAAAATAGTACAAGATTTATACACATAGAGAGAAAGAGCAAACTATTATTTATTAGTATAACAAATCACTCTTAAAGATTTCTTATTAACAATTTATTTACAATAAGAGAATTTCTTGTAAACACTTAGATATTGAAATAAAAAAAGGAGAGATAAAGAGAGAGAGAAAGAGAGTATACACAGAAGTTGAGAGAAATTCTAATAGAATTAGAACCATAATATTTACATTTAGAATATATAGACTGAGATGAGTTTTTTAAAATTGAATTAGAGCTAATATTACATGAGATTTAAGAATTTCTAGATATAAAATATAAATGCACTTGAAACTAGTTTTTAAAAGTAAGTTTATTTACACCAGAGAAGAGCAAACATTAGGTGACAGCCAAAGAAAGAGAGTGAGCGTTGAGAGCAAGTGAAAATTAGGATATAAATCTCAGAAATTGAAATAATATTAATGCACAGTGACCGGCTCTATTGAAGTTAAATCTCTTTGCTGCTTACTTTGAAAGGATTCATATATATGTAAGTTATACACCAACAATGATAATTAAATTATCACACATTTCCAAAAGAGTATTTGATGATTTCAAAAACATCGAGAAAGAAAAGTTGTTTTTAAGAGTAATAAAATGGTTTATGCTTACAAAATGGCACCTTGAACTTAACCAGCATAAATATTATGCAAAAAACCAAAAATGTTTTATAAACTTTATTTCAAACAATAAGACCATCCTTAAAGCTTTTTAAAGCCAGAAAGAAGAAATAGATTTTAATTGAGTAAAGGAGTGTTTTTGTGGCTGTAAAGAGCAATAAAGTTCACTAGATAGTAAGAGATATATAAATAAATATTTACAAAAGTGAAATATAATTAAAGTTAAGAATAGACTATGAGTATTTAGAATATAAAATTAATAGACGGTGGTTTTCTTCAATGCTCTACACAGTTGTTAAAACACCTATACTTTTTTACAACACTTCTCTCTGAAATGTGTTTTTGTTCAACATCAAAAGCTCTAATTACTCTTAATAACAACTCTTAAGTAATGTTTTTTTTTTCAATAGGAAATATAAAGAGAACCAGTAAGAGTTTAAAGGAAATGTTAATGAAATTTTTGTTGTTTTTTTGTTTAAGAATTGAAAAATTAACTTAAAGAAATTATTATAAAACAAAAATATAAAATAAAATCGTTTGTTTCCTTTAATACAAAAACGAGAAAAAGAAAAAACCCTTTAAATGCATTAATTGTAATTAAAAGTTAAAGTTAATCTAAATACTTTTTTGATACTTTCAATAGTTTTTTCTTTTTCTGTTTTTCTTTTCTTCATCATCATTGTTTCTTTTACTTCGTATCGATAACTTTGAAACTTAAATACTTTGTTTTTTCTTTAATTAAGTATTAATTAAAAAAATATTATTAAAATTCTAGACCATTTAATATAAAAAAAACCATACCGTAATCCAGTTCATAGCAAAATTTGTCTTTAATTTCTTCATTCGTCGTCTCTTCCAGCTTGTCGTTCATTTCATTTTTATACTTTTCACTTCAGTTTCGTTTCATTACATTACATCCCTGACATTCCTTTTGTTTTGTCTTCTTTAATTAGATTTTATAATTATTTTCTTTTCTTTGTTGTCTTCTTTGTGTTGATGAAAATTAATAATGATGCAACAATGGTGCTGGACCATGAGCGTAGACTGGACCATGTACGGGTGCAGCAACGATCTTAGGTGCGGTCTTGTGTACAACGGCATTGAAACCATTGTGATCATCGGCGGTATAGTCAACGGTACGTACAGAACCATCAGGTTCAACCAAAGAGTATTGACCCTTGACTACATCACCATCACGTTCCTCAGCTTGTGATTTAATGTCACCGGTATGAGGATCTTTAATGCCATAGTTGAATGAGTATTTAGGATAGGCCTAAAGAGTATAAGAAAACAAATTTTGATTGAAATAACAACTTCTTAAGATCAATGATTTAAGCTTTCATATATACCACAGGTTCTGGATGAGCATGCGCTAAGACGGGGCCATGGGCTAGAACGGGGGCAGCATGTAACAAAGGTCCATGACCGTAGTGACCCAACTCAATAGGAATGGCTTGGGCGGCAGCGACAAGTAAAGCGATAGCAATGAAATACTGTATTGGAAGTTAAAAATTTATGTTTTACGAATGTTAGGATTCTTGTAGTATTGAAAAAAATTAAAATCGGAATAAAATGCAACAAGAACTATTCCCTTAAAAACTAATAGGGTCTTTTTAATAAAAAGTTCAAAAATAATTTATTTTGAAAACTATAACAAATTAAAAGGAAAACTATAAATTATTCAAATATTTTGAAAACCAATGGCGCTATGGTTGACAATTAATTCCTCGCAATTTTTAAATTTATAGATAAAGACCAATAGGTTATTTAAGATCACCTCGTATTTATACCAGTTGGTTCCGAAATATGGTTTAATCGGTCATAAATAAATATGAAGAATATGCAGTAAACGTGATTGATTTTGCATATCTTAGTTATGTGAAATTATATTTCAAATTATAACGTAAAGTTTGCCAATACCGGACAATATTTGACCCTATCTCCTTCAGAAAATAACTTTCATTTTCATAACTACATTTTATGACGATCGGTTAAAAGTTTACTTTTAACTGGATTCTTATTAATCTTGAACTTTGACCCATATTGCAAAACACAATAGATTTATTTTTTTTAGTATTTTAGTACATGTAATTCTGAATAGAACTAGGATTCTGCTTCAGTTTGAAGACACGACTTGGAAGATTAACATTTTTATCATCTTAGTTTATATTATTTAAATTTTACAGTAAAAAACTACTTAAATAATGTGGTTGCAAATCCTGGCAACTATGCAGATATGTTCTGACAAGACATTGAAAATAATTAATATTAAATATCATGCCTTTAAACTCAATATAAAACACATATTTCACAAGTAATCACCAATAAACACTATAGTACTTATTAAGGCTTTAGTTCTTATTTTTTATTAAATGTTCTTTAAATAATCCACATTTTTAAATTCATAATAATTTTATTGTTTCAAAATATCTACCTTCATTTTTATACTTTGATTATATTGTTTTTATTTAAATCACAAAAAAGGACACGCACACACACGAGATCTTTGCGAAAGATTTAAAATCGATTCTCTAGAAACAAAAATATATAAAAAAATATTAAAAAATTCACTCAAATATCAAATGATAAATTTTATTTTTTTTTTATTTTTTTTTTTGTTTTTTTAATAACATTAAAATAATTAGTTATTTTTTTGGTAATTTTAATATGTAGTACACACCGTTTGCAAGAAAACGTTGAACTGATGACTATTCCAAATGACCAAAACTATTTATATACGTTACAATTGCTATTGCAAACACTGCACTGCAAATAGCGACTGCAGCTCCAAAACCTTTAAATGAGACAAACAACGACAACGTATAAGAAAACTGCTGCTGCTGCAAAAAAAAAATCCGCACAAAAACCACCACAAAAAATTCAAAGAAACCAAACAAACATTAGTTAAAAGATGCAAACAGATATGAGCTCTCTAACAATGCAACAAAATATTCATACATAGATACCTACACTAACATGTACTTTAATCTATCTATGAGCAAGAGTGCAGCATGCCAGCATAAGTGCTTACTAAGTGCATTACTTAGCATAAGTGTGTGTGCCTGTGATTCCAAGATGCAGTCATCAATATGGTAAAAATATATATATTTTTTTCTACTATTTACCATTTCATATACGACACAAAAACACATGTAGAAGTTTGAAAAAATCTGAGAGATTTCTGCTTATGAGACTTTTGAGCCTAAAGAAAACCACGCATGTGCAGCAGCAGCTTCAATGCAGTATAAACAAAAAGCCACAACAAAATACTTCACACAATTTTCGTATTTTATTTTTGTTTTTTTTTTATTATTTACACATGAAAAACACTAAACTGCTAAAGACAGTGGAACTTTAAGTGCAACAATTAAAAAGTTATCTTAGCGAAATAAATTATATATGTAGATAGTAGAGGTTAATTCATCAAAAAGGTTTTAGGCTATACACACTTAATTGCTTGTGTCTAGCGAGCTACCAGTTTAATTACCAGGTCTGTTAGTGTATGATTTTTTGGTTTTTAATATTTTGGAGATGCCTTTAAAGATTTTTGGTTTTTAATATTTTGGAGATGCCTTTAAAGTTTGTAATTTTTATAAAATTGTTGATATATATATTCCGATACCCCGGCTAATTATTTTTTTTATTCTCAATATTTTTATGTATCCCCAGATTCTGTAAACAAATTTCGACTTTTTTTCTTTTCAATTAACAAACGATGGCTCCATTGAAATAACTTTCTATTAAATATCCTCCCACAGAATTGTGAATACAGGTCATCTGAATCTATATTAATGAGTCATAAATAATTCTCAAATGTTGAAAACAAAGGAGTCTTCTTTAACTGTTCGTTGGCGTCATAAACTAACCTAGTAGTTAAAAACGAAAGAGTGAATGTAAGTAATAGCTTTAAAGGGAAGGTAGCTCGAGGTAGTCAACCTGATGAACGCAAAACCATTTGACTCAACGAGTGCAGAACTATAAAAATATGTTTGAGAGAAAGACTAGAATCAAGACGAGAAGCCTTCTCAAAATGAGCAATTCTGAGGTTAGTATTACGGGCACAGCTATACAATATTGGACGTGTGAATTCAGATGGATGTAGAGAGGACATTGAAACGTTGGAGCACTTTCTTTGCCTTTCGTCGAAATTAGATCCAAAAGTCTTCCGGATATAATATCCCTTACGAACACTGATTGGAAAATTCTTGGGAATTAAATCCAGGAAACTGAGTTTCTGAATATCGGGCGATAACACATGAGGTCTTTGTTTTTACCAACAATAATTTTCCATGTTTCCTAGGACTAATTGTGTCCTAGTTGTATTTCTTCAGATTTGATGTAGATGCATAATCCTATCAACCTAACCTAACTAAGGGCTAACTGTCAAGTAGATTCGTAAGGACCCCGTTTTACATGATGCTCGTCATATATATGTGTTATGAGATCCAGCATGTAGTAGAGAGGTATCTCAATAGATCATTGTATCTGGGCCCAGATAGTTCTTTGCAAGACTTTATTCCTTTTTACAGCTAATGCAGACCATTCGCAGATAAGGTGGAAAGCTCATTCCTCTTTATCCCTTTCATAGTAACTACGACAATCGATTGATCGTTAAAGGTGACCCTAAGCCGACTTGCAAGGGTCTATTTCTTACTGCCAGCAATAGCCTGCTTCAATTGCGTTTCTCATTGAAATAATGTCACATAAACTATTTACAGCATTTTGAAGAAATAACATGAAGTGTCCACTTTTGATAATTTTCAAAGGATTTGCTACTGAAACAGCATCTCATCTGTCCGTTGACTTAAATAGTAGTCTTTAAATGCAAGGACTCAAACTAAAGTAAAGTCAGTCTTAACAGATACTCCTCGCATTGTCAGACCGAAAGGAAAGTGGTAGATTATGAGTTTAATGAAAGCCGACAGAATTTTTTCATAAATATTGAAGTCATATAATGCCCTACAAACTGTCAATATCGAAAATATTTCAACCTGAAAAACACTAAAGTTGTTGGCACGACGGTCAGAGATTCTTATCCCAGCAAACACCAGAACTCACACCACACTTTTTAGAACAATATTTACAAATCATTCTGTAAATTAACCATTCACTGCTCAATCTTTAAAGAATGACAGACTTTGAAAACTCTATCAAAGTCTGTGTATAAAATAATATAGTTTTAAAAACTTAATTATTTGAATTTGAATTTTTCACTTTAATTACCACTGTGCGACATACTCGTGCATATTACTGGCAAAGAAATAATCTATGTCTTTTTCGCTTTTAACTTCAAAGTCTAAAGGTGCGCCTTCGAGAGGTTTTTTTGGATACACTATTACATTGCGAGCTTATTTCTTCCATAAGACTCAGCTTATGTTTAGGCGTATTGTTTTGGTTGTTTTTCTTCTATTTAGTATTTGCAATTTAACGTTACATTTGAAGGTGGAGGTAAAGTCGTTGTGCATACAAAAACCAACAAACAAATAAAAAAATAAGCCTCCTTCTTAACTATGGGTACAACAAAAAGCCTATGTTTCACTTTTATTGAATTGTTTTTTTTTTTTTTTTTTTTTTACAAAAAGAAAAAAGTGAAAAAATTGGGTTACTAAGTCTTAAAGGTGGAGTTGTTTAAATATATTTTTTTGTTATTGTCTTGTAAGTATTAAATGGTAACACTATACTAAACAAACATTATTACAAAGCAGGCTTATAGGTTTTCTTTGAATTGGCCTGGCTAACTCTAGCTGTGAATGTTTGTTTTGGACCAAAAATAGTTGAAGTAATTTATCTATGCGGTATATTACATATATGGCGTTTACAGAACATTTGCGTTCGTTCATTGACTTTCGTTTATTTCAATTTACTTTAGAGTGAATTTTTTGTTTGCTGTGTGAGTGTTTGGGATTTTTTTGCTTTGCACTAGTAAATTTATTTTTAGTTTGTCAAATGTTTTTTTTTTTTTTTTTGTGGAGCATTTGACACTTGCATGTATTATAAATTAGACTGAAGTGAATGTAAATGATATGATAAATATCTTTGCCAGTTTTTGTTGAGGGCTAAAGGTTATTTAATTAAAACTGTGTAGAAAAACGAAAAAATACCAGAACATGGTCAATAGGTTTTTTGTTTGGTTTGATTATTTATTGATTTTTTCGTATCATTGATTAACAAAGTTTAATTAAATTTTATTTATAAAATGTTTTTTATAAGTCTTAAAAATATTTATGTATGTACATATGTCGTAAACGAAAGACTTAAGAAGCTAACTTGTATTATACACTAAATGCGAGAAATTCTCTATAGGTTAAGTTGGTCAAATAGGTAATTATAAGATACAAAATGACAACTAATTATATTTTATTGATATATTTAAGATAAACATTTTAATTATAAATCTTTATCTTAAATGTGTTGATAACAACACATTTTAAAAAATTTTGTACAAAACACGCTACATTTTCCATTTAATAATGTACAATTTTTAAAATTTTCTTTGAAAAATACTGTTCTGACAACTATTTTAAGAACAACATAATAAAAAGCCTAACATCATCATATCAAAAGTTTTGATCAAAATTTCAAAAAGTTGTTTTAATAATTATATTTATGACAAACACCTACAATACTTTAGGTGGAGGTTAAAAACGCCTGCAAAAATTCAAATTAGAAAAACTGAAATTGCATAAGAAGTTAAAAAAAGTCAAGGTTTTTAAAAAATCCTTTGAAATAATTTTGATTAAATTTTAGTTATTTAATTAATTTAGTTTGTTAAATTTTTTACTAGTCAAATAAAATTTACAAGAAAATGTTAATTTAGCATGCAACATATTTCAAAATTTTGTTTTTCATTTGCAGATATGAAAACATGCAACACCAAGAAACACATAAACACACTCATATGAACATATTCATAAAAACATACTTACCTACTGAAATACAAAAACATGCATTTGTAATAATAATGACAAAATAGCACAAATATTTTAAACCCACTCTTAATATAAATAAATATATTTACATATGAGTATGAAAATACATACATACTTATTTACAAATAGTTGTACGCAATTGAGGCCTATGGAGATAAATTAAAGTGTTTTTCTACATAAATTACTAGAAAATGGCAAAAACCAAATCTTTGAAATAAAAAATAATATCAAAATATGTGATAAATAGAGATATTTTGCACAATTTTTCTTTAGCTGTAATTTAAACATAATATTTATTGATGGCAATTATAATAAAATTTAAAAAATAAATAAAAAAAACTTGTTCTATTTAACGGGTTTGTAGAATTCCTTTCCTAATAGGTAGACTTTTTTCTATGATTCATTGTTAAGAATATGTTAATTCTTCCTATGACACATTTAACCAAATATTATTAATATTAATTGTCATATTTTATAACAACTTTATCATGTTTCTTAGGGCCCACGTGCATTTTTATAATTCGCTTTTTTTTTGTCTTTACATTTAAGACATTTAAACGTCAAGCTAAGAAAATTCAACACCAGGTGCATAAATCATCATTATCATCATGCTTGTCATCATTATCATCGTATTGTATAACTAAACTCTGTTCTCTTCTATTCCCTCCTTTAAAAAGAAACAATACAAATGTTTTATGCCAAATAAGTTTATACAATTAAATAGAATTTGTTTATCTGCTAAATATCTAATAAATGCAAATGCACGCATTTATTCGTGTCGTTATTCTGTTGCCATGGCTGCCAACCAAAGTGACTTGGCTTGACAGTCAGGCGGACTTACAGACTTGAGTGACTGTAACAGCAAAACAATTCATTGTAATTTAATTTATAGTTTGTTGCTTGTGATTTGATATAAAATAGACATTAAATAATCACGATATTTTTTATTAAATATTCGATATAAATTTTTTGTTAAAATAAAGACACATTTTTACAAAATAATGACAATAAAACATATTTTGTTAATTAATTAGTTGAGATCACGGAGGGTTCGATATGTGCTAACAAAAGACTTAAGAAAGATACTTTTTAAGTTTTCTTACAGTTTTCACTTAAGCAATTACAATATTTACTGCATTGACAGTAAATATTGACATTCATCCTTGGTCTAAAAGAGGCGTATGGGACAAGGTTTACATGGATGGGCAGACAGACATACAGACAGAAAGACAGGCAGACAGACAGACTGAAAGACAGGCAGACAGACAGACTGAAAGACAGACAGACAGACATACAGACGGATAGATGGGCATAACTAAATCTACTTAAAATACGATTGCAAACCGATTCGTAAACATTAATATATAAATCGCTGCAACAACTTTTAGAAAACGGATTGCCAACTTTAATTTGAAGGACGGACGGAAATAATTAACTATATTGACTCAGAATAGTTTCTACGGAGATTGGTATACTCTAACTTGAGTATTGCAACACTATTCTTGGGCATTTTAAATGCAGATACAAATACCCAATATATATTTTCCAAAACAGTAGTAGAGTACATCAAAATATTTCCCCTAAATTTACTATATCAAACACTCCAATTTACCACCACTCGCCCACTGTTAACTATGATTAAAATTGTAATTAATTCACATTTTTAATTACGGTTGTTCTAACAACAAATTAGTCGTTAAATTTATGTATAAACATAAAGAGGAGATGACTAAGATTTTAATGAGGTTCAAGAAGCTAAACTATAGAGCCATTTTTACATGTTGTTAATTTGTTAATGTACACAAATAAGCACAACTAAACAAATAAATAAAGTTAAATTAAATAAATATTTGCAGCAAATAATAAACGCCCACACACATCTATAATTAAATAAACGATGGGAACTTTAGAGGTGGGTTATAAGGCAAAAAAATACTAAAATTTTTGTTAACAACTTTTAATGTTGGCAGTTATGTTTTTCTTTTTACTTGAGCTTGTTGGCAACAATACAATGAATTGTCACCAGCACAAAATAAAAAGAACAAACTGTGCTATTTTTTTAGAAAAAAACTCATGAAAAACAAAACAACATCACGATTTTTTATTTTTAATATTTTTGCCTTCACTCTAATGGCTCTTGTCCAGACTATTGGTTTTTTCAGTTTGTCTATGACTGTCACAGAGCATTTTTACGGTCCATGCTCTAAGATCTGTTAGTGTTTGATGCTTAAGTCGGTTTTTCTTACTGTCTGTCCGTCCGTCCGTCCGTCCATCTGTCTATTTTTGCTCTTTCGTTGAAGTTTAACAAAAACATGCCGCTTATGGTTTTGTTACCTATTTTTCTCTAGTTTTTCTTATTGTATGTGTCCAACTACAACAACAAATAAAACACAGTTAGGTTTTTTTTCTATTTTAATTCAGCTTTTCTTGATATTTGAGTTGTTATTTTTTCAGCTTTTTTCGTTGTATTATGCAATTGTTGCCTTGTTGTTATTGTTACTGGTGCTGCTGTAGTTTGGCAGTTGTTGATTTTATAGCTATAGAAAATTATTGGAAAATTATGTTTAATTTTTTTCTACATATTTTTTTTATTTTGTATTTTGGTCCGAGTTTTATTGTATTTAGGTTACAAATGCCAATGGTGTCTCTTAAATGTGATTTTCATTGTATGATTTTAAAATTTTATTTCAAGACATGGAAATACGAAGGTGTTCGTAATGGTTGTTTTAATTAAAACTCTAATAAATTTAAATAAATGACTTAAACGAAACGGAATATTTGATAGAAGGAGTCAGTCGTTGTTTTGTGTGTACTTAAAACGAAAGACTTAAGACACAGCATATAATACAGTTAAAACAAGAAAAATATTATTTAAAAAAAATTTTAATGTCACTAATAATTTTTAATATCTTCATTAGTGGACAGAAAAATAATGTATGAAAAAAACAAAAGACTTTAGGTACATACTTTATAGCAATATGAACTCATACATACATAAGCATGTATATGAGAATGTTTATTAAACCTATAATTAATAATTTTACGTTTATTAAGGCAATTTATATTTAAATTTGAAATGTATTCTCTATCCATCTAGCAGAACTGTAAATTTTTAGTTAAACTTATTATTGAGTCGTATTAACAGTTTAATAATTTTATAAATATAACATTTCAATAAATTTCTACAAACTCATATTTCATAATTAAAATTATTTTTTGAATTTAATGTTATTTTATTTAAATTTTATACCAACTGCTGCTGCCCACTTGAAATAAATTTTTGAGAAAGATAAATGTATTACATTCTATTTCTAGTGGCCAATATCCGTTTTACTTGTCTATTCAATTGTCACAATAATCACGTTCCACCATGCATCACGCTGTTTGTTCTAGTGGCATTAGTTAAAGAAATACTTATATAGACGGACAGACACAAACAAAACCAAACGTTGCCAATCAATACTTTACGCATGAAAAATATGGTGGAATCCATAGAAAGATAAAGTAAAAAAGATAAAAAAAAAAAACGTTTTATACTTAAAAAAGTTTAAGTTAGTATAAACTTAAAATAGTTTACGAAGTTATGTAAATATTTGTTATGCAAACCAATTTTGCATCAAAAAATCAAGTAATTTCAAAAATTGCAAATATGATATCCCTACACCTTGAAATACTTAAAAAAAATAATTTTTCGTTTTCATTGCAATTTTTAATTCTCATGAACATGTGGAATTACCCATTCCCACCACCATCAGTCTCCATAAGTAGAGCATTTTAAGCAAAAAAGTTATTTATTATTTGACACAACAATCAAAAAAGATTTAAAGATAATTGTTACAAATACAAACGACTATGCGAGTTTAAATTTTTTCGTAGATTTCAAGTGTTTGTTTGCATAAAGCACTTGAGAAAAAGAATTTATTTTTATAAATTTCAATTAAAAATATTTCAAAATGCAAAAATAACTAAGTGGCAAATACAGTAGACTAAAGTATTAACAAATAATAAATATGAATTTGAGAGAAAAAAAAACTACTGAAAATTTATGAGTACCCAGACAAATGTATGATTTATGTGTTAAATCTAATAGATTTTTGGCCTAAAGTATTTTGGCTTAAATCTTTTAGTTTGTTCAAATTATATAAAAAAATATAAAATTAAAATGCATGTATTGTTCCGAATAAATTTTTCATTAAAAATTTTCAAAAATTTAAAGGAATTTAACCGTGACATAACAATGGTTTAAGAAAAAATGGCAGACAATTGGAAAAGCTTAATATATTTTTATTAGCAATATTCGTATTAAAAAATATTTTTTAAGGAATAAATCATTGGCATAAAATATATTTTTAAATAAAACGTCCTTTAACTTTTTAACTACTTTAACAAATTGTTTGTAAATTATGCCTTTTATAGAAATTCACTTTTATTTAGAAAATTAAAATCATTTAAGTCAATTTTCATTAATTTTCTTTTAAACTGTAAGTGAAAAACTGGTAGTTTTATTTTTTGTCTGTTTAACTATGTATATTAGATCGACACACATAAAATGAAGCATGAGATACTTTTCTAAAAGTATACCTTGTGATATAATAAGAATATATAAACCCAAAATATTTTGGGTTTAGGCTTAACTTTTCGAGAGTTGGATCGTTTTCAAGAACATATACATATAAAGGGGAAATCATTTTGCATTTTCAATTTTAACTTGTACTTGACTTCAAAAAATAAGTTAGTTAGTTAGTTAGTTAGTGGTTAGTTAGTTAGTTAGTTAGTTAGTTAGTTAGTTAGTTAGTTAGTTAGTTAGTTAGTTAGTTAGTTAGTTAGTTAGTTAGTTAGTTAGTTAGTTAGTTAGTTAGTTAGTTAGTTAGTTAGTTAGTTAGTTAGTTAGTTAGTTAGTTAGTTAGTTAGTTAGTTAGTTAGTTAGTTAGTTAGTTAGTTAGTTAGTTAGTTAGTTAGTTAGTTAGTTAGTTAGTTAGTTAGTTAGTTAGTTAGTTAGTTAGTTAGTTAGTTAGTTAGTTAGTTAGTTAGTTAGTTAGTTAGTTAGTAGTTAGTTAGTTAGTAGTTAGTTAGTTAGTTAGTTAGTTAGTTAGTTAGTTAGTTAGTTAGTTAGTTAGTTAGTTAGTTAGTAGTTAGTTAGTAGTTAGTTAGTTAGTTAGTTAGTTAGTTAGTTAGTTAGTTAGTTAGTTAGTTAGTTAGTTAGTTAGTTAGTTAGTTAGTTAGTTAGTTAGTTAGTTAGTTAGTTAGTTAGTTAGTTAGTTAGTTAGTTAGTTAGTTAGTTAGTTAGTTAGTTAGTTAGTTAGTTAGTTAGTTAGTTAGTTAGTTAGTTAGTTAGTTAGTTAGTTAGTTAGTTAGTTAGTTAGTTAGTTAGTTAGTTAGTTAGTTAGTTAGTTAGTTAGTTAGTTAGTTAGTAGTTAGTTAGTTAGTTAGTTAGTTAGTTAGTTAGTTAGTTAGTTAGTTAGTTAGTTAGTTAGTTAGTAGTTAGTTAGTTAGTTAGTTAGTTAGTTAGTTAGTTAGTAGTTAGTAGTTAGTTAGTTAGTTAGTTAGTTAGTTAGTTAGTTAGTTAGTTAGTTAGTTAGTTAGTTAGTAGTTAGTTAGTTAGTTAGTTAGTTAGTTAGTAGTTAGTTAGTTAGTTAGTTAGTTAGTTAGTTAGTTAGTTAGTTAGTTAGGTAGGTAGGTAGGTAGGTAGGTAGGTAGTTTGAGTTGGGCTTATGCCAAATATATAATTTTTGTGTGTTAACATAAACGTCAATGAAAAACTGAAAATAATTTAATAAAATTAAAAACAAAATTGCAAACTAAATTAGGGAGGGATTTGATTACATAAATCCTGTTCATGTCTTAAGTCTTACGTTTTAGAAATTTCATATGCAGGTTAAGTGTTTTATTTCAGTTTGTATCTCCTCATATGGTGGTGATATAACGCACATTTGTTTTCAAGAAAGAAAAATTGTTATCAAAAACCAATTTGTTAGCATTAGTAACACATATTCATATTCTATTTTATATGTACGTAGCAAAATAAACAGCCAATATTCCTTAATATGACATGCAGTAAAACTAGATTAAATAACAGAGATACAAACATATGTATGTATGTATCGAAAGTATCAGAAATTTATTTTTGTTGCATGCATGTACGAGTTGGTACTATGGTATGCGAGAAGGATTTGTAAGTGAAAGGTTTTTATGTAAATCACACACGTAGTGTTAAATTTGATGTGGTGTTATAGTTACACTATATTTTTGTGCAAGTTTTCAATTAAATATTTTTTTTTATTTATTTATTTTTTTTTTTGTTACAACATAAACGTTGCAATTCATATAACGAAATGTTGAAACATACAATATTATTTAGTATAAATAGATTTTGAAGCAATAGTCACGATTTCAGAACACATTTTTTTCATGGAGTAGAATAAAGTAAAATTTGTATTTAATTTACTAATTAATCTGTGATTCTTTAATGAATATGTCAACTGCATATTGTTTCTGCTCAATACTTGATAATTTTAGCTCTTCTACTTATTAAACAATATACATACATATGGGCAATTTCGTGACCTAACTGAAAAAATCGATTTAGATGAAATTTGTACCAAGGTTAGTACTATTGGATAGTAGGCCAGACACAAACTTTAAACTCTATTGGTCAATAACTGCCAAAGTTAAAGGAGGTCAAAGTTGGATATTTTGGTCATACAGGGCTTTTGCAAATGAGTTCAACTATATTTCCCAAGGACTTTTTCTTCCAAAAAAAATATTTTTTATTTCAAAATGGGCCTCTTTAAAAAAAATTAAAGCTTATACAATATCCTTTAAGGGCTTAATAGTCGATTAATGGGCTGCGAATTATTTTTTATTTTTATTTTCCCCAATTTTTTTCTAATATTTCATTCCAAAAAGTAACATTACTTTTTTATGGCATTAAATTATAAAAGCAATAATAATAAAATAAATAAAAGATAAGATACAATAATGAACCTAATAAAAAATATTATAATTTATTGTAATTGTTAAAATGTTTTTAGTACAATAAAATTAGTATTTTACATTTTTAATAATTAAAGTATTAATGTTTAATTTCTTAAAGTATTTTAAACTAAGAGTTCTTTTTTTCTAATCTCTATTAAAAATTTAAGGAATACAGTATTACATATTGGTAGTATCGATAATGAAAGGTCAACCTCATGTAAAAACGTATTTCTTGAATATTGTTGCCGACAAAATTTGAAAAAAGTTGAAACCAGATTCCAGATTCAGAGCAATTTAAAGCTTTAGAAAAGTATATTTTGGTCTCCTGGTAAAAAATTTGTCGGCTGGTTACATAGCGTTGACATTTCACCAAAGACAATTAAAGGGAACTTAATATTATAATAGTAAATAAGTTGTAACTATAATTTACAGCTTTGGTGTACAAGAATTTTGAGAAGTTTCCAATAAAAACATTGTTTGTTGATAAGTTGTCCCACAAACTGGAAACACTATATATATTTTCAGGTTCATTCGATATTATTTGTTGATGTCGGAACATTATTTTTAACAACAGAAATTCTGATTCATACAATTAATGCATCATGCTGGTACTGAGAATACAGGATCGGAATCACCAGTATTAATAAGATCAGCCAGATAGCCAAATAGAGATTTTACTTACTTACTTAAAAATGTATGAATTAATTTCTCTAAAAATAAACTAAACATTTGGAATTATTCAAATAACAAAATAAGAAATCTAAATAATTGTGTAATATTACGTATGATTAACATTAAATATATATTTTATTAATATCAATCATACGCTGATAATATGTATAAAAAAATGTTTAATGCTTGATATGAAAAGGTGGCAATATGTATAGGTAAAACTATAGAAAACCAGCACCAAGGTGAATAAAAACCCATAGAGATTCAATCCACCAAGAACTATACATGATCTGCCAAGATACTATATATGAAGTTTTAATGAAATTGTTTCGTAAAATTGTTCAACGTGCTCCTTTAAATGCTGTCAACGGTCAAAATGCTCTGAAAATAAATAAAAATTATTATAAGGTACTAAGTAAATAACTCTACATAATTGCAACTTACCTTTATTTAGAAAGAAAATATCCCATAACATATTTGACCAGTGATCTAATTAGTTCTAACTTTGTTAATGAAGATATTTTTCTGATTCTAAGGATTACTTATTAATTATGTTTTTGTTGTTATTTACTTCAAACCAAACATATTTATGTTATTGAATAATTTCTAATGAATACTACTAAAAAGATGTTTAAAATTCTGTTAAAGCCGGCGATGCACAAAAAATTTATTATTGATATAATGCACATGGAAAATACAACCAAACCCATATTTAAAAAATATATATATTATTCTGAAAAATTAAAAAGAAATTTCCAAGATTCCCAATATTAAATATATTAGCGAATTAGTAAAAATAACTGTAATATTCCGTTTTAAAGCAAACCATGGTTTGCTAAGTGTTTCTTAATAACTAGAAGTTTGAATGAATACAAACCTCATCCTTACTCCAGTTTATATATAAATCTTAAAATGTAAATACTTACACTTTTATACAAAGTAAAAAAATTTAATAAAAAGAAATTCAGCAATTGCAATTTAGTATAAATTTCACTAAAACATGTAGTTAATATACATATATCTTCGAATAAAATGTTTATTTTAGTAAAACAAAACGAAAAACTTAAGACACATACTTGCTTGTTTTTCATTTACACTCTCCTTTTTTTACTCAATGGTTTACTCATATCAAAGTTATATAACAACGAAAAAGCAAAAACTGGGCCATTTACTCCCAAACTTATCTGCTATAAATTACCACATACTGGTTCGTTTCTTTCGGCGAAGAAGGAAAACAAACAAACAAACGAAAACAACAGCTTTAACATGGATGACATGAAAATGGATCAAAACTAAATCAACAACAAGTGGCTGCCTGACTGTCGGTCTAACTGTCCGTCCGCCTAACTCTAAACAAACAATGTCTGCACAGTGTGAATTGGTCAGGCACTCTCTATTGAGTGAGAGGAGGATAAATAAAAATAGTTGCAATCTGTTTATTATGTGAAAGTGTCCGTCTGTTCATTCATTCATTCATACAAATGTCTGTCTATTTGTTTTTCTATTTGTGTGTGATTCATATAATGAACATGTTTTTTTTGCCAGTAATCTTAACAATTGTAGGCTGTAACAGAGTAGTGGTTTTGTGTTGGATTAAAACAAATATTAAAAGCTTTAAAGTCATTTTTAAATATGGGTCAATAAATTAGAAAAAAAAGTAAACAAACAAATTTAATAAAACAAGACCAAATATATAGTTGAAAAATTAAAAACAAACACATTTTTTATACAAATTATATTAAATTCCAACTCAACAATAGTTGCAAGTATTTAGACTTAAATATTTACTTTTAATGTTTTCATTAAGTATAACAATAATTTTAAGTCAACACGTACAAAACCTCTTAGACTTTGGAAATGTGTGTAGAATATGTGGGCTATTTTTTGCAGCCTTAACAGAATACCTTCACTTTTAAGATACTCTACTACAAGGGTAAGAGAATTTGTAAGACAGTTTGTTTAGCAAATATTAATTTTTTTTTAATTCCTAAAAAGACTAAGGTTAAATAAAAACCAGACCTATTGTGGAGAACTTAACTATATAAAGAACCCTGGATTAGAAATATACTAATCCTAAATACTCTAAATGAATAATCGTAATAATACTTCGAACTTGAAATTATGGAAATCATCAACGTTTTTAAATAGTAGAGAATATTTCAAAGTCGTAGCAACTAATACTTATCGATCAATTTAATTTTTATTAAAAACAATTGTTAATATGCCCATTTTAATCATTTGTTCGCCTGTTTAGCGGTCCGCCTGTCGGACCAATCATCCACCCACTTGAAATCATCCACCCACAAAACCATGTACAATTATTGTTGCTATTGTTGTTGTTTTCCCCCTTTATTGTATTTACAACAAATTTAATTTATAGCACATTTGTTTAAATGGCCAAACATTATTAAATCGCACAATATTTCTGTGTAAATAGTAATTATTTGTATGGATTATACGAATAGACAGTTTAACTTACAACGATTACATAATCTTTTTTCTTTTTTCTTAGTAAAAACTAAAATAAAAATATTTTAGCTGTAAGTAAATAAATACAAAAATAGAAGTGTAAACGCTTTAGGCTATTTATCGTTCAAATAAATACTATAGATACGACTATAACTTTTTCTTCACTTCTTCGTCTACTTATTACTAATACTACTACGACTAGTACTTGTAATATAAAAACCTAAATATAGACTTTTTGTCAGTATCTTATATTTGACTTAAATGTGGTTAAAACATACTGTAACTTGGAAAGTTTATTACGATTTGAGTTAAGCTGGGTAGAAAAAAATGCTCAGAAGTAAATAAGATTTATTGTAAATTTAAATGAATTTCTTTTGTAAGTTGTGTAAATGGTTTCTCGCGAAAAGCCAAAATAAATTAAATAAATATTATTGGCTCTTAACTTATAATGTGAATTTACAAATTTATCACATGATTGGCATAAATAATTTACAATTTTGACAATTGTAATTTTGTTTAATACCAGAGGCGTAGTTTCAAGTAGAAAAACTAAATTTAGTCCAATAAAAATTTAATATGGTGTCATTTTCGTCCTCTTTGGGTTTAATTGTTGTTGCCATAGTTTGGTACAAAACCATAAATACAATGTTTTATCACTTAATAGCTTCCATGCTTTTAGAAAAAACTCTGCAATACAAAAACTAACTAAGTATAAAGCTAAACATTTCAACTACTGTTACATAACATAGTAAATAAATATTCCTGCATACTACATACTACTTATAACATCGAAATCTTCTTAGAGTGAATCACTTACAAGCTCAACACCAGACATTAAATACTCCTAAAGACTTAGGAAATGCATAATATATCCCAAACAAACACCTTGCCACAAAATACTAGTACTAGCAACATTTTAAAATCATGTGTTGAGACAACAAGAAAAACGCCTAAACTAGCAACAGCATTTAACTTTATATACATACATACATATGTTGAACACGAATATCTACAACAAACAATGCAAAATAATAAAACAACCAATGTACAATACAATAATAATAAGAAAAAAACAACAACTGAAATGTTATGTTGCCAACATTATCAAGACCCTGTTAAAGGTTAAAGCATCAAGAAAATTTCATACTCATGAATATTCAAATATATACATACATACATATATACTCTTAAATGTACCCTGTAGTCCATGGAATTAGTTCCATCAGTCCTTAAAACTTAACCTAATCTAACATATTAGCACATACAAGTCAACTTTAAATCCGTTCAGCTCTTAATTCTAAAAATTAAACAACAAAAAGTACAAAATACAATATTTACCTTCAGATCTGCTGGGTAATCTTACAACTATAAATAAACACATTTTTATACACTAATCTTATGTTTGGGGATACTTCATTCTCAAGTACAAACTTGAAAATAGAGAGAAAAAAACATAAAGTATGCAACTAATGCGAGCCAATTGCATATAAATGATTTTAAATTGCAATGTATGTTATACAGTAATGGACAAATTTATAGTTATTTTTAATAAATTTAAAAAAAAACCTATTTAAACAAAAATTATGTAAAAAGTTCAAAAATATATTTAAAGAGACCAACTGATTTGTATCATAAATGATTATATAATTTTAGAACACATGCTATGAAGAGTTCCAAAACTCTTATTCTATAATTTTTAACACCACTTAAAAAAATAATACACCAACGCCATCAGCTAGCACTATAAAACACAATAATTGAAACAGCTGCTATTCCTTTAGCAACTTACAATAACAGTATATTTAAATATTTTGTGTGAGATTATATTTACTAGCTCTACCCAGTGTGCTTCGCTACCATCAACTATTGTCATCTGCGATGACGTGATGCAGATGCTTAAGCGCATCGATCTGTAGAACCATGCTGAAGAGAATGGCCAGCACAAATTGGCTGTTCCTCGTAGAGTCACACATTCCAGACGGGTCTGCATTGAGCGTGAAACTAAGAAATACCCTCCCCCTGTTTGATAGCGTTTGTTTCCCTTTGGAACAGTTAGAGACGGGTGGTCCTGGAAAGCATGTCCGGCTGGTTCAAATCCGAACTATACACTTAAATGTGTATTGTCCGTCCAAATCCACCAGCATCTGTTCCCATATTAGGCGGCAAGATGACTACACCACTATAACAAACAATGGAAGAGAAGAAAAAAATATTTCCGCGTACCCGCTCAGAGGCTTCTAACTCCAGGGACCCTACTTCCACAGCGTCGGCAATAGGCTATGGAAAGTCGAATGCGACCGTTCCACAGACTAGTCAGGCGACCACACCAGGTCAGGCTAGTTTGCGAGCTACCGGCATCGCAGGAGGTCAGTCTGGCACATCCAGGATGGATGAATATAATTCAGTACTTTTCTTAGTTGCTCAACAAGTGGCGAGGACTTCTCTACAAGTACCTCCGAAGTTACTACAGCCCAAAACGCCATGGCGATTAAAAACCCTGCTTTGGGTATTGATGGTAAGTGGTCGGCTAAGTCGTATCTTCCATCAGCTTACCAAGAGCCATCTGGAATGCCGGTTATCTCTGAATGAGATAGCGAGACATTCTAGGATAATGTTAATATGGATCCCTCGTTATAGTAACTGTCAGGGAAACTGTATAACAAACTTGTCAAAAATGTTGCGATATCCTGATATCCCTTTCAAAATGTAAGTCAATGGTTCTGACTGAACTGTATATAAAAAATGGAGCAAATCAGATGGTATAGAGAAACTACCTGTCTCACTTCAAGGTCAACTTGGCCTCTTTAGCCAGGTCAAGCTTACTGTTAAGGTTTCGTAAGGAAAAAAAAAGAACGCAGTTATCAGTCATAACCGGACACTGTGTAATTGGCAATCACGCCAGAAGAATGGGTCTCGGATACCACGACTACTGAAGGAGTTGTCATAATAATTAAGAAACAATATCTCACCTCCTTTGTTATTGTCCATCATTCAATGAGAACAGAGATCACTGTTTCGGCTCTGCTATTCTCTCTTGCAAAAGTATCCTAAACTTTGTAAATCAAACCGGCTGATTTAACTCTGGAAGAAGTGAGTAGTGGAAATTCTTTGTATTTTTATACCCTACACCACTTTAGTGGGGAGGGTATATTGGATTTGTGCTGATGTTTGTAACATACAAAAATATTCGTCCTAGACCTTAAAGTATACCAATCGGCTTAGAATCGTTTTCTGAGTCGATTAAGCTATGTCCGTCCGTCCCCTTCAGAAAATTACTTGAATGTCCCAAATTAACTTATAAACACAAATATCGCGATGAAATTCAGCACAATAAAATATTATGTAAATATAAATATAGTCACAAAATTTTATCGGGCTTGGTCCATATTTGCCCCTAGCCCCCATATAAAGCCTCTTTCAGAAAATTAGTTTTTCATCCATAAATTGCTTAAATGTATCGGAACAAGTGAATATTGAAGATAAATGCTTTATTATGAAAAATAAATCACAGTCGGCCACTCCCTACTATACTTTCTTACTTGTTTTATGAAAAATTTAGGTGATTTATATTTGAAAATTTTTATTTCTACACAAACAAACAGTCATGCATATATACATATGTATGTGTATATGAACATATTGATGTTTTTTAACTTCTTAAGATGGTATTGATCTTTTTGGCCTGCAACGTCGTCATCATTTTCAATTGATAATATCTTTTCTCTAAAAAAGTATAAATATTCTTTTAAACATAAAAACAATTCTTTTTGTAGTTTTAAATATGTTTATTGTTTTATTTTCGATTGATTATGAGATAATTATTTATTTATACTAAAAATCTTCACATTAAATTTGTTAATTTTTTTCTTTAATTATTGAGGTGTTAAACTTTTAAATTTATTCGCAAATATTTATACTCAAGTGGAGTAAATTTGCAAGAAAATAAAAAATATAAATGAATAAAAACATTAAAATGTAAAACTTTCTATATCTTTTCAAAAACAATTGGACTCATACCACTGTAAAATAAAAATAAAAACAATTTTTCAATTTATCATTCTCAAATGCTTCAAGAAATCTAATTTTAAATGAAACCGAATTAATTTCAATTTAAGATTGATATGTTTTTTTAAAGATTAGAAATCGATAACATTTATTTACAAATCAAATTGACAGTGGTAAAAAGGTATGTGGGTCTTAGTATATTGAGGTTAAAAGCAAATCAATGTTAATGATATTGCAAATTATTTACAAATTTTGATTTGTTAAAATAATTTGAAATGGATTTAAAAATTTTGCAGCGAAAAAACTCATTATTAACCGGAAATAATGTGCACATTTTCTAATTGAGATTGTGGTCTTTCTAAACAATTTTCTAATACATATTGTAGAAGTAGAAAAATATGCCATGAAAATGTCTTACATTCAACAGTTTTCTATGACAAATAAGAAGCAACAATGTGATGAACATCATCATCATTCAAGTGTAAAATTGTTTTGCAATTATCCATGATACATATTTTTTGTGTTTTTTTTTTTATTTGGAATGCGGTTTCCGTGAATTTATGAAATTATGTTTTCAAGATGTAAATAAATCTTATAAATAAACGAGAAGTGTCGCAAATGATATTTAGTTTAACAATTGTTTAACAAACAAAATCAACACCGGTATTGCGATATTGAATTCCAAATTATTCGTTGTATTGTTTCCTTTTTTGTGCAATTAATATAAACTGCATTTTTGCATTTCCTAAACTAAACAAAACTAAAAACAACATCATTGTCTTAATAAGAAACTCATATAAAAAATATACAAAAAAATATAAATAAAATAGTAGAAAAATGTTAATTAAAAAATATAAACGTTTAAGTAAAATATTAAACAACCAACATGATCAATCTCATCTTTTGTTGAGTCACCACAAGAAATATTGTCTGTATCAACAGCAACAGCATCTGCGGCCTGGTTCAACATCGTATTCATTCATAACGGTTTTAGGTGTCATGTCAATGTTGCTGCTGTTGTTACCCATACGTTGCGTCGATGCCGTCGGTTATTCGTATACACGTTTTGTTGGACCCGTTGCTGGTCCCGAACATAAAATCTATGTAAACGATGCCAACGTTGCCGCAGATGGCAAAACTCATCATCATGCCATTGGTGGTGGTGTACCACGTCTAGATTATGTTGCTAAAGCGGAATACAATTTTGCGTATGGTGTGGAAGATGCTGACGCTCACATTTTGCACAATCGTAATGAAATGCGTGATGGTGATGCTGTTAAGGGGGTTTATAGGTGAGTTATGAGGGGTTTATTCAAGTTGTATATTGGATCTACATTAGTAAGAAAAACGGAAGCTTCAGATTATTGATTGACATTTGGGGGGAAGTTAAGTGTAGAAGAAACATGAAATTGAAAAATATTAATTAGAGATTTATGTTATGGTTAAATGAAATATAATATGATCACTAGTCATCATTGCGATGATCTTCAATTGTTATTATTAAATGAAAATATGTATGTACTTTAAAAAAAAGCTTTAAGTTCATTAACAGCTTATTTATCCTATTTCAAGCGAAATAAACTTAATAAACAACCCTATACCTATACTAACAGCTTTGACATGGAACTAGTTCCGTAAGTGATTCTGCGGTTCGATTAATATATCAGAATGTATTCTGCAATTTTATTTAATAAAATAAAACTGTATAGAAAATGTATATATGTAGTTATTTTGTCAATTATGAAAAATTGGAGCACCATATTTTAAATCTTAGTAAAATTAACAAGTTTTGATAACTAATCTGCTGGTCGATTTATCAACACTAAATCACTTATATAATTTTAAGTTTTCATAAAAAAATCTAAATTTATCATTTAACAGCCTAATTGACCCTGATGGTGCATTGCGTGTGGTCAAATATACAGCCGATGATATTAATGGTTTTCAAGCCGAAGTCATACGTAATGGAGTCTCATCATTACATGGTCAATTGCAACATGATTACAAACGAGCACCACCTTCAGAGATCATCAACAACGGCAACAACTATTACAAGCCAGATCGCGAACAATATCATTATCCACAATCTCAAACGCATTTGAAAGCAGACACCAGCCACAAATATTATCCATCATCTAATATTTATGCACCAAATTTGGACCAACTGCCGCAAATAAATCATGAGCAATATAATCCGCATAAACATTATCAACCACCTCCACAGCCACCCATTATTTATCATTTCAACAATAACAACGACGATGGAAATAATGATGATAGTGACAGTGATTATCGTGATGAACCGAAACCACAATATGAAGTGCATGAAAAACCCAACAATTATTATAATGATAAACAAGAAGAAGATGAAGATGTTCATTATGATGAAAATGGCCATGGCCATAAAACAAACAATGACGACAATGTGGTTGATTATAAAAAGAAAAAACAACATCCAAAGGAGGAGGAGGATGATGACGACGATGATGACTACGATGACGAGGATGAGTCGGAGGAATTGGAGGAGTATGATGAAGCAGTTCATAAAGCTCACAATAGTAACGAAAGTGATGAATATTATTAAGCTACAAACGTAATTTTACAATTAATATTAATTAAATAATCATTAATTATTGTAACCAATTATGGTTAAATTAAGTAAAATTAAAAAACTTTTTTTTTAGAAAAAACTCGAAAAAATTAAGCAATATTATTTATTAAACCAGTTTCATTATATTCACACTCTACTAGTTTACACCATTAACAGACTCAGTCTGTTACAAGTTTTATTTTTTTTGCAAAGAAAATGAAAAATGTGTCGTTATTTACGTTTTTCCAAGTGAAATGTAAAATTTGAAGCTGTAACGTTCGACAGTCGTAAACATAGTCGCCTTTACAAAGTATCCATTCATTCATTCATTCATTCAATTCGCTTTGGCCACTTGGCCAGAGAGACACTTAACCAGCTTGTATATCTGTCTGTTAGTCAGTCTCTTATTTATTCGACCAGTCAGTCATTCAGTGGTTTTTGTTATTTTTCTAGTTACACAGTTAGTCTGTCATTGATTACATGAATTCCTTAGACTGGATTTTTTTCATTTTGCTGCTGTTGAAATAATAATAATTGTATTCATATGTGACTATTGCTGCCGTTTTATTATTATGATATTTAAGTTGTTGTTACCCTATTTTAGGCAATATTATATAAATAGTTAATATTAGTTTGTCACTGCGTATGTAATTTTAAAATATTCTATAAATAAAAAACAACAAATTTTTGAAGATTCTTCAATGGAGAAAATAACAAGAGTGTATTTAAAAACCCTAGAAAATGGTACCAAATCGATGTAGTGAAAACAAAAGACTTAAGACACAAACTTTATTTTATATGAATGTACGCCTTAAAAGGATTTTTTCCAAACTGGAAATAAGATATTGCAAATTTTCAATAAAAATTGAAGTGTGCACTCCAAGATATATAATTCAAACTCGATTGATTCCCTGGAGTATCACCGAGAAGTGTAACCAAATGACCACCTAAAAGGAAACCTATCAACCATCTAAAATAACACTACACATAAATACAATAATAACCAAACACACATCGATAAAATGTATATATTATCTCTGTCATTTCTTGCCATTATTGTTGTTGTTTTTTTCTATTTATCTCCTCTTGTAGCATGCAGCAGCAGCAACTGAATATTATTAGTAAAACATTTTTTTAAGTTTATGCTTTAAAGCCTAAAGAAAATTGTTAAATATTTAGTCGTACAGAAAAAAAATAAAATTATACAAAAATTCACATAAATAAATATAAAAATCAAAAATAAAAAATTCAAACAAAATTAGGTCAGTAGAAGAAACAGTCAATAACCAGACCAGACCATTGAAATAGACAACTTTTTATTAATTGACAGTTTAATCTAGTTTTGATTTTTTTTTTCTTTGGCGCTTTTTTTGCTGGTGCAACTAAAGCATTTTTATAATTTGATCGATAGTTAGTTATGCGATTTTAATAATAACAGACTAGAAAATGCACTGTCTGTCTGTTTTTTTTTTTTTTTTTTTTTTTTGCATTGATAAGTATGTGTGAATGATATACATAATAATAGCGTCACCAGAAATATTAAAAACTTCCAAATAAAAAATAATACGACTTAAAAATAAAAATTTGTTGTATATTTTTAAGATATCTATTTAGGTACATTTGTGATTCGACTGACGTTATGTTAAGTTTTTAATTTATGTGTTTATATGTAATTGTTGTCATACATTTTAAGCTGATGATGAAAATGTAGATGTTGTAACCATCTTTCAACAACAACGACAACAAGTTAAAGATATAATAAATTCACATTAAATGAGTTCTGGTTACGTGGTGGTATTTCAATCAATAACTTTGCTATTTTTATTTTTTGGTGTTGTTTTTTTAATGTATGTTTCGTTGTCAGGAATGTACAATATTATTAGATGGATAATGCGAAAGATTTTTATGAAATATTAGATAAGGTATTTGTTTAAGGTGTAGAAATTTACATAATATTGCTCTTACAAATGTTTAGCGATTTAAAACCAACAACACTTTAGCAGGTTGCTGATGTTTCTTACGCACAATAATTTTGGCCTTATACCCATATGTACCAATAGGCTTATAATCATTTTCTGAGTTCATTTAGTCTAGTCTGAAGTCTAGTCTATAGTTTAGTCGATAATATAGTCTATAGTATAGTCCATAGTATAGTCGATAGTATAGTCGATAGTATAGTCGATAGTATAGTCGATAGTATAGTCGATAGTATAGTCGATAGTATAGTCGATAGTATAGTCTATAGTCTAGTCTATAGTCTAGTCTATAGTCTAGTCTATAGTCTAGTCTATAGTCTAGTCTATAGTCTAGTCTATAGTCTAGTCTATAGTATAGTCGATAGTATAGTCGATAGTATAGTCTATAGTATAGTCGATAGTATAGTCTATAGTCTAGTCTATAGTCTAGTCTATAGTCTAGTCTATAGTCTAGTCTATAGTCTAGTCTATAGTCTAGTCTATAGTCTAGTCTATAGTCTAGTCTATAGTCTAGTCTATAGTCTAGTCTATAGTCTAGTCTATAGTCTAGTCTATAGTCTAGTCTATAGTCTAGACTATAGACTAGACTATAGACTATACTATCGACTATACTATAGTCTATAGTCTAGTCTCTAGTCTAGTCTATAGTCTAGTCTATAGTCTAGTCTATAGTCTAGTCTATAGTCTAGTCTAGTCTAGTCTATAGTCTAGTCTATAGTCTAGTCTATAGTCTAGTCTATAGTCTAGTCTATAGTCTAGTCTATAGTCTAGTCTATAGTCTAGTCTATAGTCTAGTCTATAGTCTAGTCTATAGTCTAGTCTATAGTCTAGTCTATAGTCTAGTCTATAGTCTATTCTATAGTCTAGTCTATAGTCTAGTCTATAGTCTAGTCTATAGTCTAGTCTATAGTCTAGTCTATAGTCTAGTCTATAGTCTAGTCTATAGTCTCTAGTCTATAGTCTAGTCTATAGTCTAGTCTATAGTATAGTCTATAGTCTAGTCTATAGTCTAGGTCTATAGTCTAGTCTATAGTCTAGTCTATAGTCTAGTCTATAGTCTAGTCTATAGTCTAGTCTATAGTCTAGTCTATAGTCTAGTCTATAGTCTAGTCTATAGTCTAGTCTATAGTCTAGTCTATAGTCTAGTCTATAGTCTAGTCTATAGTCTAGTCTATAGTCTAGTCTATAGTCTAGTCTATAGTCTAGTCTATAGTCTAGTCTATAGTCTAGTCTATAGTCTAGTCTATAGTCTAGTCTATAGTCTAGTCTATAGTCTAGTCTATAGTCTAGTCTATAGTCTAGTCTATAGTCTAGTCTATAGTCTAGTCTATAGTCTAGTCTATAGTCTAGTCTATAGTCTAGTCTATAGTCTAGTCTATAGTCTAGTCTATAGTCTAGTCTATAGTCTAGTCTATAGTCTAGTCTATAGTCTAGTCTATAGTCTAGTCTATAGTCTAGTCTATAGTCTAGTCTATAGTCTAGTCTATAGTCTAGTCTATAGTCTAGTCTATAGTCTAGTCTATAGTCTAGTCTATAGTCTAGTCTATAGTCTAGTCTATAGTCTAGTCTATAGTCTAGTCTATAGTCTAGTCTATAGTCTAGTCTATAGTCTAGTCTATAGTCTAGTCTATAGTCTAGTCTATAGTCTAGTCTATAGTCTAGTCTATAGTCTAGTCTATAGTCTAGTCTATAGTCTAGTCTAGTCTAGTCTATAGTCTAGTCTAGTCTATAGTCTAGTCTATAGTCTAGTCTATAGTCTAGTCTATAGTCTAGTCTATAGTCTAGTCTATAGTCTAGTCTATAGTCTAGTCTATAGTCTAGTCTATAGTCTAGTCTATAGTCTAGTCTATAGTCTAGTCTATAGTCTAGTCTATAGTCTAGTCTATAGTCTAGTCTATAGTCTAGTCTATAGTCTAGTCTATAGTCTAGTCTATAGTCTAGTCTATAGTCTAGTCTATAGTCTAGTCTATAGTCTAGTCTATAGTCTAGTCTATAGTCTAGTCTATAGTCTAGTCTATAGTCTAGTCTATAGTCTAGTCTATAGTCTAGTCTATAGTCTAGTCTATAGTCTAGTCTATAGTCTAGTCTATAGTCTAGTCTATAGTCTAGTCTATAGTCTAGTCTATAGTCTAGTCTATAGTCTAGTCTATAGTCTAGTCTATAGTCTAGTCTATAGTCTAGTCTATAGTCTAGTCTATAGTCTAGTCTATAGTCTAGTCTATAGTCTAGTCTATAGTCTAGTCTATAGTCTAGTCTATAGTCTAGTCTATAGTCTAGTCTATAGTCTAGTCTATAGTCTAGTCTATAGTCTAGTCTATAGTCTAGTCTATAGTCTAGTCTATAGTCTAGTCTATAGTCTAGTCTATAGTCTAGTCTATAGTCTAGTCTATAGTCTAGTCTATAGTCTAGTCTATAGTCTAGTCTATAGTCTAGTCTATAGTCTAGTCTATAGTCTAGTCTATAGTCTAGTCTATAGTCTAGTCTATAGTCTAGTCTATAGTCTAGTCTATAGTCTAGTCTATAGTCTAGTCTATAGTCTAGTCTATACTCTAGTCTATAGTCTAGTCTATAGTCTAGTCTATAGTCTAGTCTATAGTCTAATCTATAGTCTAGTCTATATTCTAGTCTATAGTCTAGTCTATTATTATTTTTGTTATTAAACCAAGCGTCAAATATTGCCCTCCCCTGAAGTAGTCAACAAAAAAGCGTTTACAAAAATAATTGTTGTTTAATTTTGTTAAAAAGACTTAAATAATTGAAATTGTTGAAAAACATTTAATCAGCAAACAATTTAAAATCAATTAGCGCATCAAATGCACAATTTATATTGTTTGCGTAGTTTTGAAAGTATTTTTTTTTAATAGCCCAGCAAACATTGATAGTGCTATTAAAAAAATAATTTGGTAAATGTAATAAAATAAAGAAATTACTGATTCTTTTAAACAATATGGAGTTAAAATAATTATGAATTTAATTGATTTTAAAGCGGATTGTTGCTAAATACATTTTTGTAACATTTATACTTATAGGGAAATAAAATGTTAACTAAACTCGCCTAAAGTTACAACATGCTGAGCCATTTAGCCCAATTTTCGTTTTAAATTTTTTATTAATTGTACAATATCTACCACCCGCTATCCGTATGTATTGACAAGTTGTATCTTGTAACCGTAAACAAAAATTTCAAACATGTTGCATGCCATTAATTACTTTAAACCATAAAAAGACCAAAAGTAAAAATATCGTATATCGACAATTTATTTTGGCAAATATTGTTTTAATCTTTGTTTTGTCTGTCGTTTGGTCTGTTGAATTTTTCCATCAAATGGCATTTGGTAGCTAACCAAGTGTTCAAGTGTTTCTCTTTTTTTACAAACTTAATGTTCTGTTTTGTGTATAAAATGTATATTGTAACTGCTGAAAAATATGAAGCTGCAACACGAGAAAAAAAAATTCTAATTAAAAATCATTATTTGGACAAGTTGAAACATGATGTTGTTCGTGTTTGAGCATAAAGTGTTGAAAATATTGCAAACAACATTATAAAAATTGACATGTGAATAGTTTTGGAAAATTTATGAGAACAATTTTACAATAAATTAAGAATTTTATATGTATATGTTGTAAAGAAAATGCAGAAAAAACTCGTAAGCGTTGAGATGTAAATAAAATAAGTATGTTTAAAGTTGAAATTTATGAAGACCATATGAAAATCAACAAGTTGTAATACTTTTTTATATTACCCACATAAAAATTACAATTTATGAATTACAAAATTAAATTGTTAAAGAAAAGCATTGAATATGTTTCATTTTTTATTACATTACGATTATAATCGGCAAAATGTTTTAAAATTTTATCATTATTAAGGCTTTAAAAGGAAATATCAGTGATGCTCTGCAATAATATGAAAGACTAAAGGCACAAACCTGAGATATTAGGAAGAGATTAAAGTGTTTAGGAAAACAGAAACAACTTGTCAAAAACTGCTTTATTAAAGATCTTATATATCACCATTTTTCCTTTAAATTTTTCCAAAAAAAAATCGAAATATTTTCATATCTTTGTTATTTTTGAAAGAATTTTATTGATTTTAAATAGCAAACTTAAACAAATTTTGACTGCATATTTTCAAACATATACATGTAAGTATATTATTTACCGCTAAAACTCCATTTATTTGAAAAAAAGTTGTAAACACAAAAAAAAAAAATGACAATTTAATAAACAAAAAATTATTAAGTAACTTGTAATAAGAATAAATTAAGTGGTTTAATTTGTCAAAAATAAATTGAAAACATTAGACCACCAATACGAGCACCTAAGAAACACTGGCCAAACCCAAAATAGGGTATGACTACATTTTTTACTATTTTCCTAAATTATGTCTTTTTCTTGTTAACAACTTTAATTAAGACATTATCTAATTTATTTATGTAAGTAAGTTACTTCGGAATGTCTAATCGGAAAAAAATTAAACAAACTCAAGTACCAAAAATTCTCTAACAATTAACGATGCCAACAATATTTTACTTTGGCTAAAAGTTAGTCAGACCGCCAACGTTACAGCCAATATGAGCAAATTTATTTGCTGCATGCAGCATGATTGTTCTGATTTTGGTCATGAGACTTAAGAAGTTGCACAAGAAATTGTACATTTGTGTCTTTTTGTTTTTGCCCCAGCAACTATATGTCTGATTTTTTTGAATTTTCCTAATGAATACCTAAAATAGCCAAAAAACACTACAAAAAGTTAAAGAAAAAACGCTAAACTATTGAACAGATGGTTTAAAAGAAGTCGTTTGTGCTGAGGATTATTACCGATTTTAAATTAAATAAAGGAAAATATTTGCTTCTGTGATCTTGTTACAATTTCAAAAATTTTTAAGAAATTAATTATACATTTTACCAATTTTGGTTTATTGCATTCAATTTAAACATAAATATCCATTTTTACCAAATTAAATGTGACAAGAAGTGGCATACAATTATTTATTAATTAATATTTTAATTAAAATGGACATTTGAACCAAATAGTTGTTGTTACAATTAAATACACAAGTAGGCCTGTTTTACGAAAATAAATGACTTTCAATTATTTCAAAACATTTTCATACAAATCACAAACAAAACTGAGAACTGAAGCCAAACAAACATCTATTAATTAATAAATCATTGAATTAGTAATAATTCTAGAAAAAATCTGTAAAAATTAAAATAAAATAAATTTAAAAGTTGTGCAGAATTATTAAAACATGTTTGCATGCTAAAATAATATTTGGTAATTCAACTATCTCAGGCACCTCCATCCTGTCACTAATTGGTGACACATGCAACACTTGGAAATTAAGTGGAAAAAAATTCTGTTAGATTTCAACAGCAAAAAAAAGCAGTTAACAACATTTTGCTAAAAAGCCTGGGAACCATTGATTTTTAACTAAATATAGAATATATTACAAATCAACTTTAGTTAAGGGGAAGTAAGTTAATGGCAATTATAAGAAAATCTAATAGAATGTGTTCAAAAAAAGTGAGGTTAACTTTCCGAATTGTTGGGTTCTAACCGATTCTTAACCATAAAACTGTTGAGTGTTCAAAAATATTTTTTCTAATTTATGTATAAGGATACCTTCCTATTTTTAGAGTTAGTTAAACACTAAATAATATTTAAATGTATTAAATCTTAGATTTTTCAAGAATATCCTTTGTATAATCTTTATTTCTTTCAGAAATACATATTCTGAAGCCATGGCGTTAATGCTATACACGTTTGATTATGACAAACTTTACAAAAATTCCAGAAAGTGTATCAAAATTTCAAAATCAAACTATATCCAAATTTGCAATAATTTCGCATGTTTGTTTGTGTGGAGATATGTATGTGTAACAATATTACATTTTTCTTTTAATCTGGTTGTTTAAATTAAAGTTTTTGGTCTTAGGTTTTTTCCATCTAGATATCTGCATAAACAATATTTCTTTGATTTTACTTAGTAGTATCGGTACACGCTGAAATTTATTCTTTTTTTTCGCAATTCGTTTTTGCTGTATATTTGCTTTAAGATTAAACAAATATTATTTTGCAATAAATTTTATTATATTCAAAATCTATGTTGCTCTAAAAAGATTTAAATAAATATGTAGTTAATGGTTTAAAACTGAGTCCGTTTGTTGCTTTCAGCAAACAAAAAATACAAATGACGTCAGATATTTTAAAAAAAATTTCCCAAGGGGTTTAAAGAAAAATATTAAAATAGAGAAATTGGCAAATCAAAACATGTCTTCGCAAAATGCAATTAAGCAATTAAATTAAAAATTCTGATCATCAGATCACAATTTTAATCTAACCTAACTGAGTTACTGCTTTTGTTTGGTTTTAAAACTCGACTATATTTTTGCCAAATAAATTTTTAATAAATTTTCTTTCAAGAATACGTTCATTGTTTTAAACATTTTTCTAGATCACGTCACAAATGTAGACGATATTTAAATGACCATAAAACATGGTAAAAAACAAACAAAAAAACAAAGTTCAACTAGATTTCTTCTAGTACATCTAGATAAAAATCATTAACAAGTAAATTACATTTTTTTAACATGTATATTTTTTTTACATTATTCTTATTGCCGCTAAATGTCTAACATTTATATCTAGTTTTTTTGTTATGAGTTCTTAAATAAAATTAAAAGATTTTAAATGTTTTCAAATTGAGAGCAATTTGAGAATGTTTGTTTTAAATGTTAAATTTTCCAATGAACATAGCGTGATTTTTTCAGCAGATTTGGCAAATAGAATTAATTTGTTTAAAGAAATTTTGTACATTAGACATGGTATTTAAAAATGAATAATAAATTTCTTCTAAAAAAGGATTTGTAGCAACTTAGAACTTCAAAAATGTTTCATAGTTTATTCGTGTTAAAATAATTAATTGTTATTACGTATTTTTGTTACTAATCCTGATATTCACACTTTAATTTCTAATTCCACAAATATTTCAAATATTTTATTTTACGTTGCAACAGTTGACCGTTAAAACTAAAGTACTGTATAAACTAAATACTATTCCACAATGTTGTTACATTGAGTACTAACATAAAATACCAAAATTTACAACCTTGAGACAGCAAAATAAAAATTACATTTTGTTTGATTTGTTTGCGAAATTACAAATAATAGCAAATTAAATATACAATTAAATATTAAAAAAACTATGCCCAGTCTTAGATCAACGAGATCACGTAAAGAAGAATCTGAAAATATAGAAATCCATGAAAATTTAAGCAGCAAAAAGGAAGAACAAGCCAGCAAGAAATCAACTAACAAAACAACGCGCGCTGGACGTGCTCCTAAAGATACAGGGAGAGTATTGAAAGAAATAAATTGTGTGAAACAAGATAGTACAAAAAGTAGCAACAGTAGAAAAAGCAAAACCAAAATGGTGCACGAAGAAGGTAGTGTCCAAACCCAGGCTAAACCTAGAGAAACCACAGAAGGTGAATTAAGTAAAACTGTAGGCGATAAAGAAATTGAGCAGCCAGTAATAGTAAATGAACCCATGGATGTAGCAGAAACAATGAAAGATGATGACGAATGTTCACCCATTAAAAAACAAAAAATGAATGAAAAGGAGCAGGTCGATGATGATGATAATGATAACGAAAGCGAGGAAACAGAGGGAAATGTGGAACAAGAGCAAAATAAACAGCGATTGGAAAAGGTAAATGAAACTGAACAAGATTCAGTAAAGGACAAGGCAATCGTAAATACTTCCTCTAAAAACAAAAGTATATCCTTAAAATCACAAACTAATACCTCAAAAGAGCCAGAAGAGACTGCTTCCACTGGCAGTAACTTACCCAAACAATTGCTAACTGTTATCTCCAACTTATACTTGAATGTGGGCGAACGTTTACATCTAGACTTTCCTCCAAGATGCCTAGATGATTTAGCTTTTTGTCATCGCCATCATTATCGTTCGGAACTGCCAGATGCTCCAGCGCCCTCACAGGCTCACAGCTTACGTAGTGCACTGCAACATTATCGTTATGTGCTATTTATTAACACCACTACCGATATGTGCCATCGTGGTGAGTTTCCCGGCAAGGGAGTTTTTACTAAAGTAATGGAACTAGTTTTGGTAAGTAATTAAAGCATTTAAATTATTTTAAATTACATTTATGACATTTTCGTATCCCCCTTAGAGCATTAACTATTCTACTAAACATCCCAATGTCAATATTCCCATATTTCAACAAGCTTATCACAAGTCTATTGCATTATTTTCTATGATTGTGCGAACCTTTCCTCCCTGTTGGCATAAATTGCGTCCTTACTATGTCGGCTTTTTGGAATGCGGTCTAGATCCTACAAAACTGAAAAATAATAAAGAAGAACCTCTTTCTAAATCAGCAAAAATATTTGATATACTACTGGACTTACTGGAAGAGGCATTAAAGAACTCTAAAGAAGAAGACATAAAAACATCAAAAAGTGAAACATTGAAATTCCCCCAGAACCCCAATACAGATGCTACATCACCACTGCCCTGCACTGAGTTAAGTATGTGCAGTGAATATTGGAATCAGAATGAGTACGAGGAAAAAGAAAGGGAAAAACAAACATTCGATGCTTTGCCGATGGATCAGAAATTAGAGAGGATTTTTATGGCTCTAAGATTGTTACTGCAGATATTGGAGAATGATTTGGCCATGTGGATGTTGCATCACAATAAAAAGACCAAAGAATGGATATTTTGTGCAGAAAATAGACCACTAATAGTTGTACTTTGTGATTTAACGCAATACACTAGAATGACCCGAGTGGCAAGAAGAATTTTCAGTGTTTACAGTGAGGCAGCCGCTAAGGGATTGTGTAAGAAACGTTTAAAAGTTTTAGAGGTAAATTTCATTGTAATCTACCTTCACAGAAATCTTATTTACAAGTTTTATTTGTTTTAGCGTTTTATATCCTTATTAATGGTGGCCAGCAATACTGCTGATATGGAAAATACCGCCATCGGTGTTAAGTATCCCTTCTTGGGTGATCAAACTAAGACTTTAATAGAAGAATTCTTTAAAATCTTTAAAGGTTTTTTATAATATTTTAAAAGTTAATGAATCAAAATTTTAATTGCTTACAAATTTCAGCACACAATCGTGAAAAAATTTCCAAGTATATGGAAACTATAGAACTTTTGCGTATACCCTACGTTCGCTATGAATTCATCGACAACGTTTTAATAATGTTTCAATTCACAAATACCGAACCTTTAACACCGCAAAAGATAGCTTTGGATATAGCTAAAAAACGTTGGCTCAAATATAAACCAGAGTCTGAACTCACTACACTCGATGAGGACATTTCACGAGAACAGTATTTACACTTGCTACTAGATGCCTTGCGCATGTACTGCGAATTTCATGGCTCAAAAACATTTCTACATGTAATCACTGATATTAAGGAAATATCACCTCTTACCACCACTAATGATTCGGTACATCGTTGGCCAACACATGGCAGTGGTGTGTTGGTTCTCAACAAAATGGCTAATGATATTGTTCTTTTGGAAACTAAACTCAAGATGACCGTTAGAATGTCAAAGCCCAAAGTAGATTTACCTTTGGCCGATATATGCATTGATGAGGCTATTATTTTAAAATATCGTACTGATTTGAAATTCATTGTTAGTTTACAAAATGTTGTGCTTAAACAAAAGGAAACATATCCCGATGTGGATTTTACCGCATGGCTGGAATTTCTTAATGAATTTGCTCCAAAAAAGTTGTCGAAAGAAGAGACAAACTGAGATATTTTATAGAGGAATCTAAAATTAATTAAATATATTTTTTATTTTCTATTTTTTAACTGTAATTATTTGTGAAGTCCAGTGTTTTTCTTTTTTCAGTTTACCTTTTAATAAATACATATTTATACTTATTAATATTAATTTTTGCATTTTTATTTTATAATTAAAGGAATGTAGAAGATAAGATAAGATAAACGCAAGCAATATAGTGGGTTCAATTTTAATAAAGAGAAGAATATCCTTTGAAATAAAAACTTCAATCGTTTAAGTACTTTTTTATAATTGCCATCATCACTATAGAATTTTATTCAACAATTTCTTTTATTTTATTATTATTATTAATTTATAATATTCGTTTGATATTTTTGAGTTTTTATACCTTCCTTCAAAAGGTACAGTTTCTTGATTTTTAATTGTTTTTTGTTTTAATCATCACTAACAAAATATAATCATTATTATAGATACATACCATACATTAAATAAATAAATATATATACTTATACAATTATAATATTATTACAATAATATATTTATATGTATTTCGTAATAATGTATAATAATAATAAGTTATATCATTAATATTATAATTCATTCTTACATACATACAAATACGAGAGTTTAGTTTACATATAAACATTTTATTTTTATGGTTGTCTGTTTTGTTGTATATAAGTATGTATGTAAATAATTTTATTTAATTATGTTTTAGTTTTAATCCTGCTTATATTAAGTGATTATTATTTGAATTTTTCTTTTACCTGTTTTTTATTTTAATTTTTTTCACATTTATACAGCAAAAACTACATTTACGTATGTTTTTTTGTAGGTGTTTGTTTAAAAGTTCACACGGTTGTTGTTTTAAATTTCGTTTTTGTAAATTTTAAATATTTGTTTTTCTTGTAAATGCTTAATTACTAATCTCACTACGTGTTTTTTGTATTTAAATACCTCTTTTTTTAATACAAAAAAATCTATAGAAAATGTTGGATTTTTCCTTTTTTGTCTTCTTTAACTACAAAAATAAATACATTTATAACAATTTTTATTTTGTAATTTTTTTAGGTTTTTGTATAAAAGAAATCAAAGAAAAATCTAAAAAAAATGCCAAAAGCAGTTTCAACATTTAAATGGCCCTGTAATATTTGTTTTTGTTTTTATTATTTTTTATATGTATAAAAATGTGCTTAATTTTCTGTTTAGAACTGAAATTAATTAGTTTAGCTTTATTTGATTGCAAATAATGTTTGTTCTGGATTTGAAAACCAAAGGCAATTTAGTTTAACTAACATGCTGATTTAAAACGTCTAAAATGTTTATATTTTTTTTAGTAAAATAAACCCTAAATAGTTTAATACTTAATTTTAAATTATTGTTTTAGTTTTGAACAAATTCTAGTTCTTAAAACGATTCGAGTCAGTCCTATTCCATGAATTTCTAGAAGTATAAACTAAGAGAACTTGAATTATCAGATTCACACAAGAATGTATCGACTTATAGATATTTTTCTCAAAACGGGGGCTTGTTAAAACATGATTTGCAAAATTTCTGTCCCAGTTTCAAGTGTTGCAAAAATAAAATGGTTACTTGCTTGAAATAAGCTCAAGTGGGATAAGTTATCGTTTCATGCATGTTAATATTCGGATCTTATAAACTACAATAACATATTTGTTAGACTTACTACATCTGCCAGATTAGTTTACTAGCAATTGTGACTCACTTTTATTTAATAAAGGAAAATTTCAGTTGAAAAAAACAAATCCACAACAAAATCTTTAATGCCTTTGAATTAAATTATATTTTTTTATATAAATAAGCATTTGTTTATTAATGTTTCTCATTTAAATGTTACTAAGTTATTGAATATGTTTTCTTTAGTTTAAATTGTTTTAAATATTCCTGTAGTTTTTATTTGTTATTATTTTTATGTTTATCTATGTATATATATATATGTATTGTATATATATTTTATTTACTGAACAACACTTATATTTTGTTTTTTTTTATTTAATATAATTTAATATCTTGTTTTTATTTCTTTCTATAATTCGTATACATTGAGTTAGAATTTTAGATATTTTTCATTCTAAAACTCAAAGTAAATTAAACATGTTTCAAAATTTTATAAATAATTATAACTATTTATTTTTTTAATATCTATTAAAATTATTTAAAAAGAGAAATTATCAAGTAATAAATACAAAAAATAAAACATTGCAGGAAATCAAACACCTAAATTTGTTTTAGGAACTATTTTCAATGATATTTGTGGCACACGTTAAAAAAGGAAAAAAAGAAAATTGAAAAAAAACAGCCAAAAATTTTCATTATGAGGAGTAATTTGAAAATCGAAATGAATTACTACTAATTCAAATTAATCGCAAATTTCCTTCTGTAGATTATGGAATTTTCCTAACAATTCTTTTTAAAAAGAATCTTCAAAATAAAAATTACTAAAATTCGATAAGAAAACTTATAAATGATCATATTTGAATTTGTATACTTTACAGAAGGCGTTTTACCTATTATTTTTCAATAAATATCCTATAATCACTTGAAAAGTTTGGCTATTGAAAATTAAAATGTTTGTTTTCGTAAGTTTTAAATAAATCAATAGTAGTAGTATTTATTTTAAATAAAAATAATATAAAATAGATTCTGAATAACTTAAGTATCATATGAAATTTGTCTAACAATTATATTACATTATAGGTATTTTTTTGTTTTAGTTTTTTATTTTCTTATCTCAATAAAGGATGTTTTGTTTGTAATTGGTTTCCTTGTTTATTTTTTAAAAGAAAGCAAGAAAAAAATGGTTTAAAATCTATAACAATTTACAACTAATTAAATTCATAATTATAAATTTAAAGTAAAATAATAATAGGGTCATTTCTTCTTAATTGAACATTACTTTTTGAGACTGGCTCAAATTACGGCATTCAATGTGGATGGAAATCTGAAGATTTCGATCGTTATCAGATGTAATAATTTAAACCAGTTATTTGAAAACCCTATTTAATGAAAACTTACATCAAAGTAATAATTTCAATGAGTTAAGTAATTAATAATAAATGGAAAAAAATACTTTTTTTAATTTACATTATAATTCAAAGAAGAAAAAAATAAATTTACAAGTGCAGTAGGGCATTAACTCAATATTTTTCAACTTTTTAACTGAATTAATAAGTAATTCAGTTTTAGTATTTTTTATTATTATAAATTAAACAAAAACTAAAAATATAAAGGTAATAATTATTTGGAATTAAACTAAATTACAAATCTGACTATATAAATATTGTTTTCTTTTAAGGAGTTTCTGTCCATAAACCAAAAAGAAAAAAAATATGTATTAAACTCTTAATAATGTTGGTTTTGTTTTCTTAAATTATTAACAACTAAAAGTTTTAATTTAACAGTTTCTTAATACATAAATATTAAGAATCGATTAAATAAACACTTAAAACTAAATTATCTTAAAATGAAAATCAAAAATGTTATTATTTGTATTTTGTGTGTAATTGTTTTTGTTGTAAAATTCGATTCGAGAAAAATATAAAATTTGTTTTTTAAACCTTCGATAAATGAATATGAATACGATCATTTCTACAAATGAGTCTTTGTTTCATTAAAGCAATATTATTTACAATCTTTAACACTGCGTTCATTTGTTGTTTTATTAGCATATTTTACAATTTAATTACAAATTGAGTAAAGGCTGCAAAGTCATTGGCGTAATTTGACAAATGTTTGAAATATTGTAATTAATTCAATTTTTTCTTTGTAACAATATCATATTTTTCCTAAAATCGAATACCTCTTTAAACTAATTGTATATTTTTAATGCAAATTTAATATTATCTAATAATTAAATATATTTACAAGTAGAAAAAGATTTAAATAAAAACTTCATTTAGTTTTAATTTAATTTAAAATTTTAACTGTATTATTTAATTGAATCCAATATGTCGCATTTACTGGGGATTGTTGACAAAATTTAAAATAACATTTTTCATCGTAAACCTGCACAAGTGTTCAAGGAATGACGGCCCACAGAAACTCATATACAAAAAACCAAAGAAATATTATATTTTTCCTAAAAAAAACAACTTTTGTTCGTAATAGAATTCTGATATTCAGATATCATAAGTTTTTTAATATTCCTTTTCTAAATTGCGAGTGGAATCAAACCCGAAATAAAATGTCGAAAGAAGTAATTTGCACCTCTATTCTGAATTTAATTTCGAATCGAAATTTTCTTCTTTTGACAATTTTGATATTCTGCATTTCAATTCGACGCTCCCTCCGTCACTAAAGAATGCATTGAGAAAAAATGGAATTGTTACTTCTTCATCCATCCATTTTTTGTTTAAATACCATTTTTCGATCGTTGCAGAAGCGTTATCGAAATGCAGAATAGGGGGGTCTAATTCAAAAAAAAAAAAAAAAATAAATGTTGAGACATAACTGTATTTTTTTCAATTAGTTTTCTATACAATTTTATTTCTTCTTTTTTATGATTTAAAGAAAATCTATTAAATACAATTTAAATTAAAATATTCAAATCAAGTTTCATATTTAAATTTAGAATATATTTGTAATTTTATTTTTGTTTTATAGAAAATTTTAAAAACAACTAATTTAATGAGAAAAAATAACCATGGAGAAAAATAAAAATAATAAAATGGAAATCGACAGATTTAAATCCATAACAAATTACAAATCTTGTTTGTTTATTATTTTTTTTACAAAATTTTAAAATATTTAACTAAAAATAAGTGTATTAATTGTTTCAACAGTGTTTAAAAGAAACTAAGTCAAATGGTTTAATAAATTTATTTAAAAAAAGAAGAAAATAAGGAGGAATAAATATTTAAAGTCTACTTGTAAATATTTGTTTCTTTTTTATTTTGTGTTCAATAATAATATTTTATCAGTTTTATGTTTTTCTCTCTTTTGTTTTTTTGTAAAAATAAAATACAAATTTTTGAAATTTGTTTAACAAACATAATTATTTTTAAAATAATAGTAGTTTTTTGTTTTGTTTTTGTTTTCAAAATTGACTAAAACAAGTAAATAATAAACTAAAAATATATATTAGAATTAAACAACTTTATTACCTAAAAGAAAAAAAATATGTGTTAAAAAATTGTTGTTTTGTGGTTGATTTGTTTTGTTTTATTTTTTTATTTTGTAGTTAGCACTAGAGTTGTTTTGTAGTATTTAGCAGTAGTTTGTAGTTTTTGTGTTTTGTTTGATAGGATTCATATGTTTTTTACTTTTGTTTTTTATATTTATTTATTTATTTATTTATATTATTATAATTATATTTATTGAGTTTTCTATGAATTATATTTTGTTTAAATTAAAATTATTATTAGAGGAGATGGTTGGTTGCCTGGTTTCCGGGGGTTTTTTTTCAATATTAACAAACATTAGCAGTTTTTATAATCATTCATTATACGTTTTTTAATGCAAAAATAACAATTACACATCCATTGTCTTTTTTAGTTTCCTCTGCATTTATTTAACAACAATGTTATCAGTAGTTTTTTAGGGTTTTCTTTTGTATATTCTTTAACAACAAACATCAATTATTTCGTTTTTCATTTATAATATTCTGATGATCATAGTATAACAACAACTAACAATATTTATTATATTTTTTGTTTTATTTTGTGACAACAATATTTCAAACAATAATAATATAAATTCTCCTTTTCCTTAAGTATTTTTTTAAAAATAGTTAATATTTGTAGATTTCCTTTCCTTTATAAGTACATTTACACGGAGATTTATCATTTTATTTTTTTATAATTGGATGAGCCCTTGGTTTCTTTTGGTTGGTGGTTTGCGTGTGTGCAAGAAAGTCGTTTCATAGAGGACAATAAATTGCTGTTAGTGTTTGTAAATAGATGTAGATGGAACAAAATCGATTTTTTTTTCGATTAATGAGATAGATTCTCAGCCATATTTTTCAAATTAAAGAGGATTTCCTTTTATTTATTTTTAAATTTTCAAAGCTTCGCGCACTTATTTTCAATAAAATCAGATTTAATTAGGCTGTGCAAAATATCTTCCCACATTCTAAGACACATTTATTTTCATTAAAACTTGATTAAATATACTCTGACAAATATTTTATATTTTTTGAAAATATTTATATATAAATATTGAAAGAAGTATTTACTATAGTAAATACTTCTTTCAATATTTGTAATTTAATGGTGAAAAAGGTGAGCCTGCCATAGGGACAAATTTAAGAAGGTACAAAAAAAAACATTCTTAGCAAAAATTTTAAAACTCTGTTGTTTGTTATTAAAGCTGTTATAAGTTCGACTTAGTTTGAAAGGTTTTGAATTTTTTAATGTTTAACTTTCCTATTAATCACTCCTTTGCTCTGAAAAACATTGTGAGATTTTTTCAGTAATTTGTTTTTTTTTTTTTTTTTAATAAATTTCCTTATTTAATTTAAAAACAATATTTTTTATTAACATTCGCTGTGAGACATTCATTAATCTCTCGACAATTTGACAATATTCTACTCTACATCTATTTAAGCCAAAAATTAATAATTAATTACAAAGTCAATTCCAAATTTTCATAGGATAAATGACTATTTTATGCTTACACACACGTACACTTGCATATGTTTTTGTGTTTCCTTTTTTTCTCTTCTGTTTTTTATCATTTAGTTTTCAATCATTGAGCACATATTCCAATAGTGTCTCATAGTCGGGGACTCATCCTTCGTTCGCATTATTTGTGTGCGTCGTTGAGTTATTGTTGCTAGTGTTGCTATTTGGATTATTGGTGTTGTTGTATTCATTAGCATTGGGCGATGGTTCCATCTTTATTACGCCCAAATGGGGTGTATGTATTCGCAATTGATGTTGAAGGAAATGCGTATTGCCCGCAGCACCTGGAGCGGGATGTAAACGTCCGACTACAACACCGCCCATGGTAACGAAATTACCATCGGCCGTCAAGTGACCACCCACCAATTGGGCGGCATTTAATGAACTTAATTCGAGTGTTTGAGCAGCTGTTGCGATGTTGGAAAAAGCTTCAAGATTGGACGGTGTTGTTGTGGCTGAGCCATTAGTGGTTTGTTGTTGCTGCTGCTGTTGTTGTTGGTTTTGTTGCTGCTGTTGTTGTTGTTGTGTTGTTGCTATTATTGTTGTATTGTTGTTTTGTAACTGTTGCTGATGTTGTGCTAGAGTGGAGGTAATAATTTGACGATGTTGTGGTTGGTGCTGCTGCTGTTGTTGTTGAGCGATTAATTGTTGTTGTTGCTGTTGATGCTGCTGCTGTTGTTGTTGTGAATGATTTTGCTGATGATGTTGTTGTTGTTGCTGTTGAAGTCCATTATTGGAGCCCCCAGTTGCAACCACCATCATGTCCTCTAGTCACCCTTCCTCCTCCTCAGTTTTAATCTTTACGGGCACGTAGACTTTGTCCATAACATGGATTTTTATGTGATTATTAAGAGTACTAGATTGACGGAATTGTTTTTTACAAACGGCACATTCAAAAGGTTTTTCGCCTAAAAGAATAGAATGAAGACAAATTTAGTTATAATTTCAATAAAAAAAAAACAGTAGCCACTACTTCGGATATGCAGAATCATATGTACAATTCTCCTTCAATATATCATAATATATTGAATTTAAAAATTAAATTAAAAAATGTTTTTAATTTTAATTCCAATTTTGCTAAAATCTAAAGCATTTACTAATTTCTTGAAGTTAATTTTCTTTTCAAGTCTTTTCGCTTTTCTGGTAAAGTTTAAATTAAACGAATTTGTTTTTTAATAAAAATAGATTTATTTCAACACTCACCTGTATGAATTTTCAAATGATTTGTTAATGTACTCAATTGACGAAAATGTTTCGGACAATAGGTACAATTAAATGGCTTCTCACCGGTATGTATTTTCAAGTGATTAGTCAAAGTGGACGATTGACGAAAGGTTTTATCACAAACATTACATTTGTACGGCTTTTCTCCAGTATGGATTTTTACATGATTCGTGAGAGTACTCAATTGGCGGAATCGTCTTTCGCAGACATTACACTGAAATGGTTTTTCGGGGGCAGGTCCACCCGATGCCGACGTTGAGTTGCCATTGTGGCCATTAGTCAAGACGGTAGCATCGCGGGCTATAAAGTGTTGTTCGGATAGAGCAGGACTGTGTGCAGCAGTGGCCACTAGATGAGCCAAAGGATGTTGCTGCAATATGGCATGATGATGGGCCAGAGCACTGCCCGGTGGTGGGGCATTACCGCCACCCTGTTCGGCAGCAGCTGCTTGAGCGGCCGCCGCTTGTGCTGCAGCCATAGCGGCAGCCTGAGCTGCGGCATGAGCCTCTGCTGTCACGCCTGCCAAATGCATAAACGGTATTGGAATCTCAGTTGGTGTTGGGGCTGAGGAACCGTGTTGCTGTTGTTGATGTTGGTGACCATTGTTAGCAACACCAGCAGCGCCACCGCCGCCTCCACTGCCATTACTCGATCCCCCATTTGTACTTTCATTGTTATTGTTGTTATTATTGTTATTATTATTATTGTTGTTATTATGATTAGGCGAAGATGATACGATTACAATTTCACAGTTTGGCATGGCTGCTGCCGCTGCTGCAGCAGCATGAGCATGTTGCAGACTTTTTATATGCATTCTAAGAATGCCTTAATGTGTATATTTTATATATGTATTAAAAAAGTATATGTAGCGAAATTAGAACTTTAAAAATTCCAAAATAAACAATTCCCCAGTCGGGTGATAGATAACAACTTGATCAAAAACTTTAAAAGTATGATCTCGTTAGATTATTGTTGAATTGAGTGTTGGTTTTCTTTTTTAATTTTATTAAAAAATAATCTTTTCTTATTTTATCACGTATTTAGGAAAATGTAGCCATTAGTAGGATAAGTAGTATCGTTGATGTTATTTATATCACACCTGTAAAAAATAAAACGATTAATTAAATTAAAATTTAAATAATCTTCAAAAATAATTCTAAAAACAAAACAAAATTTTGGTTCATATCTAAAGTTAAAATGTTTTTTTGTGTATTTGCTTTTCATCTTTTATACCTACTTAGAACTACTTAATAAACTATTGCTCGAATATTTTATAAGTTGTTTACGATTAGCTGTTTCTGTATATTGCCCCAAAATTAATATGATTTTATTGTTACACAACTTGCAACTATAAAATATTATGACCACCACCGATCTTGTATTCCTAAATGTGTAGTACTTTCATAAAAATTGTTTGTTGGGTATTTATTTTTTACTACCCTATAAAAACAACTGTGTATGAAAAAAAAACACGTTTTTTTGTTGTTGGTCCCTCTCTTTCTGTTGTAAAGAAGAGCATACACTTTTTGACATTTCAAGATTTTCACTCTACCCGCGCTCTGTCACTCTCTCTCCCGCTTATTGTCTTCTTCACACACAAACACACATTTTTCTTATTGGAATTTATGCAAAAATACTTTTTTAAATTGAAGAAAATTCCAAGAAATTAAAAGAAAATAAACATCAAATGCAACAAAATTTAAAATATAATTGATAAATAACACACACTTTACACTACATAATGATCTCTTCTGTCTAGCGTCTAGACTTAATGAAAGGTTATTTTGCTATATTTTATGTTCTCGTTACAAATTCAAGGCAAACGTTTTTTAAATCAGCTGGCGCGACCATGTGTCTGGCTAGACATTAAAATAAAAAATAACTGATAACAATTTAAAGAAAACTTTTTCTTAACAAAAATAAAACGATTTTATTTTTTATATTAAGGGTTAAGAAAATTTTCTTTTAGTTTTACCAATTTATTATTTAAACAATTATGCCAACGTGTTTGTTTCTTTTTTTGTCTTGTTTTCTTACAGCCACCAGTTGTGTGTTGAATATGAAAACTGACTTTCTCCCTCCCTGTTGACCCCCTCAAGAGTCGATAACAACCAACCACTTGACAAGTATTTTTGAGTTAAACACGAGCCGATCGAAATGTATTTTTTGGCTTTTTTCATGCTACTCACACTATTTCTTACGTGCGTTACACGGAAAGGTTGCCAACTCTATACACAATTCAAAAACTGATAGTTTCTCGAACGAAAAAGCGCTACAATGATATCGTAATAGCGTTCCTTATCAAATATTATAATTTTACTATTTTTACATGAAAATTGGAGAAACTATTTTTACTTGTATTATTTGCATATTAACGTTAAATCACCAAAAAACCTCACACCATTCTTTTCTTTTAATGAAATCATTTTAAAAAAATGTTAGCCTTTGTATAATGTAGCTTTCAGAAAAAAACTTAAATTAATTACATTATATAAATAATCGCTTAACCTGTTTAATAAAAACAGCTAATTTGACAATATTGCTTACATGTGTTCGTTAATATACATTTTTATTCAAAAGTGGGGTTTTATTATAAACTTGTCAATAATACTACCAAAAAACCAAATGGAACACTCAGTCAGTCGAACTACTCTCTCTGCAAATGTGATTGTACAAAATACGAAAAATTGAGTTTGCTTTCCACATTGTTCGACTGATTGAATATTGGTAATGATTTCAAAAATATTTATTCAATATTTAAAGTAGCGAAAGTTTCTTCTTGTAGGGACAAAATCGTAAAAGAAAACAGCATGACATGAAGGGTTAAAATAAATCGTTGGAAAATGTTAACAATTTTCTTGTTAATCATTTTTTTGCTGTCTTTTAATTAATACGATAAACAAGATTTACCACTTTTAAGTCCACATATTTTTGAACACAATAACAAACGGTACCAACCATGCAGCCAACCGTCTGTCTCTCTGTCAGTCACACCGATATGCTTGTTTTGTTAGTTCTTCCGTGTTTTTTTCTCTTCATGAACTAGTCAGTACAAACGTAAAGAAAAAATCACTTGAATTTTTCCATAACAGAAACACAACACACACATATCAAATTTTGAGGTTAGACTTTTCCTTCGTGCTTTTACTTTTAGACAATTGATAATTTTGGCTATAATTACGTTTTTCTAAAATGAAATTTCTTTAGGAGTTTTGATTTTGCCCATAACGTTTCATTAAACTTCTTTTTCTGTCAACGATTACGAAAAAATGTCACGTCACACCCGTTGCAAATATTTTCACTTTTTTCAATTCTTCCACACAGCAGCAGACACATTCGCTTACACACACGGAGACACAACAAACACACACATTTTTCACATTTCATTCATTTGCACGTTTGTTTCAACTTTGACCTACCTTACCACCTTTTTTTGCGAGGCCGTTCCACTAGTTTTTCTTTTAGATTTCAACTGAATATGAAGAAAAACTAGCCGTTTCCGTTGGAATATTTTTTCAGGAATTAGTCAAGAGTTATTTGATTATTTTGTGGCATATCTCTGCATTTTTGTTTTAAATTCGTTTTAAACACCTTCGTTTTTTTTCTTGCAGTGATTACATTCCTTTGGTAATCTTTTCACCCAGCGCTTATCCTTTAGCGCGTTGTTTTCTTTAACTTTCCATTTAATATTTGTTACAAACCGTAAGTTTCGTTTTATAAAAAATATATGTAAATTATTTTTAAATTGTTGAGGTCGGTTAAGAAAAAAGTGTATTTGCTTTTTTTGGTTGTAGCAAAAATAAAAAGAAGAAAAAGTTACAAAAAATACTTTTTTGTCGTATTCCTATTCTCGCGAACACACAATTCTTCTTTTCTTTTTTTGACAGTTGTCTGTCTCGTATGCTTCATTCCAAATGCATAGTTGCATTAAAAGGTAGTATTGGTAAAAGGAAATAAGAAAATAAGAGTTGCCAAGCTTCGAAGAGATGGATAGTTCAATGTTGTATTTGTAAAACTAAGCATACACTGAAAAAATATATATAACTTGTTACTTTCGCATTGACAAAAATATCGAAATATATATAAAAGACTTGTTTACAACTGGATGAATACACAAAGTTCAAATATAATTTGTTAAATTTTAATGTCAAATTTAAATAATATTATTTTTTCTCAATTCGAAAAACACATGCACAGAAGTAAAAAATTATATTAAGTACATAATTTGCATATGAAATCTTAATTTTTACAGTCAAACAATTCTACGACTCATGGCTTAATTAAATACAAAATTGAAATAAAATATGTTATTTGTTTTTGCACTTGAATTAGCTTGCTGTCAAAATTGACATTTTAAATCTAAACAATTAACTGTCATAGCATGTAAACAACAAAAAATTTGAGAAATAGAAGTCACTATTCTCATTATGCCGTGGTTTATACCAAATTTACGAATTTGTATGTTGTTTCAAAAATATTTTGTTATTCGAATCGAAATATGAAGAAATCTCCTGTATAGTTGCTGATAAATCGCTAAAATATGTTTAAAAACCGCTATAATAAAAAATAGATAAGTCTGGCTACACTAAAGAAGTTTATTTATTTCCCCCCAAAAACAGCTGGAGCTTTCAGCAAAAATATAAATAAAAAATATATTGAAGTGATAAAGAAACATAAATTGCAAACATATTAAACAATTGAGCAAAAATGTAAGTTTAAACTTGTTTCTTTTATTATTATTTATATAAATAAACAAATGCAACATTACTTTGGTAAATGTTAGTTTTCTATTTTTTTGTCGTGGTTTTTTAAACTTTAAGAAAGGACAATAATAAATTTATAAAATTGTGCACACTTTTGAGCCATTCGCTTGGCCATTAACCGGCTGCAAAGCTAATTCATCTTCTACGCTATAACGTGGGGGTTGATCTGGAAAAGGTAGAACAAAATGGTCACAATTTTCTTATTGGATATACCTTAGCAAGTTGTATGATTAGCTACCTTCAACAATTTTGACGGATTTTTCATTACGACATGATAGACCCTTGGATTTTTCCCTTATGTCCTCAAAGAATTTGGAAAATTTACTCTTCTCTTCCACCACCACATCTTCCTCCCCTACATGTGTTGTTCGTGTTGCCGCTGCCACACTGGCTGCTTGCAGTTCTTCTCGCAGGGCTTGTTTGCCTCTTTCCACCATTGCATCTAATTCAGGATCAAATGGATCTGTACTCTCAAATGGGTTCGAATTCTCAAAGGGGTTGCCCACCGATGAGTTGTGATTAGAATTTGCCGAAGCAGTGGTACGTTCGTCATCTTCTTGAATGCCTGTTGTTGTATTATTAGATTGTGAGGTGGTGTTGGATTTGCCACCACCACTTTCTTTTGAAATGTCTTCAATTGGGTGCGCATCTTCCAGTTCATGTTCTTCTATGGGTTTTTGTACATCAACTTTGTTTTTCTTGCCTTGCAAGATTGTGCTGAGACTATTTTTTGCATCTTGTACTTCAGTGGAGATTTTTGATGTCACTGTACCCACAGCATGTTTTGTGTCACCCGCCATTTTACGTAACGTACTGCCCATCGCATCTTTCGCTTCTCCAGTAGCTTTGACTACATTGTTGCCTATTTGACCTACAGCCTGGCGGGCCTCATTACTGGCATTAGCCATTGAGTTACCGACATCTTCCATAGATTGTTTAGCACCTTTTACAGCTTTTTTAGTATTTTCACTTACGCTTTGTACAGCTCCTCGGGCTCCTGTTGCTGCCCTTAGAGCAGCAGATTCTAGTGTTTCCTTAGCTCCAGCGAGTTTAGCATCTACATTCTCCCCTGCCTCCTTGGCTGCTTGTCCAATGGAATCCTTTGTTTCCATAAACTTAGCTTCGACTTTGTCGCCGAAACTCTTAGTTTTGCCATCAACGAAAGTTTCCACTTCCTCTTTATTTGCCTTGGCGTTTTCAACTTTTTTGTCTATTTCATTTTCTAACTCGTCTACTAAGACTTCAGCTTGTTTTCTTATTATTGACTTGTTGACACTGTGGTCATCTTTATTGTTTCCTTCGTCTTCTTCATCGACTGGTTCATCGTCTAGAGAATCTTCGGAACCATCTGATTTACATTTTTTTACATTGGCTGTTACATCTATGCCATTGTTAATGAAACGTATTTCATTTACAGTGACTGTATGATCTAAAGGATCTGTGGTTTCACTGATTTCCAGTCTAAGCTCCTCATCATCTTCGGTGGGTGGTGTGGGCATAGAGACTGTTAAACCTGGCAAAGCAGCTAAATTTTATATTAATTTACAAAAAATAATTCAAAATCTTAGTTTAAAACTTACCATTTTCCTTATCCACATGTTCAGGTATATTTTCCAAACTCTCTACCAAAGCAGGAGATGTGTGCTCCAAAAAATCATTATTCATGGCAGCTTCATAAGAAAAATTTCGCATCGGTGTTTTTTTTAAAGTCGATTGTGGGGAACCGTGTGGTGTGCTTTCAGGGTAGGGTGTTCTGGGTCGCAATGATTTGACACTTGATGGCGCAGTTTCGTTATGTTTGTTTAGGGAAGTTGTACTGCTCGTTTGCGATTTCAGAGATTGTGTAGGAGATTTTTTATTCACAACGGTATTATCAGTGTCAATTGAAGAACTTTCATTATTTGTTAAAACTGTTTCAGATGATTCTATAGATTCTGCAGAATTCTTTGGGTTATCGTTTATAGTTAAATCTGGAGATTGCTCATCTGTTGCATCTTTAACGGGAATTTCTTCAATCTCATTGTTGTTGCCTTGTACTTTTTCTTTTGTTTCCGCTTGTACTTGTTCTTTTGTTACACCTTCATTTTCATGAACTGGAGTATTAGTTTTAGGTTTTTCTTCTTTTTCATTCATATTAGCATCTTCGATGTTAATTCTTGTTTCATTCAATTCCATGCTTTTGCCATTCTTTCCATTTCGTATTCTACTCAAAATACCACCTGTTGTGTTCGCCATAATCATACTTTGTGTCATATACCTATGCTCACCTCCCGGCCCAATAGTGGCGGCTAAAGTAGATGATCTTGGTATACCATGTACTAAAATGTGACGATCTCCTAGCGCCATATCTAATAAGCGGAGATTTTTAAATTTCGATATTTCTCTAAATGTCTTTAAATGATGGCCGCTCTCCGAGAATGTAGTATAAAATTTATTGGCCTTAGTGAGTACGGCATAGAAAGATGTACCCTTTAGTAACTTCCATATAGGACCATTTTCTTCACTATCGTAGTCGTAAAATCTTTGAAATATTAAGCTTTTATTACGCACCGACTCGTAGCTGCGATATATTATACCCGTGTTGGTGACTATGAAAATTTCACTGGCTTTTGAGATGTGCATAAATATTATTTGCTCATTAGAGGAAAGATTCTTTTGAAGTTCGGTAAAATCAGGAAACACGAATTCATTTAAACGACCCGTTAAATAAAGTTTTCCATTTTCGGTCAAAACCAATGTGCTCTCTGGACCACACGTAAATTGTTGTGTGGGTGAGTCCAAAATAATTTCATGGGGTTTTAAAATGACATCTTCCTCAGTTCGACCCAATTGATGTGATTGATTCGAACCCCAACCAATTAGACGACCAAAAGCTAAAATTTTAACAATAATTGTTTAATTTAATTTAAAAAATGCTTTTAATAAATCGAGAAAAATTGCAGTCTTTCTTTATTTTTAGCGGCAGTTATGTTTTTTTTTTTGCATAACTATTTTGAAATGTTTTCCAATACGCCTTTCTAATATGTTTTATTTCTCCTCAAGAAAATAATCACCTTCATTTATAAACTACTAGCTAAACGTGGTATACAACACGCAATTTTATATGAGTTTTAATCGTTGTTTTATACTTTTAAATGCAAATTTGCTGTTTATCTATTATTTTTTAGAGCTTTGCAAAAATTTACACTTTACTCCCTCTCCATTTGTTTGCTACTTTGAGGCTATCGGAAGTATTAGTTTCTGCCCTCGTTGGTAACAGTTTTATTAAACCATTTATTTATAACAAAATATTATATTTATTAGTGAGGATTAAACTCAAATATTAATATGTAATTTATTCGTCAATAATTGTTGGGATTTTTATGTTCAGAAAAATATGTATTTATGAGAAAAGTTTAATTTGAGTTTAAGAAGTTAATTTAAAGTTCACACCATGCCTGGGGTATCCAAGTATTATATTAGCGTTTCTAAACTGTTAAATTGAATCTAAACTGTTTTTGCATGTCATAAATAATCAATATTGCTAAAAACCTGTTGTTGATTTTATGCAATTTTCATGTTTATAAAGTTCTAACAAAACATTACAAGCAAAATGACGTTAACACAGTCCAGTTAGATAGACAAGCAGACACACAGACAGACTTACATGTCAATAAAACAAAATGTTCATTTCCTGCTAAAACATTTATAAAGTTTTCGGTTTCCTCGTTGTTCGACAAACAGTCATCGAACTCTTCCAAACGAAAGGGTTTTCGTATAATTTCACATAACTCCTCGTTGACTGTTGCTTCAGTAAAATTCGATGACACTGTACTGCCACTGGCAAATATATTACGACCCGTAAAAAATAGTTCATTTGATACTAGAAAAACAAATAAGTAAAGTAAATAAATTACTATGTAGTAAAAGTAAATAAACAATTAAATTTATTACAATCTTTTAACTTACATGTTAAAATAATAGACCAATCGTTACCAAATGATATATCGGCTATTTTGAGGCCCAAAGTTTTCAATGATTTCACGCATGTTGGTTTTATAATAATGTCTCCATTACTGTTGTTATTGTTGTTGTTATTGTTACTAGTATTTGATGAATGTTGTCCCCCAATACCCAGCTGCCCATGGTGATTTTCACCCCAAACAAATAAACGTCCTGATTCTGTTTGTTATAAAAAATGAAATAAATTAATATACGAGTAATTTTTTTTCACTTTTTGTCAATGTTGTGTGTATCTTTTATATTAAAACAAATCCATATTCATTTAATGGATGAGTGGGAGGTTTTTCCCTTTTTTAATTTTATACATATATTCCAACATTAATACTTATTTGGGATATTAAATAAACTCTGTTTTATATTTATTATTTGTGTTTTTAGTATAGTTTTGTCCTTGTTTGATTAGCTCACTGATTAATGAAATCATTAATCTATATTTAGTTGTCTATGTCTACGAATTTGAACTAGAAAAGAACTACTATTGACCCACTAGTGCTTTTTATTACCAACTGTTACATTTGCAATTAAATTTGCATATTTCAACTTATACTGAGTCATACAAGTGTAATAATGATTTTGGAATAATCAAAAGAAATTTAATGGTTAAATCACAAAAAAATATCAGTCTACAAAGTATGTAATCAGTAACGAAATCGTTTGTAGACATATTTGTATTTATACCCACAATAAAAATGGTAGGTATATTAAATTTGTCATTACGTTTGTTCATCGTCACAACTAGAGCTTGGGAATTCCCGGACTTTTCAATTTCCCGGGAAACGGGAATGAAAAAAAGAATTTTCCGGTATTCCAGGGAATCCCGGGAATTTATTTAAATCTTAATTTATAACTATATAAACACACATTTTTAACAAAACTTACTTTTTTATAAATTTAAAGATAACTAAAATATTCTGTCTTTTAAGAACAAATCTAAATATTTTTTTTTAATATTTGTAAAATATTTTTGGTTGAAACTGCCATTAAAATAACGAGTTTATTGTTGGCAGAAAACCCAAATTATATATACATACATATATGTCTTTTTTAGAATTTGCTAATGCAAGATGGATCTGTCCTTGTTTGGGTCGCTGTGCATAGGGGTTATTATGGAAATGAACAGGCATATGAGATTGATATCTCCAACACCGTTTCAGTTTGCTCCTTGTAAACCAGGTTTTTAAAAAATCAACATGATACATGTTTGTATACCATAGGACTTCTAAACAGGTCATATACTCCATTTGCAGGGAATAGTGTATTAAATTAATAAGATTAATTCTTACTTCTTAGAATTAATTAAATATACGAAAATATCAACTATTCCGTAATTTTGTGGAAAATTTCCAGCTACTGAGATATGTAACTCAAACGCTTTCCACAGACGTTGGCTTTAGAAATGCATTAAAAAGAAGAAATGCATTAAAAATGTAAACATTTTTGGTTTTATTTTTACTTGCTTCAAATTAAGCTTTTACATAGATTGATAGTTCTTAATATAGGATTTTTCATTTCCTTAATGAAGTTTTGTAATTTGTCTTTAAAAATTTCGCTGATAAATTATAAAATCGCTAGTTTCTCCAAAATATGTAAAAATTCTTTAATACACGAATAGGTGAAAAGTTACACTCATTTGAATAAAACCCTGTATGACCAAAATGTCAAACTTTGACCCCCTCTAAGTCCGGCAGTTCTTGGTCGATAGAGGTGAAAAAATTGGTGCTAATTTCATAAAAATCGATTTTTGAGTTGGATCACTTGACATGAAATTGCCCATTTAGATAGGATACTACCTGATTGTTGGGAAAATTGTGGATAAGAACTGGGTAAATATATTTCTAATTCATCTACAAATTGTTGAGCTATGTCGAAAAAACAACAAATATTCGATTACTCGATTAATGGGTTATACGAACTTTTGCATACTTGTATTGTTTATATTAAATGAAATGATTACCGAAGAATATTGAATAAAGGTTTTTTCTCGCGAAACATTTTTTTGATAAAACTTTTTTGCGGAAAATATTTTTCCGCCGAAAACTGATAAAGTTTTTTTTCTAAGATTCAGGGATATAAAATTGATCATAAAGAATATCTTATTTGCAATTTTATTACAATATTATTTAATTTTGCAAATTTACTATAATGTTAATTGTAAAATCTATATAATATTTATCATAATTTATAATTTGAGTGAAGATAGACATGGAAATGTGTAATAAAATAATTATTTCACAACGTTTCTATCGCAATGATTTATTAACAAGAGTCACGAATTGATTTTACATTTTTCGTGATTATTAAAATTAAACTAATACATAGGCTTTTTCACATTCAAAATTGTTGCAAAATAAAATGTACAATCATGCAACAAGTGTTCTTCACATACATGATGTTTCCTGCGAATAATTTACTAAAAAATTTACTAAAAGAATCAATATCAATTTTTAAATGTACAATTAAATTAAGGAACTTATTTAACTATAGAAATTGAAGTGAGAAAATAAAGTTAAAAAACATTTCCTTAAAATTTTATACAAAACTGTAAAAAGCATTCACAATGCATTTCCTTTTGAAAATAACTGCTACGGAAAAAGTCAACATTTTTAACAAGAAAGAAAATGCAATAAATTTCATTTACACTTTTCATTGAAATAAAGTCATCATGATTAGCTTCCCTTTGCACGTAATTAATCCTATTTCAACTAAATTTAAACTTTCACTTGTGAACTTTATATGGAAGTGGGTAATGGAATATAGAACGTCTTTCAGTGCCATTCATTTCTACAACATTTCTTCTGTTCCACAATAACAATTGAAAAAACATAATAGGAACAGCAACAAGAAAATAAGAAAATCACTGTAATAATAATGTCAGCAACAATGTGATACTTGTATGATTAATCAAAAGTGAAAGTTCTTTCAATTTTACTTAACTAAATAATTACCAACAACATGCAACTGAACAAAAACGATTTGAACTCTTTTGATTTCTTTTTTTTATTTTCTACAAGGAAACACTAAAGGAATTTCCTCTGTAGAATTTTTGAAAATATATGTATATAAAAAAAGAATAAAAACAAAAAAGTCTACGTGTTCGTATGTGTTTTAAAATTCAGGAGCAATATATTGAATTATACCGAGACGCCATCTTTAATATGTTTGAAAAACTTGTTGTGGATATAGACTCACAAACACATCGAAATGAAAATAATTGTGGTATACAAAAGCACAATACATGTAAATTTATTCAGACATACAGGGTGCAGAGACTTTTTTCAGACATGGGATAGTTATTTTCAATTGCGCCAGTGGAAATATTTATTAAGATTTTTATATCACTAATTTATTACAAGACCGGCATAAATCATAAATCTTCGTATTGACTAAAATTGCAGTGAATGGTAAACTATTTTTTAAATAACTCTCAAAAAGATTGCCGGATTTAAAAATATATATGAAGTAGATGTTAAAATGTTTCTCGTCCAAACTTAAACTAAATTTTGAATTACCAAATTTACATAGAAACTTTAATATTTTTTTGAAAATAGACAAAACTATATAAAGACTTAAATATGACGCATATTTTATAGTACTCAGTTCAAAAAACCAAATTTTGGATTATACCATGGGAATTTTTCATTAAGCATTAAAATTTCATTACCATTTATAGAAAAAGTTGTAATGAAAAATATTTTAAGTACCATTTAATGAAAATTATTTTTTTTTCATTATAACTTTTTTTGATAATGGTAATGAATTTGATAATGAATTTTCAAAAACGAATTTAATTAGTATTTATAATTGTCGAAAAATATATTATGGAAAATTTTTCGAAGATTCGAGGTTTGAAAGCTTTTAAAACCAGTTCCCGTAGCCCAAATTGGCTGAAATTTTGCAGTCATAAGTACATCTGATGACAATACAATAATCGATATTCGAATATTCGAAATTAAGTTCGAAAATTCGAAGTTATTTTCGAAATTTTTTTTATGTTTTTAAATTAATCTCTGTGTCATAAAACCTAAAAAAAATAATTTCGAAAATTCGAACTCGTGTTCGAAAAATTTTTAAAGCTGTTAAAACTAGTTCTTCTAGTCCGAATGTGCTGAAATTTGGCATACATGATTTCACCAAATGACAATACATTATAATGTTCGGATATTCGAAATTAATTTCGAAATTCGAACTAATGTCCGAACATTTTGAAAATCCATTGAATAATGGTAAAGAAAATTTATTTTTAAATAATTACTAATGAAATTGTTTCATTAAAAAACATTACCATTAGACAAAATAATGCTAATGAAAAAAAAAATAATTATAATTTTTTTCAATTTAATGCTAATGAAATCGTCAATTAATTAGTCGATATAATTAACTACTCCCATGTATGATGTATACATATATCCCAATAAATGTGAGGCAGCTAACTAACTAACTAACTAACTAACTAACTAACTACTAACTAACTAACTAACTAACTAACTAACTAACTAACTAACTAACTAACTAACTAACTAACTAACTAACTAACTAACTAACTAACTAACTAACTAACTAACTAACTAACTAACTAACTAACTAACTAACTACTAACTACTAACTAACTAACTAACTAACTAACTAACTAACTAACTAACTAACTAACTAACTAACTAACTAACTACTAACTAACTAACTAACTAACTAACTAACTAACTAACTAACAACTAACTAACTAACTAACTAACTAACTAACTACTAACTAACTAACTAACTAACTAACTAACTAACTAACTAACTAACTAACTAACTAACTAACTACTAACTAACTAACTACTAACTAACTAACTAACTAACTAACTAACTAACTAACTAACTAACTAACTAACTAACTAACTAACTAACTAACTAACTAACTAACTAACTAACTAACTAACTAACTAACTAACTAACTAACTAACTAACTAACTAACTAACTAACTAACTAACTAACTAACTAACTAACTAACTAACTAACTAACTAACTAACTAACTAACTAACTAACTAACTAACTACTAACTAACTAACTAACTAACTAACTAACTAACTAACTAACTAACTAACTAACTAACTAACTAACTAACTACTAACTAACTAACTAACTAACTAACTAACTAACTAACTAACTAACTAACTAACTAACTAACTAACTAACTAACTAACTAACTAACTAACTAACTAACTAACTAACTCATTAGGTTAAATATATTCGTATTAAATTAAATGTGAGTTTTTAATTTTGTTTAGCAAATTTTAAAAATTTGAGAAAAACTCCATGTGACTTATGGACAATAAAGAAGGGAATAAAATGGTAAAGAAATTAGGTCGATATTTCTCACAGATTAGCGGTACCTTCGATTTGAATTTTAAGGATTTCGGAGAAAACTATTTTTTGAAAAACAGACTTTATTCTATATTGTTACACATTCTATATAAAACCTTTTCAGAATATAAAATTCAAGATACATACATCAGATGTTTTAGTAAAATCGAATAATGTTAACCCATAAACTGTGAAGGTCAAACTCAAGCTTTGTAATATTGGGAAATTTTCTTGAAACTGTAGTGAAATATTTTTTTAATCGATTTAAATTAAATTTAAGAAAATATATATTGAAGACCCGTATTTATGATGACATCGAAATTAACCCTTAAACGTAAATATATTTTTATATTTATATAAAATGTAATTTTGCCAGAAAATGGCGGGTAATAGAAAAAACAGATATCAGATTCGGTTTTAGCAGAATAAATTGGGAATTGAGAGTAATGCATCTTAAAACACTCGCATAAGTGGTAAATTTTATTAAAAGTATTTCCTTAATTTAAATACTAAGTGGTTAGTGTTCTAGTCTGGTAGACCGGAGGTGGTGGGTTCGATTCCCACCTGAGGCACTGATTAAGGAGCGCACAACAGGCCCGATAGAGGCCTAGGTGTATTTCTTCGGATTTGATGTATATACATCCTCCTTTCAAACTAACTAACTAATTTAAATACATTCGTATGTATAAATTTCTTTGAAATGTAAACTTCCATAGCAATTATTATTTTTACAGTAAACGCCTCTGTTTGAAAAGTTTTATAAATTACTTTTGTTATGTATAAACCTCAAGTAGTAGCAGGTCACTTACATATATTTCAACTAATCCAGGTCAAACTCCCCAAGGAATTAAAAAAAAACAAAGAAATCGAATAAAAAACTATTGAATGTATGTTAAAAATTTAGGTTAAAACACAGTAAAACCCCAAGTAATGCAACACCACGTCCCCTACCACCATACTACACTTTTCAAATACATTATTTACAAGTAAAGATACCATTGTTATAGTTATACTAATAGTACTCAATGAAATAATTGATCATATAAATAAAACATTTTGAAATTACCACAAATCACAGCACTTTGATAGGGACCGGCTATGAGACGTTTAATTGGATCGTTTTTTATATAAAAGTAACTTTGTGTATTTTCAGCCAAATGAGATTTGCCCAAAGTAAAAATTGCTCCTGTATTCGGTATATCCATGTTGATGATGTTATTGATATGTTGTTTTAGTTTTTTATTATTATTGTAGTATTTTATTTTGTATTACTTCCTTTTGGCGATAAAATATTTAACCTTTTGACATTTTACGCAATAAGTTTAATTGCTCTCTGAATTATTAAAGGCACAACAAAATGATTGAAATGTTAACTCTTGGGTAAAAAACACTAATTTTATTTTTTTATGTTTTATTAACTTTTTTTATTGATTTCTGTAGCAATCAATTATTTTCAATGCATGTATGTAACTTATTTTCCTTTATTTAGTATTGAATTGTGTTTTAATTTTTTTAAATTTCTATTCATTTTTTATTTTAAATTTATTTTCTTTTAGTAGAGTATGTCTTTGTATAAAAAATATATATAAATTATTCCACTTTAAACGCGTTTAACGCGTTCTCCATGTATGGTCAATACAACGTTTATACTCCAACTGGACACTCATTTTGTTCGAATGGTTGGTTTATGTCCTGTCGCTGTTTAGTGGTTGTGTTTGTTTTTGAGTTGCTGTAGTCTAGTCCTTTTTAGTACTAGTTGCCTCTAAATGTATGCTAAGTTTCTAGTTTTAGTGTTAGTATTTACTTGACCGTTATACTACTCTGTACTAAAACGTCGCTAACTCTCTTTATTTTGCTAATGGTTTGTTCTAACTTTTTGTTGTATTTTTCTTTTTTGTTATTTAAATTAAAGTAAAAGAAGAGAAAAATAACAGTGTGAGTGTAATTTTACGTTTTTTCTTTTATATATTTTTTATTGCAAGTTCTATGTGATTGTTTTTGGATTTTTATTGTTTTGTTATTCTGAAATCGTGGGAATAAAAATAAATTAATAGTGAAAGTGCCACCTTGTTACGTTTATATCGAATTTAAAATAAAAATATTTTTTTGTTGTTGTTATTGAACTTTGAAATAAAAATAAAGTATTAAATTAAACTTTTGAACTTATAGTCCTTTAAACTAGTCAATGTTGTCTATTATATGCATGTAAGAAATAATTAATGGACATAGTTAATTTTAAAGGTATGAATAGATTTTTTTTTAGAATACTGTTTGTAATAAATTTTGTTTATATTTTTTTTATTCATTGAGGTCTAAAAAGGTTTAAAATAATAATTAAATTAAAATTATAGTTAAATAAATAATATGGCAGACATTAAAAAAATCAGATAATGTTTTCTAGTTTCTCTGTTCTCTCTAAATACACTTTTTATCATTTACTATTGTTGTATTTTTAAGTCTCTTACGAATTATCTGAGGGTAACTTATATGGGGGCTAGGATTATATATGAGGCGTTGTTAACTATTACGATTACTTCATAATTGTGTGGCCTAGGTATTATCGTGAATCGATATTCAATAGAGAATATTTGAGGAACATTTCAGCCCCCTAGCTCTTTCTATTCGGACCCTTCTTCGGGTCATTCGGACATACATACTTATTTATGGACATGGCTTGATAGTCGTGGAATTTAATAAGGACCCATAATATACTACACACTTTTGTTTATCTAATGACAAAATTAGTATATCTCCCATCTTTTTTGATGACAAGTAATCAGTTATGTCGCATCCTATTTACCCATTAAATAATGTTTCGTAAAATATGAGAAGTTGAAGGTATTTATATAGATTTAGGACTTTATGGACAAATCGAAATTTGTTTCTGTGAATATCAGAGTGGTTTCCTTGAAAGAGTTTTTATGACGGTTTAAGTTAATATGGATCGAACTATGTTGATTTAAAATCAAACTGAGTTATATTCAAAGTCTAAATAGAAATTAAATTTCTAACAAACTTATTAATTACAAGGCCAAAACTTCGATGAAATCGCAAGCCACTCTTTTATTTTAATATGAGTATTGTTTTCATTTTAACAATAAAATTAAATGTTTTTGTTAAAGTTTGGTTCTATGAATTTCTTAAGTTCTCAATAAAAATAAGTAAATTATCAGTCACTCATACATAAGACCTCAATAAGTGTGAAGGTTTATAGTTTTTTTTTTTTTTTTTTTCATTTGATAATCCCTCAACCAAAATCTCGTCTCGAATGTGTATATTTAAATTAACTTCTTGGTTTTTGTTTTCTTTTTGTAATGTAAAATAGTTGTTTGACAAAACCCCTAAAAGAATGAAATGCTAATAATAATAAGAAACGCACAATTTATACTTGGCACGATTTCCTTTTAAATTTGCATATTAAATATATGCCGCCAACAAAAAAAAAAAAAAAAAAATCAAAAACATTCATTTTCTATGACTTAATGTGCCAACAAAACTTAACACTCATAAAAAGTTCAAAGAAATTACCAAACTGAATGAAAGAAAATAAACAAGTTAATTTGAAAAATACAAACTACTAAACGAGTTAATAATAAAAATATTAAAGAATAAAAATTAGTACTACATACTAACTGAAATGTGAGTTGTATTTGTAGGTGGTTTTTCTTCCAAAAACTTTAAAAATAAACCATCAACTTAAACTTAATACAATCAGAATTTTCCAATTATTTTTCTCAGAAATATTTCACCAGTAATATTAGTAATTAAAATATTAAAATTAAAAGTCATAAATTTAAAATCCGGTTTGTTTCCTATATAATTCTCTACTCCAGCTGAATTCAACATTTAAACATCTGGATTTTTAGCTAAAAGTGTTGCAAACACTATATTTATGAAGCAGCAAATGTAAATCCTAAAACTCCTGTTTTAGTTATTATTCATTCATAAAATATTTAGTTTTCTTTTTAACAAAAGTAAGAAAATCTTCTTAAAATGTTTAACTTTGACTTTGTGTATGAGGAGTTTGAGTATGTGTGTGTGTTCCTTTGTGGTCTCATAAATTTTGTGTGCTAAAATAAAAAGTTTATTTTTGTCATTTATACAGGACAATGTCCTACAAATGTTAGAATTGTTGTTGTTACAGTACTATAACTACCACTACGACTACAATTCTTGGTTTATGGTTTTTGTGGGCTTTTGCCTATTTAACCCTTACTTGACCACTACAGCAAACATTACATTTAACTTTGTTGTTTTTGAGGTTCTTTTTTGCCGGCTGGTCTCTTTTTTTCATATATATATTTGCCTCCTTTTGGTCATAAAGTGCAACAACTTGAATTACAAATAGAACAACAAATACATACAATAAAAATAATGTCAAATGCAAATTTTCATAAAAAACTTATTTCTCATTTACACTTTATGCACATGTCGCCCATTTACTTTAAAATTGTCATAATTAAAAAATATATATTTTTTTGAGAAAAATGGTGAGGAATTTATAATGTTTATAATAATGTTTAAACGAGTCATGTTATTTTACAAAATTAAAAATAATTTGTATGTTTTCCTACTTAGTTTTAGAGAAAAAGACAGAATTATTCAGATATTAATTATGTGAAAAATTAAACGAAACTTACGCCTTAAGTAATATAATGTAATGGAAATGGGTAAACCTATGTGATATTTTATAATCAGTTTAAATTTTGAATTTTAACACTCTTTAAGTAAATGATCGATATGTATTGTGCAGTTTTTCATTCTCTATAAATATAAAATTATTTGTTTCTTTTATTGTTGTACTCTTTTAAAGAGTGGTTTTTGTTGGCTATTTCTGAATCTGCTAACCCAGTATATATTCCTTTGTGTAGAGCTACCATGGTTGTTGTTTTGTGCAAAGTTGACATTATACTTTTACATATTTCTATTTAAACGTTTTATTTGTGGTCTCGTTGTCAACGTCACATAAATACCCGGCATATTTTTAAAGTTTAAATTTCTTAAATAGAATGTTTCCTAGTTTTCTGTATGTCTTTAAATAGAATGCAGAGTTTCACAACTGTTTTAGTTTGAAAAGAAAATAGTTCTTTAAATAATAATTTTTAATTTCCATTTAACCCTAAGTTACAGTTTATTCTGTTTATTAAAATAAATATCAACCCTTTATGTTGTAAATATTTTAATATTTTCTGTCTAATTTACAACTTAACAGTCTAAAATACTTTTCTCTATCATTCCTCCATTAAACATTGATATTGTCTCACATGACGTATGAATAATTTAATAATTTAATAATTTAAATTATTAAACATACGTATCGGTGTTCCTATTACTTGTACTTTTGTATTGATTATTTTTATTTTCCCTTTCTTTTTCTCCTTTAAAGTTTATTGAACTTTTTTCAAATTTTCCTTAACATTTTTTATTTGATAATCGTGCTTTTCTTGTCAACATGTTGATTTACAAATATATTTTGCTTCTATATTAAACATGTATACAATGTGTCAAAAAATGTGAAATGAAAAACGTCAATACTTGACAATACGAATTATATGCATGTATTATGATGGGTTCGATGTTTAAAAGTTCATCGAACTACTTCTTTTTTTTTGTAATTAAACGTATACATACTTACATATTTGTCCAAGTAATCAATATAATATGAATAAATTACTCTAAACTATTTATTTTACAAGTTAATACTTTCTTTATAGTCAACAAAATTACTTAAAGAAACTAAAAGTAGGTGAGATAGAAAGTATGTTCTGAGTAATTTTGGACTAAAACGAACTTTTTAAGCACTACAATAATTATAAAAGAAGGCAACAAATTTCAAAAATTTGTATCTTTAAAAACAGTTTTAAGGGTCTGTAACTTTATTGAGGTTGGAAAGAAGAAGGTTCTAAAATATTTGATTTAGTAAGACAAACTGTAAGAAAATTATAAATTTAAAATATAGAGAAAGAGGTTCCATCCCATTATAGCTATGGAGCACAGGTTCCATATTCCAAAAGCAAAAATAAACAAACGAATACTTAGTAAAAGTGAGTTCTTTTTCAAATAAATGTGTTGCAAATTAAATAATAAACTTCCTGTAGCATTTTAATAAAGTGTAGCATCTAATAACCATTAATATCTACAAATAATCTATTGAAGTTGTTAAAAAACAACAGTTAATATTGACCAACTGGTAATTTTCCTACAAAAAAAAAAAAAAAGAAGAAAAAGAATTAGAATACTCTAAATTTGTGTAAGAATTTATTTATGCTTTCCCCATTTCTCTCCCCTAAAGTATGTTACATTTTTTCAACAAATACAACTGTCATTTACCTTTCAAACAAACGAACTACTTTGAAAGCTTAAAAAATAAGTTTAAGTAACCAACAGCCATTAATTCCTTTAAACCTAACGAAAAAAAATCGAGGAAAAATATAAATAAATGTATGTTATTGTTGTTTTAGTTTCTTTATTCAGTTATGCGCTGGTGGTGTGTAAGAAGTTTGGCTTCTAATGACCTTCAACTTCTACAGTTGTTATTTGTTTAGTAGTTTTGTTTCTTTGTCCATAATTGACTTTCATTTCCGAATCCAAACCCAAAAATAAAAGTTAACAGAGAGTTGTTGTTCATTGTTGTTACTATTTCTTTATGACAGTTTTTTTGTTGTAGTTTTTTGATCCAATTTCTTTTCTTGCTGCTGGCTTATTGGTAAAGTTTGTTAGCTGCTGTTGGTTGGACTTCCTTTATTTACACAATTATTTTTCTGTTTTATATACTATGTCTTCTCATGCTAAAGAAATAAACGGTAACACAAGACAAAAACTAGAATGAACTAATAAGAAAAATAGTGGCTTTTCTTAAGTATAATAGAGAAAAATGTTTGATTTCCGTTCTCTAACACCATGGTCAAGTGTCAAATTCATAAAACACACTTTATTTATACTTTTTCCCTTTGTTGCTTTCAACACATGAAATTTTTACGTTTTATTTTTGTACTCATACACAGTTTATGATTTTATTTCATGGATAATATCTTTAAGAAATGAGTGCACTAATGGTAGACACAAGCCAAAGTTTAATTTTATGATCAAAATTTTTATTTATTCCCTTTCCATATGATATTTTATGGTTCTCAGTTATTTATTTACCTTGAAGCTATTGCGAACTTTGGGGGCAAACTATTATTTTAATTTAATCTTAATTTTGTTCTTACAAGGGCTTTGTTTGGCCTGTTTGACATTTTTGTTGCATTTGCATAAGAGATATTTTGAACATAAAGAATTTATTAATTTAAAAAATTTCCAGATATTATTTTTAAAAATGAGTGAAAGCTCGGTGGAAGTGTTGGGGACCGTGGAGCAGTCATCTATAGTAAATGAGCTAAAAGATGAATATGTAGTAGCCAAAGAGGACAACCAAGATCCTCCCCGTGTAACTAATACAGAAGAAAAATCAACTGTGCTAGAAGACGAAGTGGAGAAAACCCAAGCGTCTGCTTCTTTAGAATCGAAAATTGAACATCTACAAGAAGACACGGATCCCCTAAGAGAAACAAAACAAACTTTACAATCCAAAACAGATAAAGTAACTAAAAATATGGCTAAAGAAATTGTAATTAAACACTCATTAAAATCAAACAAAGATGAAGAGGAATCACAATCCACTTCCTCACCTTTAGACACACAAATTAAACAGGCACAATGTTGTAGAACTGAAGTCGAATCAGAAAATATTGCTGAGACATTAGAAACAAAAACCTCCAATGAACAAGAAAATTCTAACACAACGCCCACTACAGGAAAATGTGTTAGTAAAACTACGAATGAAGATTGTAAAGAAAATCCCAAGGATGAATATGCCGAGCATGTTACATACGCAGAGGATGGCACTGCTATTTATACCGACCCAAAAACTAATTATCGTTATAAATGGTGTACCAAAGAAAATAACTGGATACCACACGATACAACTACCTCCACAAATCCATATGAAAATGAGCATTATAAATGGTGCAATGAAACTCAGAAATGGATACCTAAACAGACACAAGTAACCGAAACTGAACATTACAAATGGGATGCAGAAAAAAATCAGTGGGTGGCAAAAGTTAAAGAAGCTGTTGCCACTACAGATCAAACGAATCCTGCTGAAATTGTGTATGACATTGATGAAAATGGTCAACGTACTTATACCGACAAAGATGGTACCGTTTTCTTTTGGGATGTCGAAAAGAATGCCTGGTTTCCCAAAATCGATGATGATTTTATGGCTCGCTATCAAATGAGTTACGGATTCATTGATAATACTAGTGAAAGTGAAAGGGAGAAAGAAAAACTTGAGCTAGAAGCTGCAGTGCAAAAAGAAAAAGAATTGGCCAGAATGGTAGAGGAAGCCAAGGCAAACGAAGAGGCCTCAAAAGAGGCTGCCAAACAAGGTGTCAAGCGTAAACAACCACAAGAACCACCCAGTAAGTTAAATAGTGTTTTTTGAAACAGTTTTTAACTGATTTTTTTTTAAATTTCAGAATGGTTTGATATAGATCCTGCTCAAAATACAAAAGTTTATGTATCCAATTTACCTTTGGATATAACATTAGATGAATTTGCTGAAGTCATGAGTAAATGTGGCATGATAATGCGTGATCCTCAGACTCAAAAATATAAATTAAAATTGTATACCGAATCAGATGGTCAAATCAAAGGAGATGGTTTATGTGATTATATTAAGGTAAGTTTGGAATTTGTCTATAAATATCTAATATATAATACTATTACTTGGTATTTGTCTTACATGGTGTGTGATTTATTATATTTTTTGGTTTGGCTTTTTTGAAATCCTTTTACTAATTTTACATTCTTTTTTAACTTGTTTATGTTTTAAAATATATTTATTAACACTTATTACGTTGATCATAGCTGCTTTTATTATATCATTCATACATATAAACATGTTCCTTATAATAAGTTTAAAAAATCAAACATTTCTAAGAAGAAAACTTTTGCATAAGCTTTAATTTAATGCGTAAATTTTATTTGCTTGTTTGTATCTAAGTTTATGTCAATGTTTTTTTACAGAATTTAAAACCAGTTCCCATAACCAAAATTAGTTGAAATTTGACATTTATAAATGAACCTGACGACAATCCAAAGGTTTTTATACCCTACACCACTATAGTGGGCTAGGTATTATGCTTTAAAGTATACCGATTGACTCATCAAGATAATTTGATGAAATGGTTAAATCGGTCCATTATTTCACCTAGCCCCCATACAACTGAATTCCCCGAAATGGGCTTTTTAGCTCATAATTATGTAAAATATTATTGTATTTCGACAACTTAGTTTTATGCAAGCCATGATTACCTTGCAGAATTTCAAAATGATCGGACCTTATTTGACCCAGGCCCCATACAAAGTCCCCTTCAGAAAGTGACTTGAATATCCACAATTCACTAATTAACACTAATATTGTGATGAAATTTAGCATAGACAAATATTGTATAAATCTACCCAGCACATTTTATCAAGATCGTTCCATATTTGCTCCTATTCTCCATATAAAGCCTCTTTTAGAAAATTCGTTTTTCTTAAATAAATCGGAATCTAGGTAATATTCAAGATAAATGCTTTATTATGAAAAATAAATCACATTTAATAGTCATAACTGTTGTATGTATCATATGGTCGGCCACGACCGACAATACTTTCTTACTTGTTTTTTTTTTTTTTTTTTTTTTTTTTGGACGATGGCTAATAAATTTATAATTATGTATGTTCGAAAAATGTTTTATATTGTTTGCGTTTTAGCAAAAATTCTTGTTAAAATAATCATAAAATTAAGACATTAAAAATATAGATTTGTTTTATTAGAATTCAATTTCTTAAAGTTTCCAATTTAAAAAAAAATTTAAAAATAATTTTAAAGTTTTTCTAATAGTGTTTGTAAAATTTACGACTCATTTCAAACTAAAAGTCATTATTTTCCATTTGATCCCAGAATAATTTATGAACAATAAAACATCATTTCGCCATTTAAAGTTTTTTTTTTTTTTTGCTTTTATTTATTTTTTTTTTGTTACTTAACTGTATATAGTACTTAAAAAGTAGATTTATTTTGACTATTTCGATATTATTTTAAAGTTAGTGTAGATTTTTTTTTAAGTTTTTCTTTTTTTCATTCTGTATAGTTTATTTTATATTTAAAAGTTAGTTATTAATATTATTTTTTAATACATACAATTAAAATTTCGTAGTTTTTTCTTAAAAAAGGCCAAAAATATATTTTAGAATAATAATAATAATAATAAAAAAATAACTTACATTTTGAGGTAATAAAAAAATTTAACTCACATATTTAAAATATTTAAAGCTTAAAGTGTAACAGTAACTTGGTTTTTTTCTCATTTTATTTAAATTAAGCAATAAAAAAAAATACAAATACGAAAAACAGGCGGACGACATCAATGACATTGGTGTCAGTAATAAGAAAATTAATAATAAAGTATAATGGGAAATTAAAAGTTTTTTCTTAATTATTTCTTTTGTTTTCAAATTGTTTTGTGCAAATTTTATTATTTATGTTTTAATTTTTATTTTAATATAAATATTTATTTTATTTAATTTAATTTTATTTTGTATATGGCTACTTCAGATTTTTTTAAGCCGCGCTTTAAAAAAACTTAAGTGTTAGAGGTTTTATATTCGATTTAATATTTTTGATACTGCAGTTGTATTTGAATTCTTTAAGTAGTTTGTGTTTTGTATTTTTTGTTTTTCTGTTTTAGGAAATTTTAATTATTTATTTAAATAATTGTGCATTTTCGTCTATTTGTTTTAATAGTAATAAAAAAGAGGGGATATGTTTATTTACAGTTCATGTGTGTTTTGTAAAATATTTTACATATTTGTTTAACACATTGTTTTGGCATTTGGTTTTTTTGATTGTTTTCTCTGTAAATTGGTTTTCATTTAAAACGAATACATATTTTGTTTGTTTATTAATTAATATTAAATTTAGTTTGTTATCAAAAATGCTAAGTGCTAAAATTTTCCATATTTTCATTTGTTGTAGTTGTTGTTTTTTGGGTGTGTTAATACTAGTGCACTTAAGAGAATTCTTTAAAAATTTCTTAAAAATTTTAAACAATGAGTATATAATTTTGTGTTTTTTTCTTTTGTTTGTCTCTTTTAAAGACTTTCTTTTCTTTATAAATTAATAAAATATTTGTTTTTATAGCTCTCTTAAAGGCTGCTTAATTAAGAGAGTAAACAAATGTACAAATTTGCATTTAGAATTGCACTTCCTTACTGCTGATGTGTTGTCAGCTGCTTATGCTGCTGCTTTTGGTGTAAGCGAGAGTTTAAAATTAGAGAGAGATAACTAGTATGAACGAAAAGGTTTAGTAAATGGTTTATTAAGTTAAGCTTCGTTATTCGTACTTTCTGCTTGTTGTTGTCTTAACATTTTTTCTCTTAATAGCTTTTCCCTTTTTCTTTGTTTGCGTTTTTCCAAAAATTCTTGACGCAACTCTGGTGGTAGTGAGGCCAATCTGTTTTTAAGATTCGTTGATAGGTTATCTTTGTTTTGGAGTTTTCGGGATTCTTCAATCAATTTAGCTTGTCTTAATTTCTCCTGACGTTCGCGTTCCTCTTGTTCTTCGGCGTGTTTTCTTTCTTCCTCTTTGAGGCGAGCCTCTTCTTCAGCTTTTCTGATTTCTGCCTCGTGCTGCAATTTGGCCTGACGTTCAGATTCTTCTAATTCTTGCTTAATGCGTTCTTCCTCCTCTTCGATGCGTTTTTGTTCGGCTTCAAGTCGGGCTATTTCTTCTTCACGTTTGCGTTGTATTTCGGCACGTTTTCTTTGTTCTTCTCTTAGACGCGCCAATTCTTTTTCCTCAGCTATTCTTTCCTCTTCTAAACGTTGTAATCTTAAACGTTCTTCTTCTTCATCCAATTGTCTCTTGAGTTCGGCTTGTCTTTGTTTCTCCTCTTCCTCAAGTCGTCTGCGGTTTTCTTCATCTTGTAAACGTTTACGTTCCTGCTCCTCGGCCAGTTGTCTAGCTCTTTCGTTTTCGGCCTGTTTTAATTTCTCTTCGTATTCTTTACGTTTTCTTTCCTCTAAAATTTTACGTTCCTCTTTCAATCGCTTTTCTTCTTCTGCTTGACGTTCTCTATCTAGTCTTTGTATTTCCTCTTTTCTGGCTCTTTCTTGTTCTTCCTTTTCTTTAAGATCTTGCAAATAAGCCTGTCTTCTGCGTTCCTCTTCTTGGTCTTCCAAATGTTTCTTTTCCTCAGATTCTTTCTGGCGACGTAAATTCTCGATTTCCTGTCTATGTATATCCTGTCTGTCCTGTTGAAGTTGTTTCTCCCTCTGTTGTCTCTCTAAAGCATCATTACTTTCTTTTTGACGCAATTCTTCCAATTCCTTTTGCTTTTGGGCGCGTAGTCTTTGTCTCTCCTCCTTCATTTTGCGTCTCTGCTGTTCCCTTTCTAAGCGTAGTCTGGCGTTACGTTCTTCCTTTTCGCGTCTCATTTTCTCTTGTCTTTCCTTTTTGCGTTGTAAACGTTTCAATTCCTTCTCTCTTTGTCTTTGCAATTTACGATCCATCATGGTGCGTTTACGGGATTTTCTTTCTGCATTATCTGGTACGGGAGTGATGACTTCTTTAGGTGCTGGAATTTCATTATCATTGTTGTTGGTCGAAGTGGCGGGAACAAGAGTTGTGGTACGGAATCGTGGATGAGCTGTTGGATTATAGTTTTGTTGTATATCGTTAGGATGAGCACTTGGTTGGGGTTGGTAATTGACATCGTTTTCGTGTGGTAGACTGGCCGAGGTGGGACGTGGGCGACGGCGTCCATTTTGACGGTTACGTGGTCTTGTAGGTACTACCATTTCCTCATTGCTGCCTTCGGCTATGACACGACGGTTGTATCTAAAATAAGAGAAATTGAAATGTTAGAATTAAAATAATACCAATTGTTTATAAAATAGATTTTGCACAACTCGGAACGAAATGCTTGCAAAAGTGGGAGTAAAGATTTCAAAATGGTCCGGGGAATATTTAAAAACGCCTTTCATTTTGAGGGAATTAAAAAAATCAATTAAAGTGCTAAAAGTATGGAAGTTATATAATAAAGAAATGTATAGCAAAGAAAATAACAGAGATAAGAGAATAAAATGGAAGAAACTCCAACAAGAATCAAAAGGAGTTATAGGGGATTATTTAACATAAATTGGATTGATTTTTAAGGCATTAAGTCAATTACATATTTATTTAGAAAAAAGAGCAGATGACAAAAAATAACTGCTCTAAAAATTAAATATAAATATGAGAACATGAAAATTTACCTTAAAGTGAGTGCAAAAATTGTATGCCTAAAGCAAAGAGAGAGAGAGAGAGTGACTCGAAATGAGTTTTTTTGAAAAATAGAATGAAAGAAGAAATGAATGTATTTCTGAGTACAACAATTAAGCATTTAGAGATTTAGCTTGAAGTTAAAGAAAGAAAAATAATAATTTATGATAAGATTTTCCCTCGTGTTTAAGGAGAAAGATTTCGGCTTGTACTAAACGACAACAAGAATCAAGGATACTATTACATAGAATCGGCAATTTTTCATTATAGTTGACATTTGTTTCATTATTGCCCTCAAAGTGTTCCATTAAATATGAAAACTGTATATAAAAGAGTGTAAATACAGAGTGAATGTGTAAATATTATATTAAACTGAAACTAAACAAACATTTTACAAATTAGCACTTTCATCAACATTTTTCTGTTTATTCTGCTTGCTTTATAAAAATTTTAATTTGCGCTGCACGTTTGCTTTCAAATTCAAACTAATTTTAACTGTAGAAGAATTTTATTGAAAAAAACCCATAACTTTTAAGGTCGAATCAGTTGACTTGGCTTTGAATATTCTAGACGAGTATGATCTTCGAGGCAATAAGATACGAGTGCAAAGAGCACAATTTCAAATGAGAGGCGAATACAATCCGGCATTAAAGCCCAAACGAAAAAAGAAGGACAAAGAGAAATTGGCTAAAATCAAGGAAAAGTAAGTAAATTTACTTGATATGCTGAGAATTGTATTAAAATTGAATATTGCAGACTTTTTGATTGGCGTCCAGAAAAAATGCGCGGCGAAAGATCTAAACATGAAAAAACAGTCATTATCAAAAATCTATTCCATCCGGAATTATTCGAAAAGGAAGTACAATTGATACTGGATTATCAAAATGATTTGAGAGAGGAGTGCAGCAAATGTGGCACAGTACGCAAAGTTGTAATATATGATGTGAGTACAATAGATTTTATTTTCGTTTCATATAAATGTTCAAATATTCCTTTCAAACAGCGGCACTCGGAAGGTGTAGCTCAAGTTAATATGTCTTCCCCAGAAGAAGCCGACCTGGTGATACAAATGATGCATGGTCGATTTTTTGGTAAACGCCAATTAACAGCTGAACATTGGGATGGCAAAACAAAATACAAGTAAGTTGGCATTTATAATTATGTTATAATTCCTTCCAATTTGATTTTTAACATTTTAAAGGGTCGAAGAAACCGAAGAGGAAATACAGAAACGTTTAAATAAATGGGATCAATATTTGGAAACAGAAGAGAATAAAAAAACGAATTTGCAGCAGGAACAAAATAATGAAGTAGAAAAAACTGAATCGCAAGATTCTGTACGGCAGCCTCATAGTGAAACTTTTAAAGGCGAACAGTTGCTAGAACACGCAGAGACGTCTAATACTGACGAAACACAAAAAGATGTAACCACTATCGCTGCGATCTCAACGAAAATCTAAACTAAAGTTAAAAAACCTGTAGACAGGTTTATAGAGCAACTTGAGATTTTAAATTGAATAAATAAAATAGCACGAAATTCTATACAAAAATTTATGTTTTTTTAATAAAAAATAGCATTTTAGAATAGTAATGAACGTAGGTAGATGGGTATGTTTTTGAAAAAAGATAAAGATATTTAAAGATTTACTCTTCATATTTGGTTTAGACGAAATGCTACAATATTTTAACGATTAGATATTTAATTATTTTGGAAACAAGGAAAAGTTCAATGTTAAATGATTAAAATAAAATCTCTCTCATTTGAAACCAAGAAATGCAAACGGAATTTTTTTATTTTTTATTTGATTCAACACACTTACCTTCCTTTTCCTCTGTGATCGATGACTTCCAAAATCACTTCATTGGCATACTGATTGGGATATGTTTCATTCCAACGATGATAGACCTTATGACGATTATTTTCACTAACCTTAGGCATTTTGTGTTGGCATATAAAACGATGTTTATCCACGCAAGTACGTGACGACCATCTTAAACATTTTTCAATATTCAATTAAAAAAATGGGGGAAAAAGAAACAAATAATAATAAAATTAGTTGATTTATTGCATTGACTTGTATACATTTGCAATTGTTATATCAAGATTGCAATTAATGCAAAAACGTATGATTATAAAATAATTATTTTTTTTCTTTTCCATTATTTTGTATGTAAGAAAATAAATTATTACATTAACATGTAATAATTGTCTCGTTAAACTTTCCATTTATATAAATAATTAATAAAAATGTGTTGTTTGTTTTTGTGATTTTTACGCTGTCAATTAAACGTACACCTTAATTTTACTATAAATTGTTATCAGTTGACATTATCACGTACAGAATATTTGCTTAATATGCGAAATTTTTATTAATATTTATTAATATTGGTTTTTTAACGAATCATATTATTATGGATGCCATAGTTTTAACTATTGAGAATATTTTGTAGGTTAGTCAACAAATAAAATGTTTACAAAATAGGTTCTGTTCATTTGTTTTTTTAAATAATTTTGAAGAAAATTAAACAAAATATTTAAACGTAAACAATAAATATAGTAAATGCGAAGCTAGCAAATGAACACATATTAGTTTTTGAATATAATTTTTGTTTTTAAATTTAATTGACTTACTTACCTGTATCTTAATTGAGGGTCATAAACACCACACTGTTGGACCATATTTGTATTTTTTCTGCAGAGAAAGAAATATATATTTATATTTATTAAGAGGTTTAATATTTTGTTCCATAGCGATTATCGGTATATAAGTATTATTAGTTTAATTCTAATCTTTGTATATCTGTTAGTTTGTTTCCCAATCCTAAACGACTGGACTGATAGTATTGAAATTTTTAATATAAATTAGATGCCTTTTTTATCTAGTAAGATATACTGTTTGAAATATCTTTCTTACGTTCTGAATTAATTTATCACAGGCGATTTGCATCTCTTTCTTGTTACTATTTAGTATAATTTTATCAACTTCTTGAGATGTTAAGCCTTAATAATTAAGGATATATGAGGGAATAGAGAACTACAAATAACCTTTAAAAAGTTATTTCTTAAGATTTTGGTTTTTTATTTGGTATTGTAAAGTTAATAGTTTGAATGTCCATAAAACTGTGAGTAGTTTGTATAGAATTACATATGGGACTAGTTTGATTTCGATTTTCCTTCGATTACTTACTCGTAATATTTTTTACTGAAAGCATTATATGTCAAATTACGTGCACTAAAACCCCATTGCCAAATTTTGTTTATATCATCGAATGTTGCACCAATCCAAATGGGATCTTTATCTAAAATATAATAATTTTACAACCATTAAATAGGATTAATTACTCATTTCAAAACATACCTCCTGATTCTGCATCATATTTAAGTAAAAATTCCCTTAATTTGCGATCTGTATACTTTTCTGGTTCTGCCAGTCGGGCATTTTTGTCCTTGCAAAAGAAGTGAGCCTCCAACCAGCTACTGTGTTGCTGAGGATACGTGAAACATTCCTGACCAATACGTTGGAAATTGGGCGGACACATGGCATACATGCGCCTTTGACGTGGTCTGTTATCGCTTTGTGATTGAGCCAGAGCACCACCAGCGGCATGTGAAGGAGATAAATTTTCGAAATTAACGCCTGCGGTGGCGCTGGAGGAATGATATTGACCGCAGGCTAAATGAAGAACTATAGAACACAAATGGATTAGTTTATTAGGAAATTAGTTTTGGTTTAAATTCTACTTACCTAAAGCTAAAAATATAAATATTAAAAACCTCATATTGCTTTTGTTTTCGGTTGTTTTATAGTTAATTATTTTTGTGGTGGTTTCTGATGATTGCTTTTTTCCTTAGAATCTATTTATTTGATTCCTGGTAACGTATGTTGTTTTAATTTAACAATAATACAAATTTGATTGATGTGTGTTGTCTAAATCGAATATTTGTTGCATGATCAATGTGAAAAGATCACCGCAAAGATATTAATGTTCCTGGGAAACAACTGCAAATAGAGAAAAAACGAAAAGTTTAAATTAGTTTCATTTATTGCTTCAGATTCAAATAAGCGTTTAATTTAATTTCAACTTAAATTTAATACATTGAGATACAATTTAATAAATTTTTCAATATTATAACTTTAGTAATTTTACTTCGTGATTCTTAATCTAGGATCTGTGGAACAAATAGGTTAATTTACTATCCCTAAGTAAACAATTCTGTTTATGCTATTTATATCTATTTATCGAAGTATAAAATGCAAACAGTATTTTAACTGGTTAATAGTAAAAAATTATGGATTAATATTTATCTAAACCGGTACATAAGATTCGATGCAGTAAAATATAAAATTCTTACTTGTTATGGTTAATTATTTTATAACTGATATCGGGTTATGGAATGCCTTTCACTTTTAAATTAAATAACATAATGATAATGACTTTTTATTGCTTAATAGCTGTTCGACGTTTTATTATTCTCCAAATGAAGTGCAATTAAAATAGAATTTGGCTCATAATAGCCTAATATGCAAGAATATTCGTCCTAGCTTTATTAAAAACAATACAAATTTCGTGTTTTTGGGCACAATTTTTATGATCAACCCAAATTCTAGGAAATAATTATCATCATCATCATCTAAAAATGCTCACACAAGTATTGTTTTCAACAGCCATCAATCTTTGGGATAAAAATTGAATTTATGGTGGTTCAAGGAATTTAAATGTTCTTTTGAGCAACCTTCAAATGAATTGATTTAATTTTGTTAGGGTTTATTTTACTTTAATTAAAAAAAATAAAGCTTACAAATTTATAAGTTTGCATGTTTGTATAATAAATTTGAAAATAAATAAACTCTTTTTTTCTCTTTATTTAAATTAGACCAAATTTAAATGTGGTTTCTGAGAAGTCTTCTTAAGAATTTATGTTTTTGGAGCATAATAAATTTAAATTTGAAAATTAAAAGTAATAGATATAATTCTAATCTTATTAATGGCTAACAAGCCAACCAACAACCGCAGTAGTCATTTTTTCAATATTCTTAGCCTAAAAACTTAAATAAAAAACAAAACCGTCTTAAAGTAAAAAAAAAAATAATAATCTTTGTAGCAAATTATCATTAGAAGACATCTCTACTTAGACCAACATCATCATCATGTTGCACATTCAAGGTCTTTAATGTTTCAATGTTGCTGCCTGCGTGCTAAGACTTTGAATATAGAATATAATTGTAATCGTATTAAGAAAAATACTCCCTTTTAAAGTACATTTTTTTGGAGTTTTTTATGTTTCGACCTTATTTTATAAAAATCTAACAAAATGGGTCTCTTTTGATTAATGATTAGATTTTTTTCGTTTTTATTTTGTTTGTTAACAAAAATAGTTATATCGGTATTTTTTGGTTCTTTTTTGCTTTATAAACAAAACAAATTGTTTATACTTTTGTTTTCATTTTAGTTTCAATTGGTCGTTGAACTCACTTCACTCAATTTGTTTTGTGTGTTAATTAAAAAAAGCAAAAGTTTAAATAATTTTTGTTAAGAAGAACAAGCTAAAAAAACGTGTTTCTCTGACGTTATTAACAAATAAAATAAACAATTAATTAGTTTTAATCAAAACAATATAAGAAAAAATTTTAAGAAAAAAAAAAAATAGTTTTCAAAGCGAAAAGATATTTTTAGACAAATTGTTTTGTAAAAAATTAAAAAAAGTATATTGAGAATTTATATTAATATAATGTGTAATTTAAAGAAACTGAGACTCAGGAATTGACTATAGACTAAACTGTAGACTGGACTATAGACTAGACTATAGAGAATATAGACCAAACTATAGACTAGACTAGATAGACTAGACTAGACTATAGACTAGACTATAGACTAGACTATAGACTAGACTATAGACTAGACTATAGACTAGACTATAGACTAGACTATAGACTAGACTATAGACTAGACTATAGACTAGACTATAGACTAGACTATAGACTAGACTATAGACTAGACTATAGACTAGACTATAGACTAGACTATAGACTAGACTATAGACTAGACTATAGACTAGACTATAGACTAGACTATAGACTAGACTATAGACTAGACTATAGACTAGACTATAGACTAGACTATAGACTAGACTATAGACTAGACTATAGACTAGACTATAGACTAGACTATAGACTAGACTATAGACTAGACTATAGACTAGACTATAGACTAGACTATAGACTAGACTATAGACTAGACTATAGACTAGACTATAGACTAGACTATAGACTAGACTATAGACTAGACTGCTATAGACTAGACTATAGACTAGACTATAGACTAGACTATAGACTAGACTATAGACTAGACTATGACTAGACTATAGACGAGACTATAGACTAGACTATAGACTAGACTATAGACTAGACTATAGGGACTAGACTAGAACTAACTATAGACTAGACTATAGACTAGACTATAGACTAGACTATAGACTAGACTATAGACTAGACTATAGACTAGACTATAGACTAGACTATAGACTAGACTATAGACTAGACTATAGACTAGACTATAGACTAGACTATAGACTAGACTATAGACTAGACTATGACTAGACTATAGACTAGACTATAACTAGACTATAGACTAGACATAATAGACTAGACTATAGACTATACTATAGACTAGACTATAGACTAGACTATAGACTAGACTATAGACTAGACTATAGACTAGACTATAGACTAGACTATAGACTAGACTAGACTAGACTATAGACTAGACTATAGACTAGACTATAGACTAGACTATAGACTAGACTATAGACTAGACTATAGACTAGACTATAGACTAGACTAGACTACTAGACTAGACTATAGACTAGACTAGAGACTAGACTAGACTAGACTATAGACTAGACTATAGACTAGACTATAGACTAGACTATAGACTAGACTATAGACTAGACTATAGACTAGACTATAGACTAGACTATAGACTAGACTATAGACTAGACTAGACTAGACTAGACTATAGACTAGACTATAGACTAGACTATAGACTAGACTATAGACTAGACTATAGACTAGACTATAGACTAGACTATAGACTAGACTAGACTAGACTATAGACTAGACTATAGACTAGACTATAGACTAGACTATAGACTAGACTATAGACTAGACTATAGACTAGACTATAGACTAGACTATAGACTAGACTATAGACTAGACTATAGACTACTAAGTACTGAAATTACCTCGCCCGATTTACAGTAAAATGTGAACTTCTATTGTCTTTTTTTATCAATAAAAACTAAAATCTTGAAAAATTCCCAAAACGCTACCGAATTATTCTAAACGTTTAAAATTTTTTATTTAAATTATTTGCTTTATTTATTTTAATGCAAACTGAACTGTTTTACAAAATAGGGGGATTAATGTTCAAAGTAGTGCTTTTGAACATACTTTCAGTATTTCAAATCATATAAGATTTATTTGTTTATTTTAGTATTCCATCATTTCCTTTACTTTATTATTTAATTTCTTAACATTCTGATTTATAGTTACAAATTAAGACATCTACATCAATAAATACCAACAACGATTTATACAGCAGAAAATATTTCTCTGTTCAATATTTATTGATCATATTTTCTCCACTTTAATTTATTTAATTGAATATTTGTTTTGTTGTTTACACACTAAGTTGTACGTTGTCTTATCCACTTTTATTGAGTTACGAATATTTATTTCTATTTTTTTAATGTTTTTCAAAACAAATCAAAACGTATAAATCGTTTTTAGCGCGTTTTTTTTTCTTTGGGCGAAATATAGACAAACAGTCACTACTTGCACTTGAAATGTTTTATAATAAATTAGATTGGCTGTTTTAATTAGTTAATTATATACTTGATTTAGTTTTATTCAATAAATATAAACGATACTCTACACATTGCTGGCCATAGATACAGATAAAGATATAATTTATTCAATTTCATTTAATTTTATTTTAATATAACATGACTAAAAAGTATTTTTGTTTTTTTTGTCTTTTTATAATTATTTTCTAGTTTTTTTTTTTTTTGAAGGCAACGAAAAAACGGGCAGACACTTGGACGGACATAAAGAAATAAAATTATACCGTCTCAACTGTTTTAAATTTCTATCAGTCAAGTTCAAGTTCGATGTCAGTTAAATTAATACATAGTATTTTCTGTATATAATGTGTGTGTTTTTGTGTGTGGCAATTGTCTATTTATGTTTAAAAGTATATTTTTAAAATATTTACACCTGTTCCTCATCTAACGGTATTAGAAAGTGTTCCAATTCCAAGGGTATTTAATATTAAAAACTTATACATTCGCTTTTCAATAAATCTTTAGGGGTTTAAGGACTATCTTTGATTTATATTTCAAATCAAACTCAAAATTTCGTATTTAAAATGATGTTAAATGTGTGTCTTTCGCATTGTTAAATGAGTCTTTGGTGTATTTCTAATGTGAATAATGGTGCTTTTTATTGTCTGCCTAAGCAGGCGCCGTCAACGATTGCATGCTGAAGAGACAGTTACAATTACATATTTATTTCAAAAAAATATAAAAACAGTTTTTGTTTAAAATATTTTTAATTACAAATAATATTGCACTTATCAATTTTCACTTTAAAAAAGAGGCAAGCCTCTTTTCACTGCATTAATATTGTTAGTGTATAATTATTTAATTAGCAATACTACATATAAAATAAAATAGACATTGTATGCAATTCTTATCTTCAATCTGGCGACTTAAGGTGTTTGTTTTTCAAATAAGAAATTTTTTTTTCAAAATTGAAAGAAATTTATTGTAATTAATATAAAATCAATTTTTTAAACAAAAATCATACTTTTGCTTAAATTTTCTCCAAAATTTCTTTAAATTGTTATTAAAAATATTATCAAAATTACTGATTTTATCAAAAAGTCTACGTTCCCCCAAAAATTTATATTTTTATTAAAAATACAAAATTAAATATGTCTAAATTATGTATTTTTAGAGAAATCAAGTCTTTATTAAACAATATACTTCATTCTGCCTCTATGTCTGCCAAAAGGCAGTCCAATCGGCGACACATTCTTACACTGTATTACAAACATGTTTGCCTTTGTTGTCACAAGTTATGACATGTAGTTTCTACAACTAAACGCTTAAATAAACAAGTAAGAAAGTAGTATACCCTATACTAGTGAGTATGTTAAATATGTGAATTATTTTTAATAATAAAACATTTAAGTGGTTTTTATTTCCGAAACATTTTAACAATTCGTTGACAAAAAAATATTTTCTGAAAGAGGGCGTTATATGGGTGCAAGAATATGTACTTATCCTTATAATATTTAGCAGAGGGATTTTTTTCTTGGACCAGCACTCAGGGGAAGACGCCCTACTCATGCAGTGCATTGTGCTGGGACTAGGAAAATAGGTTGTGGGGTGGAAAATAGAGAGACTAGTGTTTGTAGACATTTGATTTAAACTCCTTCACATCGAAAGTGGCGGGGAATACGTCTGCAGGAAGTTTCTATTGTGAGATCCTCTGGCCAATCGACCACAAACTATCGTGTTCTTCATGGAAGACGTGTTTTGCGTAAAAATATACCGGTATCGGGATCGAGTTCCCCAATTTCAGAGGAACTCATTCCATTATAGTATCGAAAGAAGAGTTAAATACACCTCTACCGTTGTGACGGTACTCCATTTAATTAATAGATTCACCTATAAGTACCTTCGTCCTCTTCTGTAAGCTGTCGAGTAGCTTCAAAATAGACTTCGAAGCTCCGGCCCATATATGAGAGTTGTATTCGGTCGTGTATAAGTGGTGTAAATAGTGAGAAGATCAGATGGAGTGAAGTACATATGTCTCACACCGTTTCAAAAGTCGAGAAACTTGAATGTTCCTTTCGACGCTTGAAAAATGTGTTTAGTCCAGCAGACATCGGACTGTATTTTTAAGCTCAGAACATCAAAAGTTTCGTGATTGAAGGACACACAGACGGACATACGATTCAGAAATTGATTCTGAAACGATTGGTATACGGGTGTTACAAACTTCAGTATAAACGCATATTACCCTCCCCACTATAGCTGTGTAGAGTATAATGAATGGAAGAATGAACTGAATTGATATTAGGCGTTGACGGACTGAATTTAATTCGTACAACAAACATGCATAAATGTTGTTTTATTTTTATTGACCACACTCCACTTGTATGGTAGATTTTACATTTCAAGGTGTCTAGATGAAAAAAATGTAACTAAACAGAGCAAAAATTTCCTTATATTCTACAAGAGAGGAAATAGCCAGTTTTAGTTGCAGCAACCCACTCTGTTTTGTTAAGTGAATCCAAAAATAAATAAAAAAAAAATCTTGTAAAAAATAAGAATTTCCTATAAACAAGTGTCATTTCGTTGTTGTGTGTTTAAGAATTTTGTTCATACATGTGTGGATGTTTATTTATTGGCATAATTTTGAATTTAATTTAAAATTATTTTTCCATACAATTTGCCAATATGTCTGGTAAAGTTGCCAAACATGAATTTTGTTTTGCTTTTCTACGTTTCTTTCTACTATTGCTTAAGTAATAAAACCTTAATTTTTATTTTACATTACATTTAAAGGAACCGATCAATTTATTGCTTAATTTTGTATAAATATTTTTATAAAATTGGCAGAAAAAGAGCAACATACTAGTTGCATAAATAATTGACATTGTATTGTTTAACATTGCAAGTTTAATTGATGTTTTATTTAAATGTTATTGGGTGGATTGTAATTTATTATAGCAGCCCATAAGGAGGATTTTATATTGAATATTTTAGAAAAAATACATCAACAATTGTAATAAACGCCTTTTGTAATTAGTTGTATAAAATTTTGACTTAATAAATAACCAAACATTTCTATATCAAAGCTTGGCACTCAAAACTTACGGGGGCCTCACTTTATTATTCTTTAAAGCCTTACTTTGTTGATTTTCATGCAAATAGTTCGAATTTGTAATAAAAAAAAACGAATTTTAAGATCATCATCATTAATAAATAATTTTGAAAAATATGAGCGAAATAGTATTTGTGGTGATCACAGATTACTACTAGAAGGACGGTTTCGAAATCTAGACCTTTTATGTAAATGTATAACTTGACTCAAATTTCAAATTCCTAATGACTTTAAAGTTTAAATCAGTTTTTCAATACCTCCTCTTTTAAATAGTTTCTAAAATTTAAAATTTTTATTTGTAAAAATTAATTTATTTGTAATAGATCTCCACAAAAGATAATTAATAATCATTTCCATTTTAAAACTATTAGAAAAAATAAACTGACATATCTTTTTAAAAATCATTTTATTAAAAGTACAAATAAATATTTCTTATTCAATGTCATTTTAAAAATTAAACAAAACAAAAAAAAAAAAAACTTATAATAATTTTATAATCCATTAGATGTAACCAGAGCATGTCAGAGAGACACGTCAAAATAAACAGCAAAATGACAACATGTTAAAATATTTGTGTAAAATAAATTTATTCTTCAAATTTATTTTTAATCCAAAATTATTTAACTCATACACACCAACACATTTATTCTCAGACGAAAAGAGAATCTCTTGTATTTGTAATTAATTAAACATCTACAAAATTAAATAAAGATAAAAAATATTTGATATAAATATAATTTTTTCTTGTTGTTGCCGACGTTCTTAAAATAAAACAGAAAAATTACTTATGACAATATGACACACATATGAGAAGCAATACTAAAACCAGATGCTGTCACCAATTACGTCATTAGTGCTGTCTAGTTGACATTGCCGGTATGTGGTTTTTAAATAAACCTTTTTTTGTTATTGTTGTAGCACAATTTTTTTTTTATTTATTTACATGCGTTCAAAGTTATGTGAAATGTTTAAATATTGTTTTTTATGTATTTTTGCATAAAAAAATATTTTTTTTAATGTCACAGTGTGTGTTTTTTTCTCACCCTGTTTGTCTGTCCATCCACCTAGACATTTTTAATATTTATTTGCTTGTTGTAGTTGTTTTTGGTTTTTACATTTATCTCAGTGATGTCATATACAACAAATTGTTGGTTGTTTTATTTTTACTATTCAGCTTTTGTAGAATAAAATTATTTACTTTTTATAAATTGTTTAGTTGAAACAAACAAATAAATAGTATGACTAGAAAACAACAAGTTATTCAAGTACAAGTACTTTATGACTGTTTTATTCTCTTGTTTGGGTTTTTCATTATTATTTTTACTATTTTTATTTATAGTTTTTGTAATTTATATAAAGAAATATGTATTTAAAAAACATACACTTGTTCGTTTTATGTTTTTTTCCCATTTCAAATTATTTTGTGGATTTTACCACAAAACGGAAAAACTTTAAAAATTTTACAAAGTTTTATGATGACATTGCAGTTTTTTAAAACGTTACTAGCACAGACTTGTAATAAAGTCTGTAGGTAAAAATAAAAAAGATTGTAAAAGTTTTAAGGCTTCGTTTGAAAAGGTTTTTGAAATTACTATTATTTTCGTCTATAAATTTTGTAAATAACTTTTTATCATTTTGTATAGTTGATTTTAAATATTACGTGGCGTTGGTATAGCAGTCGACTCAGAAAACACATCTGAAGTGATTTTACTTGCAATCAAACTAAAGTCCGTAGTTTTAAAAATAATTAAGTGAAATCTGTTTAAAGAAAAGCCCTGGGTAAACCTAATTAAGGGTTTAACTAAGACCAGATGTCGAAGTGCTTTTTAAGGCCTTCACGGCCTTATTGGTGGACCGAAGTACGGATCCATATTTGACAAGACGTCCAGAAGAACCCACTGTGATATGTTAAGCATGTTTTTAGAGTAAACACTAAACACACACCAATTGCAACTAGAAATTATTCTCATCCATCGGATACAATTATCCGATCATACGGTACATCATCTCATACCCAATCTTTGCATTATTAGCTCAAATCGAACATTTTATGAATCCACAGCCTTACCCTGTGGATTGTATTCCTAGATTTAGGAACGGTAACAGAAACTTATCGCAAATAATTATCATTTAGAAATGCATCATTTTTTTAACCAAGCGTCCCTTCCCGCGAAATTGGGTTAAAACTACAGCCACTAGGTGGATCCCGAAGGAATCTCAACCAAGTCTATGTAAAACAATTCATAGCTTTATACACCGTCTTACAAATTTACCACAGACCCTCCCCCATCCCCCAAAATTACACTTAAATATTCATAAATATAAATATTAATGATGGAGTGATAATGATTTTTTATATGTGAATCATTCCATTAAGTTTGAATAAAGTTACAAAAAGTTCTGAAATTTAAATTTTAAGAAATTACTTCATTTAGCTAGATCCTACTCCAATTGTATACTGTTGCCAGAATTTGACACTAAATGTATCCCTTGTATCCTTTCCTAAGACATTTTACTGTACTTTAGCTTCATATTAATAAGTATTTACTATTCATTTGTTAAACTAGCTATACCCAGCGTGCTTTGCAATGTACAAATTATTGTATTCAATCCGTATGGGAGGTGCCAAAACCCCCTTATACAAGTCCGCCCATTTTCTCCTAAACATTCTCATGGATGATGCTAAAGGTCTTCGTGCAAAATTTTAAGATTTCATCTACAATAGTTTTCCAGATATATGAATTTTAGTATTTAATTCATATGGAAGGTGCACCCCTCTTATTTTGTTCTAAACATTCATGTTGATACTAATGTGTTTCCGAAAAAGGACTGTAACTAAAGGACTCATATATACTAATTTAATATTTTCTTTATATGGAAGGTGCCATTCCCACTATAGCTAGGCTGCCCATTTTGGTGCCCTCATGTGTTCATATGAATGTTAAAGTTTTCCATACGAAATTTGAGGACTGTAGCTCTTGCAATTTCTGAGATATGCGACTTCTAAACGTATAGTTCCTTTTAGACATACAGGAAGAGACTGAAAATTTCAGAAAAATCGGTCCAGTCGTTTGCTGCCTATAAAGCCCAAACAAACAAGAACACATTCATTTTTATATACATATATAGATACATACTGTGTTTATTTTTCAATTTATTTATTTACATTTCGAACATGTTTTTTTTTTTTTGTAAATAATTTTTAATACTGACATAAAAACGTCTAAATATTTTCTTTACAATGTGCGTATAAATAGCAAAAATAAAAACAAATTCTAATTGTTGTTTTAGTTTTAAATTTGTATTGTTTATTTTACGCATATTCACCCACTGACATGATTATTGGGGTGGTGTTAAATTAATTTATGATTATTACATTCGTCTCAGCTCTTCTTACCCCGCCCCCTCGTTACGCCTTCAGTCGGTGGCAGCAATTAAAAGAATTTTTATTAAAATGTGGTTGCTTATTAAATAAGTACATATGTATGTATGTCTGCTCAGTTTATGCGGTCGGCCCAACCTGTCTCTCGATCTCTATTAGCGTGTGTGTGTAAATGTCTGCTTGTTATTAAAATATTATTTTTAATGATACTCGTTTAATTTTTTATGTTTTTTTTCGATTAATTAATATTGAAGGTTTGCAATTATTCATGTTCTCAAATTTATTACTTGCAACTTGCGAGTAGATTTTTAATGTCTTTTTTTCTCCTCTCTATTAATATTTTGTTTGTTCCATTTTTGGCATTTGACACTGGCGTTATTTTTGTTATTGTGGGCAGACAACAGCAAAATATTTTAATGTTTTCTATTTTTTGCTAATGTAAATTGCTTATTTACATTAAGAATTATAGACGTTTTAATGGCTTGTGCCATAATGAGTTTAGTGTTCTATTTAAATTAGTTACAAATATAATTGGTTAATGTTGATAAGATGATACCCTATAGTTAGTTTTTATATTTTTAAAGAAAATATTAAGCGAATTACACTGCATGCCATTCATCTGCTTGAAGTTGTTGTATATTACCCAGCAAAACACGTTAATGACTTGAACTTACACAACTAATTACTTTTCAATGACTACTACATATCGTTTGCATTAGTTTTGTATACACTTACAATGGCACCCAAATAATTATTTATGGAAGGACATATTTTCTTTTGATCGCACATAGTGATGTTGTGAGTAGGACAAGGAACTAACGAACAAGAAGCTCGGGCTCGTATTCTGCATGACCAATTTTTTGTGCGTAAAACAAATAAACTTTTTAACTCCCATTTGTAAGTACTTATTTAAGCAGTTATTTGTAAGCGAGTGGAAAAACAACCTTTGCCTAAACGACTCCTCACGTAGATAATGAATGTTCTAGGAATATTTCGACAAAACGAGAAATTTGATGCCACTTCTTCGATTTCGATGGGGCAGAGAGTCGATTAAATGTCTATCAAAATAATTTTCAAAATTTTAGTATTTGGGATTAATTTCTTCTCATGGAAAACCGTCAGCATAAATATAATTTTTAACAAATTTAATATGGAAACTGATGATGTTGTTTTTAAACTGAAGAAATCTTCTTTCAAAATTTAAAATCGCACTAACAACATTTAGGCTGATAAATTACATAAATTATTTACATTATTACAACTACATGACTTGAAGATTTATTTGGTCTTTTCTCAATGTCCAATCTTCTAGAATTCACTATTATACAATTGCGTAAATTTAAATTTTGTACAACTTCAAAGTGTGGTACATAATGATAGTGTTAAGTAAAGTTCTGTGCTGGAAAATAAGGCAATAAATCACGCTTTCGTTTCCAAAAATATAAATAACAGTGCTTTGTAGTCATAATTGTCTTTTGCTATTTTATCTTGTATCACACAATTAAAATTTAACAAATAATGAATCATTTACATGGACCTTCAACAAATATTTGCAGTAATTACAATATTATACATTGTTAAACACAATTTCTTTAGCATGTTAATTAAAAATTTGAATAATATTGCTTATAACTGGTAATGTTAAGTGTGTCGTCATCATTTATTATTCTTAAGCTTTTTTCAAAAATAAATTATTTCAGTTTGGCAGCCTACACAATAATTGTTAATGAACTTTTATATAAAAAGTCACCAAAATTGGCTCTAAATAATTTCGAGGGCATCAATAACTTTATAAACATCATCATCATAGTTTTAATTATTTCTTTGTAGGGTATTGTATATGTTTAAAAAGACCATTAAAAACACATTTTTGTTTCATTTTGTTCTTTACTCCAAAGGATACAAATGTAATGAGTGCTTACAAATTTCGGCCACGTAAGACAAAAGTTCTTTTGATTCATATTTTCTTCATACTCTTTAACAACTCTTGTACAATTGTAAGAAAATAACTGCAGAAATTAAAAAATAAAAATCATAATTTATGAAGTTGTACGATAAAAAAATCCTTTTAATTTTTTAAGCATTTAATTACACAAATTGCAACACACACAACAAAAAATGTAAAAGAACTACCAACATCCTCAGACTTAAAGCCATGGAGTGAACACAAGTAAATAAATAAAGTACGTTGTTTTTTTTTTAACAAAAATAATAGAATAATTAAGAGTATGAATTAAAAAAACGTTGAAAATGTATATTATTAAAGCATTTTGATACGATTAATGTTTAAATGTATGATGATGCAAACACTGAAGGAATGTGTCAAAACAAAAACCGTGCTAAATATCATCAACGAAATTGTCATGAATGGTACTTTTGTAAGATTTTGTTTGTTCTTCCAACTACAGAATATGTCATTCGTTTAAAAACTCAAATATTTAATATTGTATGACATTTTTATGTAAAAATATAGAGACGAAAAAGAAGAATAATATGAACTCTTGACAAAAACAAATTTCAAAATCATGATATGTATTTAGCTCTTTTTTAATTTTTTTGTGAAAATTATTTTTACATTTAAAACGCATCATGATGGGACAATTTTATTTTCTTATATTAAACAACGACAAATTGGCACCCTATTCGCATAGAAGAATATTATAATAAAAATAATAAAACAATATTAAATACATATTAAAATTTACCAAAAATAGGCTATAGTCCGGTCTATGAATTAGTTAGTCTATTGGCTAGTATATGGACATGTCTATGGAAAAACCTTTGGACTATTCTATGGATCAGTCTATGGGCTAATCTATTGCCAAGTCTATAGGCTTGTAGATGAATTAGTCTATGGACTAGTCTATTGAGTAACCAGTCTTTCGAAGACTAGACTATAGACTAGACCATAAACTAGACTATAGACTAGACTTAGACAGACTATAGACTATAGACTAGACTATAGACTAGACTATAGACTAGACTATAGACTAGACTATAGACTAGACTATAGACTAGACTAGACTATAGACTAGACTATAGACTAGACTATAGACTAGACTATAGACTAGACTATAGACTAGACTATAGACTAGACTATAGACTAGACTATAGACTAGACTATAGACTAGACTATAGACTAGACTATAGACTAGACTATAGACTAGACTATAGACTAGACTATAGACTAGACTATAGACTAGACTATAGACTAGACTATAGACTAGACTATAGACTAGACTATAGACTAGACTATAGACTAGACTATAGACTAGACTATAGACTAGACTATAGACTAGACTATAGACTAGACTATAGACTAGACTATAGACTAGACTATAGACTAGACTATAGACTAGACTATAGACTAGACTATAGACTAGACTATAGACTAGACTATAGACTAGACTATAGACTAGACTATAGACTAGACTATAGACTAGACTATAGACTAGACTATAGACTAGACTATAGACTAGACTAGACTAGACTATAGACTAGACTATAGACTAGACTATAGACTAGACTATAGACTAGACTATAGACTAGACTATAGACTAGACTATAGACTAGACTATAGACTAGACTATAGACTAGACTATAGACTAGACTATAGACTAGACTATAGACTAGACTATAGACTAGACTATAGACTAGACTATAGACTAGACTATAGACTAGACTATAGACTAGACTATAGACTAGACTATAGACTAGACTATAGACTAGACTATAGACTAGACTATAGACTAGACTATAGACTAGACTATAGACTAGACTGAGTACTGAATTTTGAATACTTGTTATAATTGTTGGGTCATTTTACAAAGGACTTTACCAACTATAGCGTAAAGTAAATATTAAGAAATCACGAGTTCAACTGTTTTAATTTTTTCTTTTAACCCTTGGGTTTTCCTTTTGGATTTATGCATAAATACTCGTATGAATGAAGAACGCTTAAACACAGAGCAAAACGAAAAAAAAAGAAACATAAATATCATACATAAATTTTCATTTTTATTAAATTAAATTGTGTGCACAACTTGTATACATATTTCAGTTTTTTTGTGAATTTAGCAAAAATACGAAAAAAGCTAAAGCCAGAAAAAGAGGAAAATCCAAAATGTTACAGTTTAAAATGTCTGGTTACAAATGTAGAGACATGTTTATTTTACAAAAGATTTTCCTGGTTACAAATAGATTTGAGACAAACAAACACACATACATAAAAAACCAACGACGTCAAAAAAACAAAGAAGAAAACAAGTAGAAAATAAGCACAAAGGACATGTTACAGGATTTATGCAGGATTCATTTGCATTCATACATATAAAAGGAAATATTACGCTCATCCTGTCTGCGTGTTTGTGTGTAATTCGAAAACTTTAGCAGTTGCTGCTAAAAACTGCCATTGTTACTGGTAAACGAGGATTTTGTCTGAGTACAGGAAATATTTATTTTCGTCTAAAGAATTTTGTGTGTGTGTTTAAACATCACAAATTGCAAGATTTTTCTCGTATCTTACTACTTACAACTGATATTAGTTGTCAGTAGTGTTTACAAAGTATTTAATTTATATGTGCAATTGTTTTAAATGTAAATATTTAAATTAAAATGTACAGACATTAAAACTGAAAAATAAAACTATTAATTTATGGTTTTTTGTTCAAATAGAATGCTAATATTATTTTTGTATTTAAATTGTGGTTTGATAACTTGACATATGTTTGTATTTAGGAATAAAAGAAGATCTTAATTTACATGGGAATATAAGAAATAGTCTTATTAGTTAACCATAATATTATTTTTAAAATTCTATAAATTTTTAACAAATTGTTTTTGGTTTTGCTCTACAACATTATCATCAACATTGTTGCTGTTGTTTGTCGTAATAAAATTATTAACAGTAGAACATATTTATAAAAATAAATGCCAAGGTCAGACAGCTAAATGTCTTCGTGTATGTTTTTTTATTGAATTTTTTATGGATAAATAAATGTCTATATTTATCTCTGAAATGTTTCTTCCAAGACTTTTTAATTATTAATGGGAAATTTGTTTAAATTTTTATTTGTCAATAATGTGTCGTCTAACAAGGAGTTTTATGCCATTTATGGTCTGTTTATTCCGTCCATAATTATTTTTTAAGTGATTTTTTATACACTTTTTTTTTGGTTAATCTTTTGAATACAAATGTTTGTCAAATTTGGCGAGTGAGTGCATGCAAATGATTTGTTTAGGAATTTTGTTCTCAAACAAAAATAGTAAAAAAAATAATTTTGAAAAATGATTCATGCTAAATATGAAAAAAAAATCTAAATTTCTATAACGCAAATATTGTTTTAAATAAGATTAATGTCGACATTTAAATGACAAAATACATATCGGCGTCTGTATAAATATTTAATGTTACGTTTTGAAGGAAAAGTTAAGCTAAATAAAGTAAATTTAGAATTATGAGTAAAAAATTGTCATAAATTTTAAAAATTTATTGTATTTTTTTTATCTTCAGGTCACATAAATTATGAATTTTTTAAGAAAACAAAACATACATGTTAATAAATTAAATACTTTTGGTCCGCTTAATTTTAACTTGTAGGGAATAATGTTGTGATTTCTCATTTTGAGTGACAATAACAATTCAAATTATGTTTCTTTTTATGTATTTTTTTTATCATAATATCATAAATTTATGTATATGGGCAATTTAGTGTCAAGTGACCCAACTTTTAAAATCGATGTCTTCTGATTTGGATGAAATTTGCACTAAGGTTAGTACTATTGGATAGTAGGCCAGTCACAAATTTTCAACTCAATCGGTCAAGAACTGCCAGACTGGTCATACCGGGTTTTATTCTAATGAGTGTAACTTTTCACCTATTGGTCCTAGCAAATATTGTCCAAAGAAGTTCAGATAGCTATTTCTTCGTTGTTTCCAAACTGAACTCCTTTAGACCAATAGGTGAAAAGTTACACTCATTTGAATAAAGCCCTGTATGACCAAAATGTCTAACTTTATAGTCGGGCATGGCCGTCCATATGATACCCTACACCAGTAATTATGTTAAAAATGTTGATTATTTTATTTAATAATAAAGTATTAAATTTCATTTTTACCTTAATTCAGAAATATTTTAACAATTGGTTGACAAAACAAGGATTTTTTAAATGAGGGATTATATGGGGCAGGGAATTAATAGGGTCCTATCCTTATAACTTTTGGTAGAGGGATTTACATCTACATCAGTTATTTATGAAGAATTTCATCATGATATTAGTGTTTATAAGTGAATTTTAACCATCATGTCATTTTCTGAAGGGGACTTTGTATGGGGGATAGGGTCAAATGAGGCCCTATCATCATTAAGACATATACAACACTAAGTTTTGACGATTTTTGAAGTGATACAAGAACATTTAACATGTTTATGAGCTCAAAAGACCTATTTCATCAAATTATCTTGAAAATTGCGACCTGTAGAGTTCGCACAAGGATTACATGGACAGACAGACAGACGGACGGACAGGCGGAAATAGCTAAATTGACTCAGAAAGTGATTCCGACCCGATTGGTATACTTTAAGGTGTGTGTATAACCAAAAGTTTTGGGTGATACAAATATCAGCACAAATGCATATTACCTTCCCCACTATATTGGTTTAGGTTATAAAACTCTTTAACGAAAAAAAAAGCTGTAAGAAATAATGCTTCAACGAAATTAAGGCTTTAACGAATATATAAACTTTAACCTTCAATAAATATAAAGCTTTAAGCTTTTAACTTTTATAAAATAAAACAAATTTGCTCTTTATAACTAGATAAACTTTAAGGATTAAAATTAACTTTTTTTTGTCGCCATTTGTTGAACGCACCTTAACCCTTTCATATAAAACTTGCTGTTGCTGTTAATTCCTGGCAAAAGTATCAAAACTTTTTCATAACCTGCAACGAACGCACTACAACTTTTGTTTTTATAGTTGGATTCTGTTTTTTTAGCTTTTTATTTTATTTTATTTTAATTTCAGTCATATTTACTTTGGTGTTTTTTTTAATATTTGTCTTTGAATACTCCATCTAAAGGACTCTGGTGAATTTCCGTTTATTTGCATTTTTAGTTGGAATTATTTGAACCATTAAAAATAACTTTTTGACTGCATGCTACAGCGTAAAATTGGTCGATAAGGAAACGGTGGTTTATGCTAAAGAACATTTAGGAACAGTCGTTAAAGTGGTAGTGCATACTAAAGTAGATACTTGAGATGAGTGTATGTGCGTGTTATTTTGAGTAATAATTTAATTTTATTTGGAGATTTATTTGCAGAGATTTTACTATATTTTTTTCATTGTAATTTATAATTAAATTTAAATTAAATCATTTGTAATTAAGTTTAATAAAAAAAATATGTTGCTATAGAATATTCAGACATTTCCTGGTTCGCTACAATCTCTGCTGGTATTCTTCATTCCCATTCATTTACATTTACATTTTAAATGACTATTTTTATAAGTTCGCTCGACAAATAAATGTTCACTAAAGAAGATTTTCGATTTGGCTTATGAAATCAAAAGCCAAAATTCACTTGGTACAATTGAATACATTCAATAGACTGTAGAGTACTACTAGGTCTATATATATTCTCTAAAAATCTTCCCTTACTCTATTTCATTTATACTTTTATTTCCGTTTAACTGTTGCTGTTTGCAGAAAAAAAATAAAATTTAAATTGTCAGTTGCATACAACTTTTTACGTAATTCGTATACATGTGTACAGCTGAAGGCATTGTTTTTGGTACTTTTTTAGTATTGTAGTTGTGTGGCAAAAATATAAATAAATTTACATACAAAACTATTGCTTTGCTACGAGTGTTGAATTGAAATTTAAATTGTTTATAATTTGCTAGAGTTTTATTTGAAATTTTTGTATCGCACTCGTGTTAAGGGACACAATTGAATTTGCAATTGGATGGTAATAAAATGTTTGTAATTTTGTAAAAAGGAGGGTAACCATTTTTTTATGAAAGTAAATTTAATACTTTTACACTTAATTTTAAGTATTTTTAGGAAATTTAAGGTAAATGGAGGGAAATATTGAACGTTAGAAAACAATAATTCTTCATTTCATAATGAAGAATTGTGGTATTTTTACTTCTTAAATAAGTTTACTAATTTAATTAACTTTTAATCAATTTAATTTTTTAAGCTTCTCTTGTTCATTAATTAAAATATGCTTTAAATTTATGTCTAAAATTCCTAGAATTTCAACATAAAATACGAAAAACTTTATCATTATTACCTTTTGCTGTTTTAATGCTGAGAAAAACTTCTCAAATTCCAAATACTTTTAGTACCTATTTACTCAGTTTCTCTATCAGAAATGTTAAAATCAAGAAGAAAAAAACAACTTATCAGATTCCAAAGGACTATTTTGCTGACTGAGTAACTCAGTCTACCTCAATGTTTGCCTCATTAAAATTATTTACTTCAACTTGTAAACAATTGCAGCTTCATTTACTTTTGTAAATTGACTCTTCTATTAGGTAGAAAATATATTCTTAAAAGAAGGAAAAATGGAAAAATGTAATAGAAAACATTAAATACAACTTAAGTAGTTTTCTATTTATCATCAAAGCAAATAAATTAAATGAAGAGCACAGGTAACAGTTTCTGGAAAAGGAAATTTTGCAATGATGTTGAAGTAGAGGAAAATAAAAATACAAACATATTTGTAGTTGTAGTAAAATATTTGACTATTTGACGAAAAAGGAAAATATTTCAACAAAAAATTTGTTTGATTTCATTAAAAATAGGTTTTCTTAAAGTATGAAAAATATTTTGCTGAAAATAATTAATTCAAATTTCTCATAATTTCACTAAAAATACTATTATAATTCACTTAAATACAATTTTTCATTAAAAATTCAATTAAAAAAATATTGTTGATTTAATGAAATATCAGCGTTTTGTCATTTAAATTAAAATGTTCTTTATATTTATTAAACTTTTATGATTTTTTTTATTTTAATTCTAACATTTAAATATTTCTTTTGTTTTTCAAAATTTAACAAATTCTCTTACTTCTTTATCACGTTTTAAAAAAACACACCGCCTGTGTGAACGTTTTTAAGCAAACTAAAAATCGATTTTAGGATTAAATACAATTAAAGGTTTTAAGATTTCCTGTATTCAAAATTCAAATTGAAATAGTGTATTCGTATTAGTTTCAAAACTTACCTTCTCTTCTTGTATTTTAATATTGTTATTATTAATAACAATTCATATAAAAATCTGCAAAAAACAAAAATAAATAATAATAAAAAATTAGTTTTATTATCTCTTACTACATGAAATAAATTATTCATTTATTTATTAATTTAATGCAAAACCCAAAAAATAAAAAACCCAGAAAAGTCCCAAAAGGCTACGCCTTAAAAAAATCTGTCAAAAGTCCAAAAAATAACGTATCATTAAATAAAAGTATCTTTCAAAAATAAACGACTAAAAATAACTAATGACCATCATTATGATGGTGTCTAATAATTGTCATTATTTTTTATGATTCTGACACCCCTTCCAAACAACAAACAACTGTTTGATTCCGCAAATCACAAATGACAGCTTTCAATAGCAATCAATAGGAAAAAGCCCGCTAATATTGTAACAAATACATACACAAAGTATTTGTTGTATTTATTTTTGTTGATATTTTTAAATAACTATTACACAAATGTCAATTCTTTTTTATGCTTTTATTACAATAACAATTCAAACTTTATCACCTTTGAATAGTATTTAATGGCGACAATAAAGCCAAAATATTGTACAAAAATAAAAAATAACATGAAAAGTACTTAAAAATAGAAAACTGTTGGCGGCGCTATTACACACTTTGTCATAAATATTCAGCTCATTGATAGTTTAACAAAAAAAAAAATATTCTCTAATTGACAGTGTTTTCTATACTTACTTTTATGATAAACAACAATTTATTTATTAATGCTAAAATTGTTTAAACAATGTATGAATAAATGTTACTAATTAATTTAAGTTTTGTTGAAAATCTCCACAAAAAAGAGGTGTGAATTCAAGTCAATAGGTCTGCTGCTGCCCATTTGATAGACAAAATATACTGCTATATTTCTATAAAATAATCGTTTAATAAATATTAATATTTTTTTTTTTGGTAAATAATTATTTTAATTTTAAAACGTACTTGTGTAAATATCCGGAGATTTGTTCTTAGTTGTAGTCAATCGGTGGTGACTAATAGATCTAAGTAGTCTTTAAATATTCCGTCTTTTAGGGGCTTTTAACTGCCTTTAGACGTGCTTAAAAATCTAACAACTACAAGTTTAATGGTTGTATGGTGGCTATACGAAATAATGGACCGATTTAAACCATTTTCAATAGCCTTCGTCCTTGGGTCAAAAGAAGAGTATGTGCCAAATTTCCTGTAGAGCGCGCACAAGGTTTACATGGACACACAGACGGACGGACATAGATAAATCGACTATGACCCGATTGGTATACTTTAAGGTGGGTGTAGGACCAATATTTTGGGTGTTACAAACATCAGCACAAACGCATAATACCCTCCTCACTATAGTGATATAGGGTATAAAAATTTGTTCACTAAATGTATAATTTTTTAATGTTCAGAAACTCAGTTTCCTGCACGAAATTCCTAAGAATTTTCCAATCAGTGTTCAGGTCAGGAATATTATTTCAGGAATAACATCACTTCCAAGATACTTGCATCTAACTTCGACGAATGCCTGACAGTGGCAAAGAAAGTGCTCCAGTGTTTCACTGTTCTCTCCACATGCTCTACATTTGTCGTAATCCTGTGTGTCCACACAGAATACGTACCATCATACTAACCTTAGACTTGCTCATTTTGAGGAGATTTCACGTCTTGCTCTCATCAGGGTCACCTCATAGAATCTTTGTGGTTCTACCCACATTTTCATTATTCCAAGAGGCGTTATGGGATTCTCTCACCCATATTTTTAATTCAGCTTTTTTTGCGTCGTAATTTTTTGCGTTCGTCAGGTTAATAACCTCGAGCTCCCTTCCCTTAAAAGCTATTACATTCGTCCTTTCGTTGCCGACTACTCCCGAGTGGCCTAGTATGATGTAAACCTTACCTCTTGGAGAATATTCAGTTAAAGCTTTAACTAACTCGAGCTCCCTTCCCTTTAAAGCTATTACATTCACCCTTTCGTTGCCGTCTACTGGGAGAATATTCCCACCTGATATCGCCCTAATTGCCTTCTGGCTATCGGTAAATATAATTGTTTAATTATTTTTTAAATAATTCTAATTTTCTACAATTATCTACTTTATGCCTCCTAGGTAATCTAGCGTAGGGCAAATTGTTATTGAATGTCTTTAAAAATATTTTATAAGAAATGCAGGCGTTATATTTAAAATGTATAAAACGTTAAATTTTTATATCATTCACAAAATTGCTTCATTTTGTTTATCTTTTTTAAAGAATATCAACAATATTAATAATTGCGCGTTTAGAATTTAATCGAAATTTAAATCATGAAATATTTACTTATTTGTAAATTTTAATTTAAACAATTAGATTCCATTTATTTTTGTATCTTCAAAACCAAACTGGGTTAGATGTCAGAAAAAGTCTGACAATGCATAAAAATATTGCTCACATTTTTCTTTTTTGCTGCTGCAGTATGTTGTGTGTTCTCCACACTAAAACCAAAAAAATACCGACATTTCAATATTTGTTGGTATCTATTTGAGAACTTTTCAAAAAAAAATTTTAACAAAAAACTAATATAAAAAAAGATGTACAGCTTTTTATGATAATTATGATTTGTTTGCATCTCTTAAGTAGTTTCGTTTCAAGCGCAAAAATTTGGTGCAAAAAAATAAATTCTTAAAGATAAAAAACTGTAAAAATAAAATTCTCAAACAACAACAGTTTGAAGTTTCTGCGCTGTTGATGTTTTGGGCTTAAAGACTATACGAAAAACTGCTCAGACTCACATATAAAAAAACATCCATAAAATTTACGATTTCTGACACTACAGGCACAGCATTAAAGATGCTTATTTATGCATTATTTCTATAGTTTTTTTTTTATATTTTATTTTAAAATGTGCAACTTTAGAATAGAAATGAGTTAAAGATAAAATAAGAAAATAAAATGACTGCATATTCAATGCTTTTGCGTTCAGTTTGACGTTTAACAATGTTTTCAAGACGTTTTTAACACATAAACTTCTCATGCTTTAGATCATACTATGTGTATCTTAATACTTTAAGGGGTTTCTATTAATTTAAGGTTTGAATTTTAATAAAAGTTTACAGACAAGAATTTTCTAAGCGATTACGTAAAGAAAATTTTCTTATAGATAACTTAAGCGACTCGAGTGGTGACATGCCAGAGTTAGTGCTAACACGGCAAAAGTTTTGCGAAGTATATCAGTGATCGTCACTCACAATCATCAGCGAACGAACTTCATTGAATGTTTACATGTACAAAACACAAACACCAATAGAAGTCATACAATTAAATACATTCTAAAAGATTGAATACCCTCTTTATGCCGACCACTGATTAACAGTGTTGTTAAGCAACTGGTATCTAACGGTTTCGTTGCAAAGGCATTTTTTTAATTATCAAGTTAAAGTTTGCCCAAAATGTCTTAAATAATAATTTCATTCGAAATATTGCTTTTTACATTAATTTGTGTCTTTGTTGACAAGACTAGTAGTATGTCGACAACTGTCAAACTAATGATGACTTATTAAACGGTAATTTGAACACATTTCGGTCATTTAGTAAACAATGTAGTTGATATGATTAGGACTGTAAAGAATTGTTTTTACTTGGTTGATTTTAACAAATATACTTAAGGGCTTCTTTGAACAGACATACATAGACCGATAAATAATGAATGAGAATTTGTTTTGATGCTATTTTATGCTTTTAACCCAGTTTAGGCTTTTTTTCTTGGCCATGAACCATAAACTATGCAATTTTAGTTTAAATTTTATTTATTCTTAGAATTTTCTTTTTTTTCATTTCCAGGTAAGTCGGCCATTATCAACATGTATGTTTGTGGTAAAATTGCATCACTCTAATGGTGAGTTTTTATTCAAATATTTATAAAATGTTTACATTGCAGAACAAAAACTAAACATCATTTTCTATGCAAATGAAAATTACAATTTAATCTCAATCTTAACAAGAATATAACATTATTATTCTACTTTTTTACATTTATTTTTTCCTTTTTTGCTTGCAACAAATGTATTTGTTTACTCTTTATGCAACATTATCATGATTTAGTATTCGAAAACAAAAAATGGGGAAAAAATCTTTATTGTGCTAAATTAGAATCATTTATTAGATTCTGTTGAATACTGCTAGCATTAGTGCTCTCTACTATTTAGAGCACAATTTTTAGCAATTTCTATCGATAATAAATACAAAATCCATGTAAATATTTACAAAATAGAATTTCAAATACAATAAATAAAAACAAATAGTAGAATTTATAGATTTCTATTGCAATTGTGTGGGTATTTGATGATACAAAGTCATGTTGGTTTTTGCAAAATGTATTTTAAGTTATTTGCAACTATAGAAGTTTTCTAACTGTTAAGAGGACAATTTAAGCAAAGTTTTCTTTGCAATAGAGAAGAATATATTACGGTAATGAGTGGTTAGCTAAGATCTAGAAAATAGGGGTTATATTGATTTTGTCATTCCGCTTGCAATAGCATATATTCTAGGACCTCGTAGGATTATAAAATATCGGTCCATAATTTCTCCTAGCCTCTACTAGGTTTCAAGTCAGAATATTCTGAACCATCGTTTCTTTTAGCCTGTACTAGACTCAATCTGAAAATTTTAAATCACCAAATAGTTTTTATACTATTTATTTATAAAAAGGTACTTTTTGAAGTACTTATTTCTTGGAAAACGGTACCAAACATAGGTATGAAATAATAAAATGCACGTATTTTTATTATATTAACTACCTTACAAACAGTACTTTTGCTTCTCTACATGCCTTTCTACTCATTGTAGGGCATCATTCATTATCTTCCAGATTTCAATGTTGTTTTACAAATAAAAATGTAAAGAAAGACAGACAGACGGACGGATGGACGGACATACTGATATACATAAAATAAACAAATAAACAAATTACTAACCAATAAATAAAATAAAATAAAATACAATAACAAAAATATCTGCGCCAAAGTCATTACAATGTTTACAATTAAAAAACATTATTGATTACTATATTAAATATTTGGTTTAACAAGAATAAATATGTATGTATTGTTTTTTTTTTGCTTTTTTTCCAATTTGTACAAATTAAAAGTGGGTGTATTTTACACATTTTCGCACATTCCGTCCATTGATTCTTTAGATCACATGGCATAAAAACAAAATTAAATACATGCGAGAGTGAGTCTTTTTCTCCAATCAATTTTAATTTAAACTGAATTTTTCTTTAGTAATTTATTAAAACTTGACACTTTCTTCTTTTTGTTTTTGTTCTGTATATGTATATGTATGTATTTTAATATTGCTATAGAATGCAATAAATTATTGGAATAGAAAAAAATTATTTGCCCTCAATTTTTCTCTAGTCAATTAAGAGTTAAAGAGAAAGAAAATATTTGATTTGATTCAATAGAAACTAAATGGAATAGAAATTTACTGGTTTAAGTTTAGTAATAAATTTCTGGTATTTGAAGGAGAAATTTTTAAAATTTAAAAATTTTCAATTAATTTAGAAAAATTACTGCATTTTTCCTTAACAGTCGCCATATATTTTTTATTAAAAATAACTAAATAAAATTTTTTTTTGAAATGAGCATTATTTTTAACTTTAAATTCGTTAGGCTAAAGGCGTTCAGTTATTTGTTTAACAAATTAAATTTTATATTTTCAGATTTCGAATTTTCCTCTTAAATATTTGGCTGCAAAATTCATGTTTTTTACACTTTATTTTGTGATTTTTCCGCTTTTTTTTTTGTTGCTAAAACAAATTTTCACACTTTATTTAAGACACTGGGTTTTGGGGACACTCATGCATAAAGATTATTTACAATAATTTAACGTTTCGATTGGTATTTAACACTGTGGTGTTAATTTTCTTAATTATATATTTTCAAACATCCACAAATGAAAACAAATATTCATTAATGTTTGATTTTGAAAAATAGTTTAAGTGAAGGCCAGTATTTTTGGCACATTACATACCAAGTGCACAATAAATATCTTTGCTTCTCACTATAAAAAAAAAGTTTTAAAAAACATTTGTTGGAATAAAATTTGTTGTTGAAAAACTATGGCCCAATATCAGCGCATTTTCTTTTATTTAAATTACTACATACAATTTAACAATCGCTAATATTTTGCATTTCCATTCGAATCGAAATTTTCTCCGTTTTCGATTCGACTCTCCGTCACATAAACAACCCCTTCAAACATTTAAAAGAGAAAACTATTGCGCATCACCCCAGACGCCACGTCAGAAACACTTCTGGACGATTGTCAAACGAGAACGCACATTTTACAAAAACAAAATACATTGATTTCGAATTTTCGTCTTCTAGAAATATACTTTTAAGTTACTTCCGGATGATAGTTAGAAGAGTGCATCCATTTTGCTTAAACAAAAAACCATGCCTGTTGAATTTTTTTCATCTGGAAGTATACGTTTTAGTGACTTCTGTATGAGAGTTGGGTGAGAACACACATTTTACAATAACAAAATACATTGTTTCCTAATTTGATTTGTATGTTTATGTCACTTCTGGAAGACAGTTTGAAGAGTGTTCACATTAATGTTGTATTTTATTCATCTGGAAGTGTGGATTGTAGTCACTTCTGTACAATTGTCAGACGAGAGCACACATTTTACAAAAACAAAATACATTGATTTCTAGTTTTCGCCGTTTGGAAGTATACTTTTAGGTTACTTCCTGATGATAGTAAGAAGAGTACAAAAACAAAAAAATATAAATACTCCATTTTTTAGCGTGAAAAAAAAATAAAAATAAATAATGCAGAAATTTTGCTAAGTTCAGTGATGTTTTGTGTTTTGTTCAGTCATGTTCAGTTTTAATTATTCATCGTAAAACTTAAATGAGTTATTGAATTTAATGTTCATAGAAAAATAGTGTAATTAAAATATTGTGAATCTTAAGTAATAAAAAACAATATGACAGTGTTGTGTTAAAAATCAACTGTTAATAAACATTTAAGAAGGTTTTCTTAATTGGCGAAGTGTATTAAATATATACCAAAAAGTATAAGGAAGGATTATATAAATAAAATTAAAAAGTAAGTTGTCATTTTAAAATACCATTTTAGGAATATGTTAACAACTCTAAACGGCTTCCATTTCCATTATTTTTAAAAAAGTCTAATATGTTTAATTAAAAATGTTTAGGAGGTATAAGCATTTAAAGACTTTTTCAAGTTGCACATTTCGGCTTTCATTTGATGAACATTGCATTTTTAACATATTTAGATTTATTTGAGTTAAATCTTAACTTTCAATATTTTTAAAACTATTTGCGCGTTTAGGCCTGGAATCATTATATTGAAATTAATACTACTGTTTTATACATAAATTATTTTTTGACTTGGGTCACTCGACACGAAATTGCCCATATAAGATATTTAATATTGAAATCAGATAGTTTTAAACCCACCTTTTTTAAATAAATACAATTTTATTAATTTTCATATAGCTTTGGATTTAAAATAGTATTGCAATATTAGTGTCAAAAGCAATATCCCGTTTAGGGTCGTTAAGGTGTTTCTATCGTTGGTGACTGTAAATAATTTAAAAAATAATCCATGACTTAGTAATTTCAGATCTTTATAGACGGTTTAATTCCAAGTTATTGAAAAAATGTTCATGAAAGGTAATGTTTTTATTGATTCAAAACAATAAATAAATAAATTAATTAATTTTTAATTATTTTATTTTTTAGAAAGCAGTAGCTAATATTGTACCCCCTATTAAAATACTTCTAACCGAATTAAAATATAAAAAAGGGATCTGGTTAGTTATATATGTCTTATATCATCACGTGGTTCCATTAAAAATGTCGATTATTTGCAGAAAATGTAAAAAATGGATCTGACCGTTTAAACTTTGGTGGTAAATATATTGGACATGAGAGAATCCTATTTTTATTGCTTCCTAAAGTATAACTGGTAATTTCAATAAATACAAAAGTATGTATATTCAATATTAATTATAAGATTATTTTGGTTTATTTCGTTGAAGGATTAATGCGTTTCATAATATAACTCTTACAATTTGATGGATTAATCATAAAATTGATGAAGAACTACAAAAATATTTAAGAGTCCAACGTTTTACAATTTTTGGAAGTATACCAGTCAGCAGTTGGAATATTAATACAGATTCCCTGAAAATTATCTTATTATAAGGTAATAATTCTAAATTTTTGATACATATGTACATTAGACCGACTCACTCTGTATGGAAAGCAAAAACGTGTTTTTGTTACCCCTCCCAAAATTTACCTTGCTATGTTTTATGATGATTCCCAAAATATTTTAAGTGACCGCTGGACCAAATTAAAAAAAGGTATTTTGGAATTATTTTTTTTAAATTTTTGTTTGTTTTGAAACAAAATATCCAATACGGGGTATCGTTTAAAAGGTATTTTAAAGTCGCGTCCAACGATGTATTAATCATAAATAACCGTTTGCTTATAATTGTCATATTCCAAAATATTTAAAATTGTTAAGTTTTTACTAAGAAAAATTAAATATATACACAATTTTGCAAATTTTGCGCACCACTAGACTTGGCTTCAAAAAACCTTTCAAATGATACCACATACTGTATATATTGTTTAAGAAATGCTGTATAATTTAAAACAAAATAACTAAAAAGGGACTTTTTTGTAACCGGTTCAGCTCACGAACGGCCATCGATAGACTAGAAATATTTTGGGAACCATTATAAAACATAACAAAGATTTTTTGAAGCTGGATAAAATATTGAATTTAACATGAAGAATCGTGTTCCCATACGATATTTTCTTTAAAACTGTCCAGCTCACGAATGGACAACACTTAACCGAAAATATTTTGGGTAACATCATATACAGCGAATATTATGAGGGGGTAACTCAAGCACCATTTTTTGTGAGTCGGTCTAATGTACATATATTACTTTTTTTAGATTAGTTGTTAAATCAATTATATTTTCTACTATTTTAATTTCAATTAATTCAATAAAAACTATAAAATTTCATTTTATTTAGATTTATTTTTATAGATTTTATTTTGGTGAGTATACAAATAGAAGAAGAGAAAACTCATCTTCTAGAAGACGAGAATACTCATCTTCTAGAAGAAGAGAATACTCATCTTCAAGAAGAAGAGAATACTCTTCTTCTAGAAGAAGAGAAAACTCATCTTCTAGAAGAAGAGAAAACTCATCTTCTAGAAGATAAGATAGGAACACTTCTAGAGGATACTAGGTAGTCACTTCAAGAAGTGACTTCCTAGTCACATCTAGAAGAGTCTTTGGCAATACCTTACTTCCAAGAGTCATCTAGAAGTTTCTTCTGCGGGTCTTCCAGAAGTATCTTCCAAGTTACTATTAGACGTTCCCCAGCTCGGCATCAGTTCTTCCCGACTGGTGACAAGAATTCTTATACTTCCGCAACATCGCTGGCGAGCTTTTAGCACGTTTGGAAGTTTCACACGGGTAACTTCCGCAATAGAAAATGTTTGTAGGGACAACTTACAAAAACGTAGGTACGATCGTAACGCAGAATACACACATTCGTAAAGCATTGAAACGAACAAGATTCAGTTTTTTGTTGGAATACCGGAATGCGTAAACGTAATCGAAATGCAGAATAGGGGTGAATATTATGATGACTGTAATTATATTTATAGTTGTTGCAACCATATTGTGTTGAACTATTTCAATATTATTTATAAATAAACAAGTAAGAATTTATAGCATGGCCGATCATATGATACCCTAAACCAGTGACTATGTTACAAATGTTGATTATTTTTTAATAATAAAGCGTTTAATTTAATTTTTACGTAATTCAGAAATATTTCAACAATTTGTTAACCAAAAAATGGAGTTTCTAAAAGAGGGGTTATATGGGATCTACATTAAAGTTAATTATGCAGAATATCATGGTGATACTAGTGTTTATAAGTGAATTTTAACCATCTAGTTATTTTCTGAAGAGGACTTTATATGGGAGATATTGTCAAATGAGGCCCATTTTAGGTCGGCGGCGGCGACTTATTATAGAAAATATCGGCGGCGGCTTAATTGTCGGCTCAATTTAACTTTTTCTTCAGAAATTGACCTTATAAGCGTTTATTATATTGAAAAATATTTATATTTTAATATTATCACAATATTGTGTGGCAACTCTTTTCAATTTGCCATAAGAATTTAAAATAGTGGCAACTCCGTTCAAATTGGTGAAATTATTTTCTGAAATATATGTGCAATCCCAATCTTTATCAGCGGCTACGTTTCAGCCGGCTTAGCTTTTGAACCGAAAGAATTCGGCGGCGCGCGACTTGCAAAATATTGCCGGCGGCCAACCGAGGCCGATTTGAGCCATCTAGGCTTGTATCTCTGCCGATTGGTACTTTAAGGTGGGTGTAGAACCAATATTTTTGAGTGCTACAAACATCAGCACAAAAGCATAATACCCTCCCGACTATAGTGGTGTAAGGTATAAAAAGCTAAAATACTAATTTTGTAGATTTAGAACAACATATACAAATAGTACCAGAAAAGTATCTACAATACCAAAAATAACCCTTGTTATTTTTAAGATAAATTAAAAGAAATAGTACAAAAGATCTAAAAAAAGTTTACGAATTTTTGGATCATTAACAATTTAAATTTGTAGTCTATATATTATTTATTCCTTTAAATATGATATTCCCATTTTACACTCATAAATAATTGAACAAGTAAGAGTGTTATATTCGGCTATGCCGAATCTTATATACCCACCATCAAGCCTCGTTTGACTCGAATGAAACGTACTTATGTCTAATTTCATCTATATACTCGTATTTTTAGGCCAGTTATAAGCGTTAAAGTAATTTTCTGAAGGGGACCTTAAATAGGGGAGTAGGGTCAATTATGGGTCGATCCTCATAAAATTTTGTAGACAGAATTTGGTTCGTATTAAATTTATTTGTGTCGAATTTTATCGCTACACTCGTATTTTTAAGTCATTAATGAGCATTGCAGTCACTTTCTGAAGGGGACCTTATATGGGGGGTAGGGTCAATCATGGACCGATCAACATAAAATTTTTTAGATAGATTTTTGACTCGTATGAAACTTACTTATGTCGAATTTCATCTATATACTAGTATTTTTAAGCCAGTAATGAGCGTTAGTCATTTTCTGAAGGGGACCTTATATGGGGGGTAGGGTCAATTATGGACCGATCCTCATAAAATTTTGCATAGTGATTTTGGATAACAAGAAACTTACTTATGTCGAATTTCATCGCTATATTCGTATTTTTAAACAAGTTATGGCTGTTAAAGCTGCTTTTCGAGGGGCCACTTGTATGGGGGCTCTCCGAAAACGTGGACCGATATTGCCCATTTTCAATACCAAACAAACCTTACCTATAAGAAATACTTATGTGAAATTTCAACCCTCTAGCTCTTTCCATTCGGACTCTATCGTGCTTTCAACAGACAGACAGACGGACGGACAGACATGGCTAGATCGTCTTAGAATTTAATGAGAACCCAGAATATATATACTTTTGTGGGTCTATGACCAATATTTCGATGTGTTACAAACGGAATGACAAAATCAATATACCCCCCATCTTTTTTGATGGTGGGTATAAAAATTATTTTATCATCTGTTTTTTTTTGCTGAACTAGTTCTACATTTGTCACTTTTATAATTGAGCAGTTCAATTTTAAGTAAAAATCCTAAACCCTATAACCAAGTATATTCCCCTACTTTTTCACTCTACAGGCATCACAATAAATAATACTTCCATTATAATTAATACAATAAACAATAAAATTTGTTATTTATGCACAATTTTCCCGTATTGTTAGAGCGCAACAAATTAAAAAAGAGAAAAAAAAATGCAACATAAAAGATGAAAGGTTTATTTTACCAACCACTTAACTTTTCCACTTTAGTTACTCCAAAATACACAAAATAGTACAAGCAAACCGACAGAGTAAATTGAAGAATAAAGCGCCTTCTTTACAATTGAAAACTGGGTGCAGTCGAAAGACAGACATACAGACGGGCGAACTCTCATGGCTTGGTGTATCAGTTCACAAATTAATAACATTGGGCCATAGATTTTCCAAAGAAAGCAACATAAAAAAATATTGAAAAGGAAAAAAACTACGAATAACAGGCAATTATTTTGTTAGCAACAAATGCTCATTCATAATCATAATAAATAGTGAATTGCAACAACAGAAGCACAATGAGTAGCAATGGCAGGCAGGAAGGCAGCAGCAACATCAACATCAATTGAAACAAACGAGCCAGCAATCAAACTCATCGATGAACCACCAACAACCAATCATCTTGGTATTCATTTGCTAGAGAGGCCAGGCAGACAGTCAGTCCATCATAACGACAGACTGACAGTTTGTTAAACAAAGTTGTAGTCAACTGAAGCAAAGTTAAATCATTCAGGCATTACTACTTGTAGCGCATGAGTTTATGATGATATCGCGTCAAATAAAATAAAACCCAATCAGCACATCAGAGATCAAACTGAAGGCGGAATATGGTGTATTAATTAAAAACAACCACAACAATAACAACAAAAAGCCACAGAACAGATTAGAGTTCATATATTTATTTGCACACTGCAGAGTTTTTGTCTGTAGTCTGTTTAAAAAAAAAACACACACACACATCTCAACAGCAGACAAACAGACAGATTCTTTTCAATTCTTTCCAATTCATTTCAATTCATTTATTGTTTAAATCTTGTTGCACATTTCTATTCTGGAACAAAGATGTGGAAGATAGCCCATATTATTTTTTTTTAATTTTTTTTCTGTTGCATACATATATCATTTCTTAAGTGGTGAATAGAATCTGAAAAAAACACGACAACAAATGAACAAAAAAAAACATAATTGTAGACAGTGTGGCTGCTTGGATGGGCTGGTTGGCCGACTGACTGGCTTTGGTTGTGTTCTGACACACTTTTTTTTGGTTTTTGCCCAAACAATGTTTTTCACTGATTCTTCATTTGCAATCAGTAAAAAAGCTTAAAAGAAAAACTTACATCTGATTGTAGACGATTTTGTTATTTTTTTGTAGAAATAGAATGTAAAACACTGTTAACCTTTGTTTTAGTTTTTGTTTTCATTTATATTTTCTTTTAACTGTGCGTCTTTAGTCAATAGTTCCAGCTATTTTCATGATTCTACCTGAATGTTATTAAGCTGAGATTTGTAGGGGTCTTAGTGGTATTTGTTTAAGATAACGTTGGAATAGCTATTTTATTATGATTATAAAATGTCAGTAGTTTTTCTCAACTAAAGAACAAATATAGGTTGGACATGTTTTTAGCAATCTTTCTAATATTATTACATGAAATTCTACAATATTATGGTCACTTCAATCTTATTTATATTTAGTTATCGCAAACAAATAATTTTAATTCATCTTCGAATGACACACACAATAATGTATTTTATCACAGAAAATAAGTACATATATTATGTCTTTATACCTAGGGCAGGTGGCATATCTGAACAGTTACCTAAAAACAATGGAAAAGCTAATTGACAGTTACATAAACAGGATACTGGAAATGCTAACATCCAGAGTCATTGAATTTGATCTATGTGGAATATCGAGGACTGTATGGGCAACTAGAGGCTGTCCTCAGGGACAGTTGGCACTGGTTTTCGATAGTCTACTTAATGACTTATGTTTTCGTACCTATGGATACGCATACAATATCGTCATATGCGCGACAAGATTCGACGACGTAACGATATCGGATGAAAGAAGTGATTAATTTAACTTTCAAATGGTAGAACAAAGCCATCAGGGCATTAAATGCCTTTCAAAGACTGTTTGGTAGTACATGAAGTCTCAAGCCGATTTGATACCGTAATAAAGCCCATATTGACCTAGGCCGCTTTGGCTTGGTGAAAAAAAGTGGAACAGGTCACAACTCGGGCTTGTCTGGACAAGATTTATCGTCTCATTTGTGTATCTATAACTGAAGTTATGAGAACTTGTCCCACACATGCCATGGGCGCTATATTTTATATTACACCACTGCACATCTTTATCAAGGATGAAGCTTCCAGATCAGAATAAGAATATGCGAAATTAAGTTGGGTGTTGTAATGGACTACTTGACTTCACTTAATTTGGACATAGTTTTGCTATATTACAAATTTTAATTTTGGGCAAATTTTTGTTAAGCATCTTTAAGTCTACCCATACCTATTAAAAATATTTAACCATGTTCAATTTCTATTTTTTTACATTTTACCCTCAAACAGATGTTCAGCACTTTTGTTGATCTTCTCAGCTAATTTAATGTATTCCCAAATAACAAAAAACTCGAAAAACAATCATGTTTTTGTTTTAATCCAACCATAGGCAAACATTCCTCCTTGCATCCCATGCACCATGTATATTGCTTATATGCAACCAACGCCTCTAAATATTTGTTTTGAAGTTGTTTTTGTTTGTAGCCAAAAGGAAATAAATTGTTTCACTAACCGAGTTATGGAAAAGACAAAGTTGTATTAAATTTTTCCTCTTTTTGGTTTTTACTCAGTTTAGTTTAGTCTAGAAAATTTCCTCGGCTTTTCTTTTTAACAACAACTGTTGTTGTTGTTTTCTGGTAAAGTTTTGTGTTCTTCATTGCTGGTTGGTTGCCGGTGTATTAAGGGCTTCCGCTTGTTGTTTTTTTGTGTTGAGTTATTTTCTGTTAGCCACTTTTTTGTTTTTGTAGAATTTTCTTAACTTGACATAGTAACCTAAACTCTTTCGAAGTTTTTCTTCTTGTAGATTTTTAGAGTTTTCGTGATTCGTTCTTTTTTTCGTTTTTGTTGTTTCTTATTTTGAATTATGATGGGAATTTACTGGTACATTTTCTTGAACACGCCAAGTGGAATAATATCATTAAGATGGGTTTTATACATAAAGTAGCAATTTGAAAATAATAAAACGAGTAAATAAGATTAAGTCCGAAATAGAAATAGTTTTTGTTTTTTATTAATAAATTAACTCCAGAAAATTTAGTCGAAAAATTAACAAAGTGGTAAATTTTAGAGGACTAATTAAGTTTTGGTTGCTGAAGACAATTACAAGTACTTGAGTTAAATAAAATTATATTTTTTATTTTTAAAAATATCTACATACCATTGTGTATATAAGACATACATACGTTTTCTATCAATTTCAAGCTTGCCTTTTATGGGTTAAACTGTTAACGCCACAAATTTGTCTTGACATAAACCGTCTTAAAAGTGTGACTCAAGTCAAGTCAGCAAAAATAAAACAAATAATCAGTTTTTCATTTATCTTTTAATTTACTTCGTTTTAGTTTTTTTGTTTTTTGGCTTAAATTGGCAGACAACTGTTGACAATCAAGAAAATTTACTAACTGACTGGCTGACTGTGTAACATTTTAATAAAATTGTTTTATAAAACTGTTTAAATCATTTTCTAGTCTTTTTTCGATTGTTTAAGATTGATTTTGGTTTTTTGCCCACTTTTTTTCTTATTTTCAATTTTAAAAATTGTCACACCAAAGCACGCAACAATTTAAATTAGACTGAATTAACGGCAAAAAATGGGTTTGAGCAGTTTATTATAAAATGAATTGTCTGTATAAACAAAATTATAAAATAAAATTAAACATTTAATCATGTACATATTTAGTTATACATTTTTTGTTTAGGTTTAAAACTAAAATTACGTAATAAATTTGATAATAATCATGTTGTCATTATGGCAAAAAAAAAAAAAAACGTTCATGGTTGTAACTAATAAATCACTAGTACGAGCATTAAGGAAAAAACAACAGAAAACAAATCAAATCTACCTGCTGTTATTTATTAATACTTTTTTCTTTTCCTCTTCAAAGATTTTTTTCTGTCTGATCCAACTGCTTTGGCATGCGCTTAAACACATAATTCTGGTTGTAGTTACAACAATTATTTAATAGATTTGTATTAGTTACCATTATGAGTAAATAAATTTTTAAATCTGTTTAGTTTTAGTTGTTTCATTTTTTTTCCAAAATACCACGTTTTAACAATTAAAATTGTCACCTTAAGGTTGAGTTATTGTTAACATTTTGTTTCAAAAATAACTTAATATTTATACGTTTTTTTATTATCTATTAATAATGACTTAGAATTTTGTTAAATCGTCATGATAACAAATAATTATACCCTACACCACAATAATGGATAGGGTATTGGTCCTACACCCAATTTAAAGTATATCAATCGGCTCAGAATCACTTTCTGAGTAGATTTAGCTATGTCTGTCCGTCCGTCTGTCTGTCCATCCGTCTGTGTGTCCATCCGTCTGTGTGTCCATGTAAACCTTGTGCACACGTGACAAGTCGCAGTTATCAAGATAATTTGATGAAATTTGACATATACTCTTCTTTTGACCCAAGGACGGAGCCTATTGAAAATGCTTAAAATCGGTCCTTTTTTTCTTATAGTCCCCATTCAACCGTACCCCCGAATAGGGCTTTTGAGTTCCTAAATATGTTAAATGTTCTTGTATCACTCCAAAAATCTGCAAAACAAGTCTTAATGATACTGTTGATTCTCGTAATGATCGGGCCTCATTTGACCCTACTAGTTGAAGAACAAAAAAAGTTCCAAAAAATGCAATTTTAAAGATTTTCATTCCATCAAAATAGAAAAAGTACCAATAAGTCCACTTATGTTCTTATTTACTCAGGGTATACATGATTACTTTCATGTTTGTACACAGAGGGAACAATAAATATACACGTCTGGTACCAAATTGACACTTTTTTTCAATAACATCCGTTGTTAACAAACGTGGTAAGCTCACTATTGACAATGGATTGTGAGCTTACCACGTTTGTTAACTTTTAGACAACGGATGTGTATAAAATTTAGATTGGTACAACTAATTGTTGCAATGTTGACAATGTTGCGTTGTCAACTTTAGTAGAGAAGCCGGTCACTACAACAAAGAAGCGGTCACGGCACTAGTTTTGAGTCATTTCTTCTGAGGTAAGAGTATTCATATAATTTTGAACATTCATTGATCAGGGGCTGAATTACCGACTTCGATATTGAATGATCATTCCGTGAAAATAGCCTTAAAAAGCAGAATGTAATGTCATACATATTTCTTATGTAGATTTATACGATTACGATTATGTGATCACAAAACTGGATTAGTCACTTTATGTAAAAACCACTTTCTACCTAAAACATTCAACATTGTATAACTACATACATAAATGGATTTCAAACTAAAACTGTAAAAATATTTAAAAAATATTAAAAATTTTTACACTTTTACACATATTAAATACTTGTTGCAGTTGTTGTTTTCTCATCAAAATAACAAGCAGAAGAATTAATAATAATAATACTCATACTTTTCATATAAAAGAATATAAAAGTGTATTTAAAATTGTTAAAATTGTTAAAATATGATGAAGTATTTTCTATTTTATGATATAAATAACAAGATGATGAAAATGAAAACACAAAAAGAATTTAGAACAAAAAGTGCTTAGTTTAAATTACTTCATGCATGCATGATTGCTTACTTATGTTTGGCTGGCTGACTGGTTGGTTGTATGAATTATTACATACACATATTGTTGTTATTGTTGTTGTTGTTTCTAGAATACTACTGTATGCTTTTGTTTCTGTCTATTTTTCTAATCTTTAGGTATTTTGTTGCAAAATGAATAAAAAAAAAAAGAAAATAAAGTAGAAACAAAATTATCTTGTTCATGCAAAGTGGAAGAAAAATAGAGAAACGAAAGTCTTAAATGGCATTTTTCACACTTGACTACACTTTTGGTTCAGTTCAGTGTGTTTATTTTTTCGTTTATTTGCTCTATCTGTCTGTCTGTCTGTGCGTCCGTTTGTCTTGATACTTTTAGTTTTTGTTTTGACCATAAAAGGATTAGACTTTATGACAGTAACTGACTGTGTTGTTTGGAAAATGTTGCCAATGAAAATATAATACTCTCCATAAAGATGCTTTAAATAAACAACAAATTGGGTTTTAACACAATTTTCTGTTGAAGAACCAAGGGGAGCCAGGGAAAAATAAGAAAAATCTGTTAGAAAAAATCAAATCTAAAAGCCAAGGAGTTTTTTAAATAACAGTAATTTTATGTAAAAAATTTAGTTAAAGACACATTTAACAAAATTTTTAACGATAATTTAAAAATCTAAAATATTTATCGACAAAATTTTTAATTTTTCTATTCATTGATTAATAGATTTTTTACTTTACAGTTATGGTTCTGTAATTTAAGGTTTTTTTAATTATAGTTCTATAGTTTTCTCTTTTGCTTTTATTAATTTTTTACATAAAAATATTTATATAATTGTTAATCCATTTAAAGTATAACTTCATTCTATTTTTATTATGGTCGTTTCTGTGATTTTTGTTTTACCATTAAGTGCTGGATAAAAAAATAAAACAAAAACTACTCAATGAATCTCAAGTAGTTCTGTATTGTTTTCTACATTTACAACAATATTGGTATTAGTTTGTTTTTAATTAATTAAACAAATAAACGAATGAGTTTTTTTTGCATTTGAGTGTCTATATTGTTTTGTGTGGGTTTTGATCAGACAATAGAAAACAATCATATTGATGATGATGGTCAAGATTTGAAGTTGGTCAAAGAATGCGTAACAACAACTATTTATTGTATACATGGAAACATATGCTGTACAATGAACTTTATTACAAAAAAAATATTAATTGCTATGATTTCTTTTGTTTTGTTGTCTTTTGTTTCGAGTAGTCTTGTTTGTATATGAAATTGTATTATTAGCGGGATTTAGTTTACAGATATTTAAATAAAATAATGCTATGGGCAATTTAAAATGTCACTTAATTTTCAGATAAATTTTATTTTAATCCGATTTTATAAACTGTAAAAATGTGACATACTCGATCATTCACAAGTGTCATACCCTTGGTTGTGTCAATAACATATAAAACCCAGTAAAAAGCTCAATTTCATGTCAATTTCTTTTCCTCAAGTTTTTGAAATATTACTTTACGTTTGTTAATTTTTATATAAATGAATGATTAAAGTTTATTCTGAAATATTTACCTGTTTATTTTTCGAAAATTAATCTGAAAAAAATAGAAAACAAAAGTATAACTTTAATAATCGTTTGTGAATACAGGTCATTTGTAATTTGTTAAATTTTATCATGTTTACAATTGATTAAAGTTGTTTTGTTAATATGTCCCTATTCATATTTAGCATCGATTTTCGATATAATACTATTTTCACTCAGATAGGCCTTTAAGAAAATATTTTTAAAATTTTTTTCTGTATATTTTTATATTTGTACATTTTTTCAAACAAAATTCCTCTTAATACACGCAATACATCATCCTTGTCTAACTTGTGTGCCAAAAGAAAAATCAATAATAAATATGAATGAATTTTAAAATAAAATGTAATTTTTCAAACACATTTCTACTCCTTTGTTATCTTATACATTTTACAATACACAACAAGGCGTATGATTAACAAGAAATACATAAAAAACCGAAACCGAACAAACAAGCGTATGATTAATATTTCTACACTTTGTCATGCTTTTCAATTAAATATTAATCATACGCTCTATTTATAAACAAAAATTCTAGGTAAAACAACAAATTTCCTTTCTTTGTAAATTACTAAGAGACATTTAAAAAATAATTGTACTTTTTTTCCAATTTCATAGTCAATGTCAAAGCCGATTTTAATTATTTGTTTTATTTTTTGTTTTCAATTTTATACAAGAAGTATTAAAACGCCCTCAGTATTTAAAACAACTTGCAATTCAAATTAGCCCTATACATTCCATATCAATAATACGCTTCGTTATCTAATATTGTTAATTAAGTTTTCTTGTCGTTGAATGATGACAACTCAATAATATAATTTCTAAATAATTCCTATTAAAATTGTTGAAACTCAAACACACATAGAGAAAACTTTACCTTGTGTTAGTTTTTAATTTTCTTTCCAATTACGTTGTAATTGTTTTATTCTTTATTTTTTCCATTGTACCCCATGTTTGTCTGCCAGTTTTATTCGTATTAATAATTTTCCATTTGAATACGTTATATCCGCTTCCTATTGCATCATGGCATTGTAAACTAATCGCCAGGTTTTAATTCCTTTTTGCGTTTCATTTTACTTTAGTTTTTTTTTAATTGAATTTGTAATTAATTTCAGTTAAAAAGTTAAAATGAGCTTAAGGGAACAATTACCAAGTCATGAAGAAAGTTTTTAGTTTTCTTTTGTTTTTTTTCTTTTTTAATAGAAATAGGAATGTTAGGAAAAAGTTTTATTTAGTTTTCATTTTTATTATTTTTTTTTTTTTTGCTTTTTGTATGACTTCTTCAACAATCATGGCTTTCTGATGTTTAATTTTCAAATGAATACATTTTTTTAGCCAATACTATTTTAAATGTCAAATAACAGGAAATATTTAATTAAATAATGAACCAAAAACCTCACAATGTTATGAATTATTAAATACTAGTAGTATGTGGACATGGAAACTAAATTTGCATAAAACTTATTTAATTTAATCATAATAATAACTAAATTCCTGTTTATTTTAAAAATAGATTTTGAATTCTCAAATTTATCCATATTAATGCCAAAAACTTTATCTATAAAATTAAAAATTTTAAGCAGCTTAAAAAATGTTGTTTAAAAATTTTCTATGAAATCCTTAAAATTTCTAAAATTTAATTAACTAACCAAAAGTTTCTTTAAACATTTTCCCAATTTGGTCGTAATTATTGTTGTTGCCTTTTTTTATTATGATTTTTTGCAAAATTTATATTCCAGTCAGGTTAAATATTGTTTTTTTTATTGTTGCTGTAGTTGTATGAATTTTTCACAGCCATAAAGTTTTGATCAATAGCGTCTGTGTGTAAAAGTGAGTTTTACAATTTGGGAATTTATTTTAAAAACCATAAGCAAAGGAAACACATTTTATTTTATTTTTGTTTGTTTGTTTTTATATTTGTTGATATCATTTTCGTATTACTTTCTTATTATTTGTTAGTGTTTTTGTTTGTTATTTAATAATAAATAAATTGCTTACATTTCACAATATTTCCCAAGAATAATAATAAACCAAAAAAAAGAACAATGTTGCAGAAAAAAATTTAAAGTTTCCTTTTTGTTCTCCCCGTTTGTTTTATTGTTTAAAATATTTTAATGAAATTTTAAAGTTTTAGCTACCAAAACAAAATTTGGAAAAAATCTCTAATAATAATTTTTATGACAAGCTGTTGTTATGAAGCATGTTAAAAACGAACGTGTTTTCTTTCCATAAGAAAATAATTCGAGCGTGCGATTTTATTCCTTTATATTCTTGTTCATCATTTGCTTGTTTTTTTTTTTTTTCATTGCAACATTATTTTATTTTTTCGTTTATATTGTTTGAAATGCTTAAATTACTGTCGAAATATTGAGAGTTTTAAAGTAGAGTGTTATTTACATTCTTAAATTCGCGATCTCGTACACGATCGACAAAAACTTCCAATAAAATATAGATATCTATAGATAGTTAGATAGATAGATAGATAGATAGATAGATAGATAGATAGATAGATAGATAGATAGATAGATAGATAGATAGATAGATAGATAGATAGATAGATAGATAGATAGATAGATAGATAGATAGATAGATAGATAGATAGATAGATAGATAGATAGATAGATAGATAGATAGATAGATAGATAGATAGATAGATAGATAGATAGATAGATAGATAGATAGATAGATAGATAGATAGATAGATAGATAGATAGATAGATAGATAGATAGATAGATAGATAGATAGATAGATAGATAGATAGATAGATAGATAGATAGATAGATAGATAGATAGATAGATAGATAGATAGATAATAGATAGATAGATTAAAAACATTCAGAGGGCTTATTTCTCGTCCTATTTCCATGCCTGTTCTAAACCTAATATATTTGAGTTCTCTACAGTTTTAAGATAATATCTGAAAAAGGCAAGCAACTCTCTTATGAGCTTATTTGTAATTGTTATCTCATATTCTCATGTCATATGAAAAATTCTCTATTTTTACAACTCCCATTACAACACCCTATACCAACTGGTAAAATTTATAACAAGCTCCAAAATTCATGATTTAAACACACACACACACAAATAAAAATATAAAATATTTATGAATTCTTATCCATAATAAACTCTATCTACCTTATTCATAAGCTTTTACCAAAGGTTTATAAATCAAATTTTCATACAAAATTTGTTCTATAAATCTTTAATAAATGTTTATGAATAAGACCTTATGTATGTTTGTATATCTGTATTTTTAGGTTCCTGAATACATGCATGTTTAAGTCAAAATTTTTCGGTATTATTTTATTCTATACATATATTTCTTTTATTTGTCATTTTTATAAGACAAAACAGAAGAACAAAAACAAAACAAGAAAAAATTGGAATGTCATGAATAAAATGAATGAATGAATTTTATTTTATAAACAGTAACTGTGTGTTCTGGCTGCTGTTGTGTTTATGTATTTCAAACTTGATGGTGTTTGACTTTTCAGAAGTAGTATTAAGAATTTTTTATACTTTTATATTTTTCATTCAGTTGTTGTTGTTTTCTTTTCTTGGGTTTTTGTTTTATGAATGACATTAAATATTTAAGTTTACTTTTTGACGATAATAAATAAAAAAATAAGAAATGTTTAATGACTAAGAAGATTTTGTGTTTTCATAAACTAGAAAGAGTTTAATGGAGTAAAAATAATGAGTAGTGGAATTTTTTTGTAAATCATACGCCACCTGATACAAATTTGCTTTTATAATATAAAATTTATGAGTTTAATCTACATTAACAATGAAAGTTAAATTAAAATTTAGTTTTAGCTAGGGGTTTTATTTGAAGAAATTTTTTGCAAAAATGTTAACAAAAAGTATTTAAATTTAATAGAAATTTAGGGAATCTGTTGATTGATAGTTTTCAATATCCAGATAACTAGTGGTTAGCATTAACTGCATTGTTGATATATTTTAGCTAATCTGTTCTCTTTTCTTAAATGTAATTAAATTTAATATTTGAGAGCCAGAAAACAAATGTTAAAAAGATATTTAATAATATTAATCATACGCCACCAGCTTTAAATTATACTTTATTTATTATAATAAAAGTATGTATACGCCTGAGTGTCTTAATTATGAGTAAAAATGTTAATTTCTTTACTAATCATTTTTTTAGTTTGTATGTAAGATATTTCTGTAATAAAATCATCCTATTTACGACTTTCAAATACTTCAAAGAGTATTCCAAATTACTTTAAATAACAAATTTATTTATTTTCTTTCATAAATACTTTTTACATTTTAAGTATTTCTCTTGTTGCCGTATTAAACTCCCATTTTTCCTGTTATTTAATTTCCAATCATTTACGTTACTTAACTATTGCCTGAGAATTGAAATATAATCTTGTGTTACTGCCACAAATCCCTTTTCTGTTTGGAAAATTTATTTCAACTTTATTTTAATATAAATTCGCCTGCCCTCATATGTTGCATGCAACATTTAAAATAGTAGTTAATATGGTACATTTGTTGCTTTTATTGTTGCATGGTTGCAGTAGTTTCCTTTACATTTTCAAACTTTTTTTACCACATATTCCCTCCGTGTTTGTGTGTGTGTTTGAGTATGTTCGTTATTCTCTTATTTAACAAAAATTTATTAACTTGTTTTCTGCTGTTGCAGTAGTGGCTGTGTTGTAGTTATTTGGTAGAGGAGTTGTGTTGCCTGATGATAATGACGTCAGTGGGTATCGGTGTCGGTGTTGATGATGTACAAAAGTTTTGCCAACAATTTTTACTAAAAGTTTATGGTGTTTTACTACTGACGTTTATTTGTCACGCTCGAGGAGTAAATATTGGTAATATTTATACAAAATTTTTAGCAATAATTTAGAAAATAATTATACAAAAATCAGATGAATGATATTTAAGGTTTTTTGTTTGCTTGACAAATCTATGCAAAATTTCATATATTTTGAGTGGATTTTCAGAAACTGTGGCTAGATGTTATAACTGTACACCTATGTGTATTCTTAGGGGATTCAATTTTTTCTTCATATTATAATTGAGGTCAATAAACTAAAAATAACTATCTATTATGTTTCGAGTGTATTTAACTCATATAAAATGCTGTTGCAGTATATTAAACCATGTTTTAAAATGTTTTATATTACGACTTTATATAAATTGTACAGTCGACTGAAAAAGAAGATGATTGTGGGTAAAATGTAATAAATTATGGCTGGCTAAACACGATCCTCTTATACCCTATACCCAAAATGATATGACAGACCGCTTAGGATAAAACAAGTAACAAAAATAAGGGCTTGAAAGAACCAGTTTACAACAGGCCACTAATAAGCCAGTTATTATTATTGCAAGAATAAAACCCACGACCTCCGTTGTACTGACAGTATAACACTCCAATTAACTTACAGAGACACTCATCAATAAAGATACAATATATACTATAAAATTTTTTTATTAACTTTTGTTAAGTCCTGAAAATGGCTAATATAAGGTATTCATTTTACCAACATCCGTGTCTTCTTTTTTTCCCCAATATTATTCGAAAGAGAGAACATAAAAAAGAAGTAACAATATAAGCTTATATATTCCATTACTTTTTCATACTCAAAACTAATAACAAGTTAAATTAAATATAAATAAAATCAGTGTGTAATATATTTCTCATCCCTTTTGAAAACTCACTGGATATTCGACTACTTAGAAGCCATGGAATCCATAATGTATAAACATTAAATAACTCAAAAATTACAATAGTCTTAAGAGAATTATTTAACAAGTTTCTTTTACATCTTTGCCTGGGTTTCTACAGACTTTCAAATGAACTTTAAGTTAAATAAGAATGAGAAAAACACCAACAAAAGTTTAAGACTACTTTATTCTACTTTTCTTTTTACTTATTGCAAAAGTTATAAGTCAAGGAAAACATGAGTTTTTTCCTTTTAATTTGCCAATTTATTTGCTTTAAAACGAAAAACAATTTTAAACTGTATTTTGCTATAATTTGCAATTTAGATATTCCACCTACGAAAATGTCATTTTCTAGTATCGATTTTAAAATTGACATTAAGTATTCGCAAAGAGGATGATGTTGTTCTTCAATTTCATCGGATTTTTGTTGTTGTTGTAGTTGCTGTTGTCGTTGGGGTTTTATGAATAGAGACCAAAAATAAAAATCCTTTTAAATCATTGTTTGAACGTAGGTACGTGGGTTTAAAAATAGTAGAATGTACGAATACATTAACATACTTTAAAAGAGCGGGTGAAAGTACACTTAGAAAAATTTTAATAAGTAATTAGATTTTTATTAAAATTTCAAAATTTTATAAAAAATAGAATTTGATGTAGAAGCTACTAAACAAATGATGCTAAATAAATTTAAATTTTTGTTTAAAATATTATAATTTTCTCAGTGTATCCTGAGAATGAACTTGCGAATGACATACATAGTAAAACCGTATCATTATGATACGGGCTTAGCATTTCCATTCACACACTTAATCATTCGCTCTCCTACACCCACACATGTACAATGTACATACATACATATGTATGTACATTATTCTAGAAATATATAGACAATTTCAACATTGGCACAATGATGCTAAATGTGATTGAAAGTTTTCTATTTTTACCGATTTTTCACACGCATATGTGTACATCTTGAGGGTGCCCAGATTTACTTTAGGATAATCTTGAAAATTTTCCCCAGAACTTTAACCTCAAATGAAAAACCTTGATATTAACCGAATTGAACTCGAGAGAGTAAATAATTTCTAATAGCAAATAATAGCTATATTTTTAAACGTATATATATTCTGAATCCTTATAGATAGGGGAGTCAATTTAGCCAAGTCCGTCTGTCTGTCCGTGTGTATGTTGAAATCAGTTTTCAGAAGTCCTCAGATATCTGCGAGATCCGAATCTTCAATAATTCTATCTGACATAAGATCGGGAAAAATGTTAAATAGCGTTCTCAGTAAAACCGGTCCGATAATAATGTAGATTGAGCAAAAATCTGACCCAAGTCCTGAAAATTTCATCAAAAATTCAGATTTTTCGTTCATGCTCAGACAGAAATAATAAACAAGCAACAACAACAGACATAAACATACGGTAAATTTTGTTACTGTAATTGCATGTTTATAAATGCAAAGCAGAGCAAGAGTAACACGTTACGGATGAATTTAGGGTTTTTTAAAAAGCTTGTTCCTGCGAAATTTTATCAGTTACGAATGATAAAGTTACATTCTGAAGAAGACCTTATATGAAGGATCAAGTGTAGACCGATTGAAAATATTAGTAGGAAAATTTTAGCCTAGCTTCTTTAGCTCCTAACGTCCTTTTTGATGGTAGTTATATACATTTATCTTCGACAACTTTGCAAAATATGGTCACCCATTTCTTGCCATGACTCCTGCCTTAATTGATACATTTTTGTATAAGTATTGATACGAAAACCACTAAAAAACCTCTTAAAATTCAAACGAATAATATTTAGAATTATTTTCTTTAATGTTTTAATTACTTCTCATTTATTAAAAAAAAACACACGCACACACACAAATTCTGAAAATGTAAATTTATTCTTTGTATATAGTCAAAATATAGAAATTAGACGTTTAATTACAAGTTTAGTAATAAAATTATAAATTTCCATATAACTCACCTACTTCCTTAAGTGAAAATATTTTCAAATTTAGTTTCTTTTTCCTCTTTACTTCATCTATTTCTCAAACAGAAACATAGAAACGTTCGCTCTTAAGCTTCAATTATGCAAATTTATTCTTTTGTTTTTGTTTTCTAGAGTGTATTTGAAAAAATAAATGTTCAGTATGTTTTTGCTCCTCCACAAAGATGCTTATGGAGTCGGTTTGGTTTGGTAGCTGGTTAATGGTTAGTGGCTGGAGCAGTGGTTATAGCTGTGTTTCCTTTTAGTCTAACCCTTCTATTTAATGTCCTTAAACGTATGAATAGCTGAGGAACGAACGAACGAACGAACGAATGAATGAATAAATGTTTGCAGAAGGATGTGATGATGTTGTTGTTCTTGTATTATTCCGTTCTGCTTGTTAAATTCTAATTATAAATGCGTTGCTTGCTAGTGGCTGGCGTATTTTACAGCTCTTTATCTTTAAATAGCGCTGCTGCTGTTATTCCAACCAGCGACAATAAGTTACAAAAAGAATTAAGGTGAAGCAAAAAACGTAAATGTTGTTAATGTTAATGAAAAACGTGAAACTCTTCTCTATTTGGAAATGTAATTGTAATATTGATGTTTCTGTAAGAAAAGGAGAGTAATGGAAAATGATAAAAATTATATTTTTTTTTAATGTTTAGGTAAATTAAGTTTTTTCTTTAATTTTTTTTTTTCATTCCTCTCTACTGTAGTGGATGCTATTATTAAATTACTTTTTAATTACAAAGTTCAAATCGAAAAAAAAGAAGTATAGAGATTTTTTCGATACAAAGGGGAAAGGTTTTTGTGGTTTTTGTACTCTAGATAAATGAAAAATGATAGTTTTAGTTGAAAATGGAGAAGAAAAGTGAAAGGATTTTAGGAGTATAATAAATTAATGCAATTAAAACTTATATACTAAATAAAATTATAAATTGTAAACTCAATCAATTCACTTCAATTAGTTACAAATGTCAACTAATCAGTTGTATGTATTTTATTTCTGATATAAAGAAAAATTTAGAGATAATTTGTGTATTTTTTGTGTCAATTTATTTGCGAATTGTCAGCATTACAAAAGTGATCTCTCATAAGAAATTATTGTGATACATTAGATAAAATAATTTCTATACTATCGTTTATTAAAAACCACTTTAAAGAAATTTTAAACCAATTAAGGCATTAATATTTGGTTTTAATTTTAATCACCTTATAATTATATTCCACAGTTTAACATTTCGTGTTAATTTATTTGTTTTCGTTTGTGTTTAAAAAATAAGAAAGACCTTTTCTGTTAAACATCTGGTTTTAAAATCTAACTGTTTATTTTACTGTTTATTGTTAAACGTTTTGTCAATTGAAAAAGTAAAAAACTTTTTATTATTATTGTTAACACCTCTTTAGATCTTTTAATGCTACAAATCTAAACAGAACTTTCCTCACAAAAAAGAATAATAACAGAAATCATGTGGGAAATGGTGACTGAGTTGTCAGCGTATTACGGAATACCCTACACAGGAGTTCTTAAATTATGTTTTTTATAAAACTTATAAACAGATTTTACATACGTGATTATTTGAATACTTAAAAGTAATGCAGACGGTATGTAGTAGTCATTTTAAAGTAAGCTGTTGTATAAGCACAAGTTATTACCAAGTTTTTGCTGAGCTTTTGTTGGTTCTAATCTAACATAAAGCTCAACCCAAAATATTAAAAAATTTTGAAATAATAGTGTATTTAATTTGATTTTTACCTTAATTGTGGAATATTTTAACTTATTGTTGACAAAAAAAGGATTTTCTACAAGAGGGCTCATATGGGTGTGAGGGTTAATATGAGCCTATCCCTAGAAATGTAGGAATGTAGAGGAATTTACATCTACATCAAAGTTATTTACCCTATTCGGGGGTAAAGTTGTATGGGGACTAGGCGAAATAATAGCCCGATTTCAACCATTTTTAATAGCGTTCGTCCTTGGGTCGAAAGAAGAGTATGTGCCAAATTTAATCAAATTATATTGAAAATTGCCCAACATTTTGGGTGTTACAAACATCAGCACAAACGCATAATACCCTCCCCACTATAGTGGCCTAGGGTATAACAATAACAATTTCCGCAACCATTTTTCATAAAAAATCCTCTTTTACCCTCTATAATGGAAAGACCCTCCTTCTGACCATTCCGCTACTTCTACAAAAAAATTAATGGATAATATTGTGGGGCAATATACACACAGTTATATACATATACATACTTATAAGTACTCGTATTTAGACAACTATCAAGATAAGTATCTATCTGATTGTATTACAAATATTACTGCCACATCAACTTAACTTCCATACACACACACCCAAATAAACACTTAATGCTGTTTGTATTCAGTAGATGCAACAATTGTTTGGCTACTTGTAGCTACTACTACTTCTAGTACTTGGTAGTCTGGTACTTGTACAATAGCAAAAACAATGAATGAAAAATTTGCCACACTCTGAGCAGAGGCCTTTAAGTGTTTTAATACGGTATTGTACTAATATGTAGAAAAAGATAAAAAAAGCTTTAAAATATATTTTACTGTTTTTAGTTTCAATTCGTTCTTAAAGTTTAAGAAAATATTTGCGTATAAAAATGTTAGTAAAATTATATTAAGAAAATGTTATACAAAAGAAGTTAAAATTGCAAAAAAAAAACATTCTTAACCTTAAAATTTTCTTCTTGTTTAGTGTATTAAATCCAGCTTATTAAACTACTTCCATGTAATGCAGGCGGTATGTAGCATTTTTAAATATTTAAAGGATTTATTTTATAATTTTTCTTTCCCCCCTAATACCTGTTATTAACTTTATAAAATTTTAAAAGTATTTTCTCTTTTAAAATTGATAAATACATTTTTTTATGAAAAGCTTTTATTCTTTGTTAAATATATTTAACAACTTCTTAACATTTTATGTTTACTTTTAATTAAAAAAATTTGTCATACTTATTTTGTATAAAAAAAACATTTTTGTCAGCATAATTTTGTCTTATGTGTCGTCCCCTACTAATATTTTTAGATCTAATAGACATTAAAATCTTTTCAAAATGACTAGCATTCATTTTATGGGTGTTTTTTATAAATATTATTGTGCTTTTTACGGTGTTTTAACTTTACAATAATAAAACTAACAAAAATATTATTTTTATTTTTTATTACATTTTTTTCTTTTTTCTTTAGTTATATTATTACTCGTATTTAGACGTTGTGTTGGCGTTGTTTGCTTTACTTTTTTTCTGAAAATTTTCTATTCTAAAGATCATTTCGTTTAGATATGAGTTCATACATTTATACTTATATATTCGTACTACATTTATTTTCTTTTGTATTTTTAACAGTTTTTCCTTCCAGATTTTTTTCAACGTTTTTATTGTGTGTTCTTTTGTCAGACCTTATCTATCACTCATACAATTCATTCACTCCATCATACGTTCATTCATTTAGCCTCAGTCAGTTCTTCATTCATGAAGGCATGAAAAATATGAAAATTTATAAAAGAATATTATTTAACCGCTAGATTTTTTATATATAAAAATTTACCTTGTTTAAGATAAAATCTTATTTAGAAAAGAATGGTCTAAAATAAACTACTGGTTTTATTTTATAAAGTCCTGCAATAAGATCGGCTATTTAAGATTCAGTTTTTAACCAGTTCATCTCGAATGAGAAGAAGCTCAAAATTTGTATATTTAATATCAAGCGAAATTTAGTTGGAAATATATTTATCCTCAGTCTTGTAAGATTGTCAATCCGTTTGTAATTTCCAAAAAATTATATACGACCCTATAATGTTTATGTATTCAGAATACTTATATATATCGGAGTCGATTAAGCTATCTCCGTCTGTCTGTTGAAAACAATTTTCTGAAGATCCCAGCTATCTTCGGGATACAAATATTTAATTACTCAAATCAGACATGCTTTCGATGAGTTTGCTATTTAAAAGCAGCAAAATTCCGAATCAACTCATAAAAATATTGTAAAACACGTAAGACAGTACAGTCGGCATTTTAGTTTTTTACCTTAACTCCGAAATATTTTAACAATTTATTGACAAAAAAGAGATTTTCAAAAAGAGGAGTTATGTGGGGCAATGGTAAATATGGGCCTATCCTTATGCATTTTGGTAGAGGGATTTACATTAACATTACAGTTATTTATGAAGAGTTTAATCGAGATACTAGTGTTTATAAGTGAATTTTGACCTTCTAGTGATTTTCCGAAGGGGACTTTGTATGGGGCCTAGGGTCAAATATGGACCGATCATTACGAAAATCGGGAGTATAATTTAGACGTACAGACAGACGGACATAGCTTAATCGACTCAGAAAGTGATTCTGATTCAATTGGTATACTTTAAGTAGGGTGTAGGACCAATATTTTTGGGTGTTACAAACATCAGCACAAACGCATAATAACCTCCCCACTAAAGAAGTGTATGGTATAAAAATACGAATTTTAGTTTTTACAAAACATAATGAATGGCTGAAATCAGAGATGGAAAAAATTTGTGTATGAAATTCGAAAAATTACCCCCGTTATCTCAGTGTCTGGTTATAATTTATTGTAAGGTTAAATTGACAGTTTACATACAAAAATTATTTTAACCTGCATAATTTCAAAAATATGTATAACATTAAAATACATATGGTAGGGCACCCACAATTTTACTATTGCCTTTCTTGATTATTTCCAACTTGTTGACTATTTCTAGCTCCATTCTCTGTAATTTCATTATAATTTCGCTTATTCGTTTTTTTTTTACTTTTGTTTTTAGATCTTAAACTTAAGAAGCATAATAAATTGAAAATCATGTCTTTTATTTTTCAATGGTCGTTTTAAATTCTTTGCAAGTCAATTGTTTCACATTAGATTAGATTTTTTTGTTTTCTACTTCAAAGGTTTATCTAAGCATGATAAATCTTAAAATCTGTTTTTGAAAGTTTGAGTCTCTGTCGTTGTAATTGTTGTATTTGAGAGAGAAAAACAAAAAAATCTAATGTCAAATATACCTTCACTTTTGTTAAAAGAAGAAAATGTTTGTTTTTGCTAACGGTATGAAAGACTTGACAGAATTCCATAGAAAATAAACAAACTTCGATAACAAATGTTTTTTTGCAATTGTTTTTGTGGATGACCGCAATTTTTATTGTCGCCTGTCCAACAGCCAAGCAGTCAAATGGCAGCCAGTCAGTCAGTTGGTCATTGACTTGGTTAAAAATGCAATAAAACTAATAAAGAAAATACATGGTGAAAGAGCGAGAGAAAAAACAAACGTCATAAAAAATTGCCAGCAAATAAATGAATAAAGTTTTATGGTTAAAATTGTTTAAATACAAATTTATGTTAATAATAGAGTAAAAGTTTAATTGGAAAATGAAAACAACATTTTATTTAAAATCTTGTTGCGTGAGAGTGAAGAAGTAGTCTTTGTTATTAATTTCTACCCTTTTTTGCAATTGAAAGAAAAGTATTTTTAACCAACAATCAATTGATTTTTTTAGCCAACCCTGTTTTAAAATGCCAATCTCATTTGTTTTATGTTCTCCACTCTATAAACCATCAATACAAAACTTGGTAATTTATTCGTTTGTTGTTGAAAAACATATTCCTGGAAAAGAATGATGAAAGTACATCCAACCAATTTATAAGTTTGTTTTTCTTGTTGTTTTTTTTAATGTTGATATTCTATAATTAAAGCCACCAATATTATTTAAGCCATTTATTTTTCTATCTGGGAAAGATATAAATAAAGTCAGGGGTCAGGTCAAAGTAGTTCAAAAGAGCTTAAGATAAATTACCATCAATGTTGTAAATAATGTTTTTTGTTGTTCTCCTCTATAATCTTTGAAAGTAAACGGTTTCCCTAAAAAACACACTCTCCCAAGGAATCTTTTAACATTTATCAATTTGGTTGAAAAGGGAATGAATGAATGATAAGAAATGTTACAAGATGAGTAAGATTAAGAGAAATTACATTTAGTTTTTGAGTGGTTCAAAAATAGAATAGATAAACAAATACATACTTAAAAAATTAATATTCAGTTATTAGGGGTATTCACAGATTGCCATTATGTTTCCTTTCAAAACCTTTGCCCTAATGAAATGAGGTTCTCACTGTTTTTTGCTTCTGGTCTTCTTGGAAAATGTATTTAATATGGCCAACCACCATTTATTGATTCTAATCTACATATGGTCAAGGTCTAGAAGCTGTGATACTCCTATTGGCCCAATCCATATGTAGAACTTTCTGTTCAATCATTGAATGGAACTCCAGAAAAGAATGACGCCATTATAATCGAGAGAACTTTAATTTACCTCGTTTTTTCCAATTTGGGCTTTAACAACACGAGCTTTTATAAGTGGAAATAATACTAACAAATGTTATATAAACTACTAAATTTTCTATGAATTAAATCTATAATTTATACCTTTCACCATAAATTTTGTATGTAAATTGAGTCAAAATATAATTAAAATTTATTTACAATAAAGCTTGGATGAGTTCATACGCTGATATGCTCACAATCTTTAAGTACTTACAAAAAAGCGATAAAAACAGCAAAACAAGTCATATAGTTATTTAATGTGATATTTTTGTTTTTTTGAAGGCTTGTCCCATAAAATTAATAAAATAATACAATCAAATTTGTAAATACAAAAGGCACTCCACTACAATACAAACCTACAGACAGACGCGTTAAAATAATAAAAATTTGTTTGCGGAAAATTTTTATAACAAGGAAAACATTGACTGAAGCAACCGGCAAACGAACATTGTTGTAATAAACCACACGTTAAATGACAGTGAAACATTTTCAATGTTTATTTTTATCTAACTTTAGATGGGCACAGATACTTGAGCCAATTTGGCATGAAGAGAGCCGATGATGGGGGAGCGAAGGGTTCACTTTGAAATAGGTTGAGGTATCAATGTTGGGTTTTTACATTTGTAAGTAGTACGAGCCATAATCAACATCATCATTTCCATTACAATTTGTCTGTGTAAGACTGAATATCTTCCTTCCTTCTGTTGGTGGTAGTTGTGGTGGTGGTTGTGCTGGTGTTTGCCAAGTGTATGTGATGCCACAACAATGAGTAGATTTTAAACTTATTATAACGACACCACCTTAACCAACAACAACAATATCATTATTATCATCATACACATCATCATCATCATGAAATTGTACGTGCCTCTTAGTTTGTTTCTTCGTATATCTATCTACTGCTTCGTTAGTTGGTTTGGCTCTGGCGCTTTTGATGATAAGTGTTGATGGCAAAGAAGGCGGTGGCGTTGTCGTGGTGGCAAAGGTGGCGTACTAAATATTCGACACAATACCTACCGATTACTTGTGTGTTGCGTTTGTGCGTTTGGTTGTTACACACATTTTTTGTATTTTTGGCATTCCTATAAACAACAACAACAAAAACAAGAGCACGAACATTGACTATTATAATAATAATGACGATGACAACATCACGTCATGATTTTCTGGGTTTATTGGTTGATGCGCTCAGTTCTTATATGTGTATCATTCTAATTTAAACTACAGTACAGACACGATTAATGACAGCGAGGACTAGACCATACAATACACTCGAAAAATGAGTTTTAGAAGGTTGAAGGTTCTTGTTAATTTGCTTGTATCAATGTAGGAGGATCCATTTGGAATTTTCTCATAAATTAAGATCTAGAAATCCATATATGACATTTTGAATTAGGCAAACCTTTAATCCTCCAAAATTAATCGATTGACCTTACTACGGTTAATAGATCGAATGCCCTAGTACCTAAAGATTTAAATATTTTCAAACTCTTTTAAAGCATTACTCTTTTTCATTGACTCTAGTCTAAATAATTTAGAATTTATAACTTCCTGCAATTTCGTTGAGTGTAACGGGTCTGGCATTTCATATACATACATATGTGTGTATAATTTGTGTTTGTAATATAAATTTATATAGAATGTTTGTATTTGCAGTTGTTCAGTTGATGTTCTGCTACCGATGAGATATTATTCTTGATGTTGTTTTTGTTCTTATTATTACTGTGTGTGTTTACTTTGTCTTTAGCTTTAAAATACCATAAATATTGATGGGTTTTTGTGGGTCTTCCTCTTAACATTGTATTTACCCAAAAATAAAACACAATAAATACAATAACAATGAACTCCTCTAAAAGCTGGCAAACATTAACATGGACAGACAGGCTGATAGAATGTTTATATATAAAAAAACCTAGAAAAAGTGCGCAGCACGTATATATAGACATTATTGAGAGGGAAATTGTTTCTGGTAAAAGTACATTAAATATATATATATATCAATAAACTTCAATTTTGTTGTTGTTGTTTTAACATAATACTCATCACACACATGTAATGTTAACGGCCATAAAGTCGATACTATAAGCCAAACAAATACTCTCTTATATACCGTTTCTTGATTAGTTTCCCAGAAGTTTTGTGAGGAGTCAATGTATCCCTATTACACATAATTTTTTCAAATGTTTGAAAGCAATTTATCCTTTGACCAGAAGCACATAGTTGTCATTTCTGATATTCAAAGTAATACACTTTAATGGCCCTAACCATATGTAAACAAAATAACTTTCTCCTTGGACATGCCAAAATTTCTTCTTCGGTACATCCACTCCGAATTGCAGGATTGTTGCTGTAGAGTGTGGTACTTTAATATCATGTAGTCTGTAATGTGGTCGTTGTGTTGTTATGTTGGCGACCCAAGACCACGACCTGAGCTAATAAATTATTTAGAGAACTTTTTTCGGTTTATTTTCATTTTTTGTTGTTGTTGGGATGAAAATAGTGTAAAAAGAAATACATTTTGTATTGTAACAGAAGGAAGAACATAGAATTTAAGTAAACAAATATTTTAATATTGTGTATATGGAAAAATTTATATAAACTTGTAAACATTAAACAAATTTAGCAACATGTTTATATGCATATAATTAGCAACATGTTGCTGGTAATTATCCTTAAACATTGTAACTTAAAAGAGATATTTCGTAACTAAAGGTATGAAACAATATGCATTTTCTATTGTCCGAAATTTAAAATGATTTAATATTACAAATTTTTGGGTACAGTACTACTGATTTAAGAATATCTTAATTTTATAAACCTGATTTCGAGAAAAGAAGGATTTAAATTTTACTTTCAAATCATAGGAATTTCGATTTCGGTTCCTTATAGTAATTTAGATCCGAATATTAGTTGAATTAATAGAAATACTAATCAGTATTAACTACACCGATATTTAGACATTATGTATTTATCTCAAATACTAAGTGAAAAGTAGTGAACGTGTATCATATGATAGGTATATCAAACCCCTCTCCAATGAAGTTTATTGTTTCAATTATAAAAATAATTTTTTAACAAAAAGTTTTTTTAAAATTACTTTTCTACATATTTTTAAAAATTTTGCCATTGATAAAAACAAAAACACTTCAAAACATCACATGGCTACTTTAATATCAATTTGAATGACTTTATTTACCATCTCAACCACAAATGTCAAAGTCCTTACATTTACGTTTACATTTAATTCAATTAAATTTCAATGAGTCATTCAAATTCGCTTTTCAATTTTAAATTGAGAAATTAAATTCCTTTTACTTTCTCAAATTGTTTGCATTCGTAATATCTATTGAAATGTAATGCCCCATATGAATTAAACTTTCGTTAAGGTTTTTTATTACAATTTTGTTACTATTTATTGTAGATTACACAGTATACATAAATATGCATAGTATACGTTTTGTTTTTCATACTTGTAACATTTAATGTATTTACTCATGTAACTTACATTAAGTTGTGACAAGAGGAAGGCATCCACAAAAAAAAATTAAAACAAGATACAAATTCAAGAGCACAGCGGCGCGTACTCATGGATTTAAACAACAGAAGGCGACAAAACAAAAAAAAAAAAAACTTAAATATAAATAAATACGAAAAAAGCAAATAAAATGTTAAATATACAGAGAGAAAAAACTCTGTCATACAACATGCTATAAAATGACACTTGTTTAAATATTAGAAGACAAAAAGAAACGAGGAAGAAAAATAAAACTTAAATAAGAAGGCAACAAAAAGTTAAATACAATTGAAATTTGAAATAAATACGCACTCTAAACTAAAGTAAGTGTATGTTTGTATGTACATGAATTTGACTGTCTGTTGGTACGTCTGTCCGTCTGTAATGTCTGTATCTCTTGTCAACGACTACAATGACAACGTGTTGTACTTCTTCTACTACAGCAAGCAGGCAGACAGTCAGCAGCAAGTGTGACAACGTGCGAGGTGTGCAATGACAACAACATCAACAGCAAAAAAAAAGTTTATTTGAAAACTTTTTAAGCAAAAATAAATAACAATTTAAACAAGGGGAGAAGAACAACAAAAAGTACAAAAAAGTAACATTAACAAAAAGCAAATCACTCGACTCGTATTTGTATTCAAATATACATTCATAGTAAAAACATCATCATCGTCATCATGATCACACCGTCATCATAGTAACATTTTATTTGCATTAAATACACATTATTTGACTTTTACTTTACTTTTTTAGCATTTTAGTTTATACATATTTTTTGTCAAACTTTTACATTACTTTATTTACTTTAAAACACTGAAAAGATATGGCCAGTTACAAGTGTAAAATGAAAATATTTGTATTTGCTGTAAACAAACAATTTTTTCGACCTTAAAGAAAGCAAATATTTTTTTTATAATTTTTTAAGGAGAATTTATCGGGAAATTGAAAGCCTTGTGAAAAAGGCCTTTTTATGCCTTATTTTGGTTTCACAGGGTATTTTTAATGCTTTTCAATACTCAATTCTTTAAATTGCTTTAATATAATATTTTTGACTAAAAATGCTATTTGAAAGACTTCAGATTGGAGACTATTAAAAATGTTAATATAAAAATGAGCTTTCTATAATTTAATTCAGTTTCTTTTTAAATATTTCTGGACACATTTATTCTTGGAATAGTCCATTTTCGCCTATTATTAATAAATAATAATGTCCCTTGATCCTTAATTTTTCCTTTTTGAACAGACAATCCATTTTCAAAACCAAACAAAACTTAGCCACAGAACATTTGCGAACAATTTCTCTTAATAGGACAAGAATGTCTAAGTGCTTAACGTGAACACCTGCCTTGACGGCCTTATTTCACGGTGGTCTTTTTCATCCACTGGGTAGACTTGGAACGGTCTACCACACGCCCCTGAATCCTTCTATGAAGAACTCAGGTGGCAATTTTTGTACATGGCAGTGCCAGTCCATGTAAAAGCACTCGAGCTATCTAATCTCTTGTCCCGTTGCGGAATGACAGGCAGCATGGAATCAATCCCAATGCAAACCCCGACAAGGAAAAAGCAATCACTGGTATAAAGTTAATAGAAGGGGAGACAACCCCAACATCAGGTGAAATCAATCTTCCGGTATACCGGAAGGTGACCACCCTTTAGATGTCATGAAAGATTGCATCATTTAAAATGCGATTCCCATTAACTAATGACCCATTCTGGTGCATTCCTTAACCTTTTAAAGCCCGCGCAACTACACTACTGAGATGGTCTGTTGATTCGGCAACAGCACCTAGAGAAGTATTTGGTAGTCCGAAATACCCAGCTAATAAATCGGGATCCCTCTGTATGTCAGATAATGTGACAAAGGATGTAGAAATTTCCAAAGTTAATTCCAACCCAATAATTACCCCGACAAGTTGAGTGGTGGAACTCAACCATAACTCGCAGAGCATGAAACAATATGCATTCTATTGAGATGGTAACAGCACCCTGAAGTTAAAGGTCTACTAAGTCAGTACTAGTCTCCTCTTGGGCAGAGGAGTCTTTACCAATCGTTCACCAACTACATCCGTTCCATTCTCAGACCATAAAGAACGATCTACAAAATGACAGACAACTACCAAGTGTCAACCTGAGAATTCTCCAACCTATACTGGCGCCCTACTACGCGAAGAGTAAGAGATACCAAAAATGTTTTTACTATTTTGTGGTAAAAAAGAAACAAAATTTTAAAATGCAGTAACACGTATTTACAAGACAGGTACAGGAAACACATGTAATTTTCTAACAATTTCTAATTAACTAAAAAACTGAGAGATGAAAAAATTACTAAAAATTCTGCGAATGCATACATAATTTATTTTCATATGGGTTTAAAAGGTGTTCGTTTGTGAACCAAAACGAAATAATCCAAACACTCCAATTACTATTTGGAGCACTCCAATTACTATTCAAGCAAAATTCTGGAATGTTTGGTAAAAATCACTCAAGTAATAAACTTAATTATCGGTTAATTACACAGTCCAAAAATTAGAAATCCAGAAAATAAACTTTACTTTTCTGAAGGATTGATCTTTTGAATCCATTGCAACAGGTTTTCGAGGTATCGTGTTATAAAGTCTAAAACTCCATATTTGAGACATTATAATATCGCTAAAACGCCTTTGTTTGTAAATGTTGTTATGTCATTCTAAAGTTCCATTTGTCACCTTTAAGATAAAGTTTTATGCTTTTTAATATCTTCTTTACGAGTGTACACAGATATGTACATGTGTACATACGGTGCGTCTGAATCTGACATATAGAGCTTAATTATTTAAGAAAGCGTATTTTGGTCTCTGGGTAAATGCATTAAAAATTAAAACAAATATAAAAATTGAGCTAATTTTACATTAAACCAATAGTTGACTATTCCTCTTCCGCCCTAGCTAAAAAATATTTTTCATCCTAATTAACAATTATTCATCTAAAAATATTTAACATTGTTAGAAAATATTTTCCCATTTAATTACAATTAAACTTCCCGTGTAGCAAAATTAATTATTTGAAATTTGTACATATTTGTAATTGTTTTTAATCATGTGAGAACATTTTTAAAATCTTTCCAAGCAAAACAAACCAAAATTGACGCCCATACAACACATTATTAGCAGTAGACATAATTAATTATTATTTTATTTTCATATTAATTTTTATTTATAATTTTGTATTATTTAAGCGGCTGTCAGACTGCCAGCCGCAGCCCGCTAAAAATTGGTTTCTAGAAAAGTGTCTGGTTAATTTTGGTAAAACTACTAAATATAAACAAACATTTTTGGCCAAATGCAATAAATGTTTTAAAAATAATAATTTTTAATTTGTTTCCCTCCTCTCAGGGGCTTTTAACGGTAGTTTGCCAAAAAGGCAAAATTAAATTTTTAGAAATTGAAACAATCATAAAATTAATTTGAAATATTTCAAAACAATTTAGTCATGTTTATTTTGGCAAAGGTCTAATGAAGCAGCAACCACTTGTTTGTTTTTAGTTTTTTCTTTTTTAACTATAAAATTTTTTGGTATTTGGGGGAAAAAAGAAATTAAGCAAAATTTATTTGTAAAAAAAAAACAAAAGTCACCAAAAACGAAATTTAATTTGAAAATTATTTATGGTGGCGAACATAAATTTTCAAAAACGAAAATCTTTGCACTTAACAAAAATATATATTTAAATAGTAGATAATTCTTTAGCTTTTATTTATGACAGACCATTAAAAAATCAACCACTCGATTCTTTTATGTTTTTGAAAAATAAAAATGATTTTTAACAACTAATTTGACTTTGAAAAATCTTTATGATTTGAGGCCTTTTTATGATTTTTCTTTTTTTATAAATTTTATATGCAAAAAAAAAAGATTTGTCTTAATAAGCAAAATCATTTAAGATACTGACAAAAAAACGTTTGCCAAATTACTGTTAAACAAACAAACAGATATTAAATTTTCAATTTTAAAATAATATTTTCAATTTGTGCCTTTAAAATGACGTCATTTGACTCATTCGCTGCCTCTAATATGTACTTGGTTTTAATACTTTATGAAAAGTGTGTCAATTTTTCTAAAAAAAATAACAACAAATATAAATTCAAATTAAGTGTGTTTATTTCATAAAAGAACACAAAAACCGCCAAGAAATATCAAATTCAAAACAGCATGAGTCAGAATTTTAAGTAAAATTTTGTTTATTTTTTTAAACGTTTGGCGTTAAAATAAATATATTATGAGTATATGTTTTAATTAGGTATAATACGAGGGGTGGCTTTGGCAAGCGTGCCAAAACACAATTAATTCATATTTTGCAGATATGTTCAAAACTTTCATTTATTGTTTTTTATTATATTTTTTAACTTTTTTGTGTATTTTGTCTTACTTTTATTTCGGAATTTCCGGAATTGAATTTTAGCAAAAGATATTAGCAAATAAAATATTATGCTTGTTGGAAATAGTTATGTTGTCAATGTAATATTAATTTTAGAGTAAAGAAAAAGTGAAATAGAAAAGAAATATATAGTAAGGTACTTTTTAACACCTAAAAGTACTTTTGCTGCACAACCCTCGTAAAATGTATCCATAATGACACATCAATGTTTATGTTATTAATCGAACTTTTTTCAATATGTATCTAGAATTCCAATTTGCAATACTGTGTACATACATACTTATATTGAAATACAATAATTAAATTTTGCATTAGGCCTTGTAAGTCAATAAAATATTGGTAAAAATCTAAATATGGTCACTACTAAGTCATTACTTAGTAGTCCGAATACATATCAGTTACCTATAAAGATAAATTGCATTATTAATTCATTGGAAAACTAAATACTGGTAAAGACTGACAACAATTGTGTCAAACTAAATTGTTTAAAGCGAAAAATATGGATATAAGTGTCAAAGAACGACTATGATTTACGATGAGGTAACTAAATAATAAACATGCTATACAACAGGCATGGAAAATTTAGTACTTTTTGATACTGCAAAATACTGAGCTAACGCCTCGACCTTTTCAGAATTTTTTCTATAGTCTAGTCTAGTCTATAGTATAGTCTATACTCTAGTCTATAGTCTAGTCTATAGTCTAGTCTAGTCTAGTCTATAGTCTAGTCTATAGTCTAGTCTATAGTCTAGTCTATAGTCTAGTCTATAGTCTAGTCTATAGTCTAGTCTATAGTCTAGTCTATAGTCTAGTCTATAGTCTAGTCTATAGTCTAGTCTATAGTCTAGTCTATAGTCTAGTCTATAGTCTAGTCTATAGTCTAGTCTATAGTCTAGTCTATAGTCTAGTCTATAGTCTAGTCTATAGTCTAGTCATAGTCTAGTAGTCTAGTCTATAGTCTAGTCTATAGTCTAGTCTATAGTCTAGTCTATAGTCTAGTCTATAGTCTAGTCTATAGTCTAGTCTATAGTCTAGTCTATAGTCTAGTCTATAGTCTAGTCTATAGTCTAGTCTATAGTCTAGTCTATAGTCTAGTCTATAGTCTAGTCTATAGTCTAGTCTATAGTCTAGTCTATAGTCTAGTCTATAGTCTAGTCTATAGTCTAGTCTATAGTCTAGTCTATAGTCTAGTCTATAGTCTAGTCTATAGTCTAGTCTATAGTCTAGTCTATAGTCTAGTCTATAGTCTAGTCTATAGTCTAGTCTATAGTCTAGTCTATAGTCTAGTCTATAGTCTAGTCTATAGTCTAGTCTATAGTCTAGTCTATAGTCTAGTCTATAGTCTAGTCTATAGTCTAGTCTATAGTCTAGTCTAGTCTAGTCTATAGTCTAGTCTATAGTCTAGTCTAGTCTATAGTCTAGTCTATAGTCTAGTCTATAGTCTAGTCTATAGTCTAGTCTATAGTCTAGTCTATAGTCTAGTCTATAGTCTAGTCTATAGTCTAGTCTATAGTCTAGTCTATAGTCTAGTCTATAGTCTAGTCTATAGTCTAGTCTATAGTCTAGTCTATAGTCTAGTCTATAGTCTAGTCTATAGTCTAGTCTATAGTCTAGTCTATAGTCTAGTCTATAGTCTAGTCAATAGTCTAGTCTAGTCTATACTCTAGTGTATAGTCTAGTCTTTAGTCTAGTCTAAATTAATGTTAGTTTAGTACTTTAAAACCAAAAAAGTACTATTTTTGTTATTAGTTAGTACTGTTTCAAAATTTAAATTTTCCATGCCTGCCATACAAGTAAAATTTCTTGACATAATTTTGACAGTTATGGGAAATTGTATAAATTTTTACAGAGCAGAATTGTCAGAGTGTTTTAATTAATATCATGGTATGAGCCAACTTATAAGAAATCTAATAGTTTGTACTCTAAACTTATCAGTTTCAATTAGTTAAAAAAATTCTTTTTGTTACACAATCAATTTCTATTTAACACAATTTTAAATACTTTGTCATTTGCATATGTTTGTATATCATCCATTTATAAAGATACAATACAAAAATTACAAAAATGATAATTAAAATAATAAAAAAAATCTAAAAATTAATATTTTAGAAAACTCATACCCGACCGAAAACTATGCAGCAAACATACAGATGGGTTCAATTTATCTCATTGGCCATTTATAGAACAATGACGTTGGAATTCAATTGACAGTAAAATAATTAAACAAAAAATAACAACAAAATAATAATTATTCATAATATTGAATGATTTTTGTTTTAATTGAATATAACACATGTGTTGAAGTACGTATTCTTGTGTATTTGTAAAATTATTATAAAATATTTTATTTTGTATTTAATTGTTCATAAAAAAAATACAATAGAATTTAAATTTCAATGAATGAACGAATGAAGAGTTGTATGAATAATGACTAGTAGTCATTTATGATTTTATGACGTTTTTTATTTTATCATATAGAAATTAAAATTTATTTTAATTTATTCCTAATGTTGTATAACAATTGAACCATAATGGTTTTATTCAGATACTTATTTGTTGTTTAGTATCAAATTATAAAAAAAAAAATTAATAGAATCAAACAATCTTTCGTCATATTCAAGACACATGCAATATTTTTGCATAATGCAAATTATATGTTTTATTATCAAGTATCCATATGTGATTTCAAAATTATAAATTAGAAAAAATATGAATAACTTACAAATAATTCTAGTTAAATTCTTAAAGTTTTTATTAATTCATGTGTAGAAAATTCCTTTAAATATAATTGAAATTTGTATTTCAAATAATATTTAACGAATAACAAAATTTTTGTAAAACACATTTTATAATTTGCTCAAATTAATTATGGGAAAAAAGGAAGGACGTTTGATGAGAGGATGTACATATGTTATATCAGATCCAAACAAATACACCTAGTCCACCTCTGAGTTTGTACCTTCTTTCTCTGGTGGAAATTGAACCCACGACCTTCGTGCTGACACTATCAACTAACGTATGTACTGGGTACCGTAAAATTTGTCATGTTCGTCCATCTAAGTTGCTGTTAAAATCAACATTTCGTAAGATTCAGATATTATAAACCCGTATACTATTTTTAACATACACTATAGCCTCTGCTAACAGCAAAAGAAATAACAATAAAATATAGAAAAAAATTACAGGAAAAATATATCGCAATGTTAGAAAGGAAAATTAACAGGAGTGGTAATTGGGTATAGAAGAGGAGGAGTGAGAATATTACCAGCAAAAGAACTAAGTAGAAAGTAAAATAAAAAGGAAACCATGACTAATATCTAAAGGGGGAAATAATGTCGATTTTTTACACGAAACATCAGCAAATCAATTACACTTTTTTATTTGTATGTAGGTGCCAGTTCTGTAAGTAGGGGAGTTTTACAAACATGTTAATAAATATACATATTTTATTAACATGTTATAAGAGGGCTCCAATTCTAAAATCGAATTTTATTTAAAATTTTTTCAAAAACAATGTTTTTTTATTAGAAAAGTTAAAATATAATATCAAAATTTCGCTTCCCTTTTTTTCGATGATTCAGATATGTGGCCTGCTTTTAAAGGGGCCACTCTATTGAGCATATATTCATATGCGTGAGGGTATACTAATATTTATTTAAATATGTTTGTATATGTATCTGCAGTTGTGTACATTTAACTTAAATAACCACAAGGAAAGTAAATCAATATTCTACTTTACAATATTCTACTTTCTACTTATGTAAACATGTGTAAATGATTTAAATGTATACGTACATAGAGGAGAACTCCAAATGGAAGAAAACATTTTCCGAATATCAACATGAATATCCAGAAAAAATGTGGAATTCAAAATAGAAACTTGATTGAATTCTATTTCAGTTCTAGTTTAGTTTTCGTTGAGTTCTAGTTCAGCTCTAGTTCAGTTCTAGTTCAGTTCTAGTTCAGTTCTAGTTCAGTTCTAGTTCAGTTCTAGTTCAGTTCTAGTTCAGTTCTAGTTCTGTTCTAGTTCAGTTCTAGTTCAGTTCTAGTTCAGTTCTAGTTCAGTTCTATTTCAGTTCTAGTTCAGTTCTAGTTCAGTTCTAGTTCTAGTTCAGTTCTAGTTCATATCTAGTTCAATTCTAGTTCAGTTCTAGTTAAGTTCTAGTTCAGTTCTAGTTCAGTTCTAGTTCAGTTCTAGTTCAGGTCTAGTTCAGTTCTAGTTCAGTTCTAGTTCAGTTCTAGTTCAGTTCTAGTTCAGTTCTAGTTCAGTTCTAGTCCAGTTCTAGTTCAGTTATAGTTCAGTGTTCTGCTAAAAGTGACAGTACATAAATAGCTTCGCCAAAGTTAATGCTTACAAACAGGGATGGAAGATTTGTATATTGTAAAAAATTACATAAATATATTTTTTTTATTAATATATAAGATATAGCAATAATAAATATTTACAATTCCCGGTACATAGCGATGTTTAACACGTAAATTACACCATTCTCTTTGCTAATAAGAAAACTTAATATTACTTATGACTTAAGAAGTATTAACTAAATAAGAATTATATGGATTATTTGTAATCCCGTCATTATTATTTGTATAAATAGAATAAATATAACACAGTATAATTCAGTTACATATTATAGCAGTCTTTGAAATGTATCTTGTATTCTTTAATAAAAAGTCATTAACAACTTGGATTTTTCTTAATTTCCTCATGAGAAGTCTATTAGTGTATGTTTTATTTTTTTTTTTTTTTTTTTTTGGTTGAAGCACCCTAACTGAAATTTTTATATTTATAAGATATAACTTTTTCTTATTATATGTACAATGTATATTCATAGAAAAGAAAGAAATAAACATAAATGTTAATAATTTAACTTCAGGATACATATTTCCCTAAAAAATACACTCATTTATATGAATATATTTACTTTCCTTATATTATTTTTTTCGATTTCGTTCGCTTTATTTCCTTTCAGTTTCATTTGTTTCCGTTCTCACTTTTTCTCTCATATATCTTTTATTTTTTTTTTCGTATTTTTGCTGGGGAAACATTATGCTCATATATTAATGTCTATGCATATGTAAATATTATTTTTATTGGCTAATAAAAAAAAATATACATATTAGACATTATTATACTTATATGTAGTTTATAAATATACAAATAACATGTTTTTTTGCTGCTATTTTTTCTATATCAATAGCAGTCTTTTTTGCGTCTAATTCAAACGTGTATTGATTTGTTGCCCCAAACGAAATTGTAGGAAGAACGTTTTACTGCTTAATTTTTTATGAGTAAATGATATTACTGTTGTAGCAGGATAATGGAAATTTTATAACTGCGGATTTGATTTATTTTTTCCAGTAGATTTTTCTAAGGGTTTTGAAGATTTAATGAGCAGTCGTTTTATAATATCATCTATTTCTTAAAGGCTTCTGCTTAGGCAAAGTTTTTTTTTAGAAAATATTTTTTTTTATAAAGCGTTTGAATTTTGTAATGCATTTTATAGCTAAAGTATAAAGACTAGTAGTACAAAAGATTTATTGACTTTAAATCATTCGAAAGATCAAAGTAATTCGTAATGCTTTTTACTAGAGTTCATGCTTAAAACACGTTTGATTTCATTGCTATGTAATAGCTATGATAGCCGAAGGTTATAACCAGGGCAACCAGAAATATGTTATATGATATTTTTGGTTATTTATCTATTTTAGAAAAATTTAAGAATTTTGCCTACGATTTGTTAATGCATATTTAGCTTTTTACAGCATATTTTTTTATTATTTTTAAGGACGTATTTTTCTGCCAGTTTTTTTCATATCTCCTACTGACCATTTATAAAATAATTATTACTTAAATTATATTTTCTACTACACAAGTACACCTTTTTATTTGCATAAAAATTCCTTTTTACATACATTTCTGAATACTTTTAATTAAATGCTAAAATACTCTTCTCCAACTCGCTTGATTATGTTTTATAATTAGCTTTTGTGCAAAACGTATTTAATTTCAAAGGATTAAAATTTTTCCTGTAATGTTTTTTTTTTGTTGCTGTTTTGTTTTTCATGAAAATATTATGCCATAAATTTCATAATTATGTTTGCCTTTTGTACACGTATTGTGTTGCCAATTTTGTGGTTTTTTGATATTTCAACTTTAATTTAATCTGATTTTTTTCTTCATTTCAAATTAAACAAATACAACAAGCAAGTGCATACAAATGTAAATACATTTTGTGCCACAAACAGTGTAAATAAAGTTCAGATTTTAATTTGCTTAATTGAGTTTAAATGTCAATTTCATACTTTATACATAAAAATTATATTTTGCATTTTTGTCTATAGGCATATTAGGACTATAGTGGGTGGCAAAAGTTGACTTGCATTAGAAAAGTTAGTAAATTTGTTCAAAATTTTCTTGTTACACTTTGAGAGTTTATGAAAAATTAAACATATTTTTTAAAAATAATTAAACAAAACTTTATTATTACACAAAAAATTGTAAGAGGAATCTTTTGAGACTGTTAAAATTTACTTTTGTTTCATTACTTTTGCTTTCGACTGCTGTGCATTATAATTGTCTGTTATGAAATTCTTTATTTTAAAAACATTTAATGTAAACAAAAAAAACCCAATTATTTTATAAAAATTTAAATATTGACAGTTCAAATATGACAAATAATACAGAGACTTTTAATTTTATAGAAATATAAAAGGTAAATATTCAATTCATTAAAAAATGCTTTAGAAAATATTAAAAATTGTAAATTAAATGCATTTGTCCAATTCACAAGACCTGTCGCATTGTTTTATGTTAAAAATATTTAAAAATTGAATTGAACAAAAAAAACAATAAAAATATGAGCGCTATATTTGGTTGTTAAGAATCTTTTATATCCTTCACCTTTGTTCATATCTCCATTAATTATACAGGACGACATATTTTTAACCTAGTGGCAACAAAATCGGTATTTTTGGTACATTTATACATCGCAATTTTTCCTATCGAAATATTTTTGAATTGTTTAAAAATCTGCTGTAGTTTCTGAGATATCATCCTTTAAAGTTGACGGACGGACAGACATCGTTAAGTCGAATCAGAAAGTAGTTTGCAGCCGATTGAAACATCCTTAGATAGGTGTGGATCTAATTTATTTGTTCTTTGTAAACGTTATTTACAAATCATAATATCCTCCGATCAATATAGTAGTGTTGGCTATAAATACCCATGAGTTTTCAAGATTTAGGTCAGACGTTAAGCCTTTATTTTAAAGTTGACAGAATGAACTTTCAGATGGCATTTTACATTTTTTAAATAAAGTTGTCTTGGCGCCGTTATAACGTCCCAAAAAGGGCCAAAAATGTAGTTTTTTTCAAATTTAAGGATACGATTTGAGATATTCCCAGATGTAATGGAGATAATCTGAGGTCATATTCCGATACTTTAGAAACGTCTAAGTAACAGATATATGCAGCTTAATCGACTGTCACATCCTACTTAGTAATTAAAGCTCTTAAAAGCAATGGTCTAAGCTTTCTTTTGAGCAAAAAAAAAAAAAAATACAGCAAGAACTTCCATTTTGAAAAAATAGGGGAAATTTGATAGATATCCCACTCGTATCCCATTATAGGACTATAAAGCCCTTCAAGAATTGTATAAGCTTTCTTTTAAGCAAAAAAGAGACCATTTTGAAAAAAAAAAAAAATTTAAAAACTTAAACATTTTTTGGAAAGAATGAAGAAATAGCTATCTGAACTCCTTTAGACAATTTTTGCTCGGACCAATAGATGAAAAGTTAAACTCATTTCAATAAAACCCTGTATGACCAAAATGTCCAACTTTGACCCCTAAGTCCGGCAGTTCTTGACCGATAGAGCTGAAAATTTGTGTCTGACCTACTATCCAATAGTACTAACCTTAGTGCAAATTTCATCGAAATCGATTTTTTGAGTTGGGTCACTTGACATGAAATTCCCCATATGTGTATCCTCCCCTGGAAGGTGAACAAGAAGACGATTTTTGCATAAATTGGAAAATGTCGAGTAATCTACCTTTCGTTTTAACTATAGATTCCTACTAATGATATTTGAAGTTTCTTAGAAATCGTAAGTATTATTTTAAATGTGGCAAATTAACACGTAATTATCAATTTAATGATTAAAAACCTATAAAATCTACAGTTTTATTAACGGCAATTAATACACATTTTCGCAGAAAGGAATAGAAAAAACTTTGTATTTTAAACATCATTAAACATCAAACGAATTTTTAAAATATTTTGCATTAAAACTTCATTGCTAAAAAAAACTAAATTTTGTTTATAGGTTTCTTTATTAACAATAAAAAACACTTTTTTTTTCTTTTAAATTATAAACAAAACAAAAAGCTTAAAATATATATATTTTATTTATTAAATCATTAAGAATTTTGACAGACCAACTAAAATATTTAGACAACTATTTTATAGATGAAGAAGTACGTTTGGAAAAGAAAAGGTTGTTAGTGCTTTTGAACTAAACAAAAGGAACACCCACGTTTAACTTGAAATGAAAAATATTAAACAAAAGATACAAAATTAGCAGGTGTTTTATGAGCTATTTAACACAAATACTATGAACTAGTGTTTGAACATATGTGTTATTTTTATTAATTATTTACCTTAACAAACAATAGAAATGAAAAATAGCTAAAGAAATATTTTGCGTTTTTTCTATTGAAGAAAAAACATTTTCAACTAAAATTATAATAAATCAAAATTTTAGCACACAATAACAAAGCGCCTAAATAATCTATTATAAATTACCGTGTGACTAAGCTTTTAAATTTAATTTTTTGACAAAAAGTTTTTTGACATCTAAACTTAAAAATATTAATATAAATGTTATATATAAAACTACTGCTTAGGGAAGTTATTTTTATTTAATTTTATAACAAAACCTACAACTGTAAACCATTATGCAAATTGTAATTATAAAATTATGCTAAAATTGTTTATTTTATAATATTTTTTGTGACTTAGAAACTGGTTTTAAATATTTATTTAATTTTGTTCTTTTTTTTCATTTATGAAAATATTATGTAAATCTATAATAAAAGTCTTCTTTCTGTTTCGTATAAATATTAAAAATACCTTTTTGGGGGGGCTTAAAAACTTGTGACGTGCAAAATTGTTGTTACTGTAAATTAATACCAACCTGCAAATTGGAGAAAAAAAATATATAAATTAATATTCAATAAACAAAAGTAGAAATATCTATAAATTCTAGATCAAAATTTAAATATACATAAGAATAATAATAAAAAAAATAGCACACGTTAATAATGAAATTTCAATTCAAATTAAGTTTGGTTCTTTTCTAAGCGGTTTTGAAAAGTGTGACGATAATGACGTTTTATTTACTTTTTCACTTTTGACAATTTACACACACATAGAAACACTCACAGAATGAAGTTTCGTCTTTTAATATTATGGACTGTGTCAATAAATTTTATTTTTTTTTCAAAAGAACACAACAAGTTTTTTAACAGTCTCGGGGGAGCTTTAAATTTCAAGCATAATTAACATAAAGCGATGTTTTAAGTAGCTGGAAATCATAAGAATTTATTGTTGTTTTATTTGGCTTAAAGTTGGCTAAATTATTAAGTAGATATACACACCGAAGCCATATGTAGACACCCACATTGCATGCACAAAGGGGCGCTAGTTGTTATAAGATAAAGCCCTAGAATGTTGGCAATAGGGTTTCTGTTAAAAAAAATGTTTGACTTAAAAAAATTCTTCAATAATTCGCTTTTTACTCTTCTTTTGTCTCTCTTATTGCTCCTATTTTAAGGTTTTTATACCCACCATAAAAAAGACGGGGGTATATTGATTTTGTCATTCCGTTTATAACACATCGAAATATTGATAATATACCCACAAAAGTATATATACATATTCTGGGTCCTTATTAAATTCTAAGACGATCTGGCCATGTCTGTCCGTCTGTCCATCTGTGTGTCTGTCGGAACGATAGAGCCTGAGCGGAAAGAGCTATAGGTTTGAAATTCCTTATGGTATTGAAAATGGGCAACATCGGCAATTTTCGGATAGCCCCAATATAAGTGGCCCCCACAATAACTGCTTTAAAAGTAGGATTATAGCGATGAAAGTCGACAAAGATAAGTTTCATATGATCAAAAATCACTCTACCAAATTTTATAAGGATCGGTCCATAATTGACCCCCTATATATAATGTCCCCTTCAGAAAATGACTTTATAGCTCATTCTTGGCCTAAAAATGCGAGTAAGGCGATGAAAGTCAACATAAACAAGTTCTGTGTGAAGAAAATCGCTCTTCAATATTTTATGAGGATCATTTTCATAATTGACCCTACCCCCCTATATAAGATCCCCTTCAGAAAATAACTTTAACGCTCATTGCTGGCCTAAAAATGCGAGTATTGCCATGAAATTCGAATATACGAATCGAAACCTTTTTATCAAATTTTACGACATTCGCTCCATAATTGACCCTACAGCCCGTAGATAGATAATAGATGTTCATGGTTTAAAAACTTAACAAAAATATTCTGTTTTTAAAAATGAATATTTTGTTAACTCAAAAAAGCTCGGATCATAATTGACTTAAGCCATATTCCAAATATCACCGTAATGTATATAGGGGAGCATTCCTATTCGGCGTACGGTTTGATGGTGGCTATATGAGATTCGGCACAGCCGAATATAACAGTCTCACTCGATTTTAACTGTTTAAAATAAATTACAATTCCTTTATAAACCACTCAAAATTTTGTATTTATTAAAAAAGCAACAAAATCATAAGCTTTCTATTTGAATTCTATTTTTAAAACTTTTAACTAAATTTTTTGTTATTTCTCTCTCATACTTATTGAGTTACTTTTGGCATCAAGGGATTTGCTTTTAATTCGCCTGAATTACAGTTAAATCAATTTGCTTCCTTTCTACTCCGTAGCTTCTCTTTTCTACTTTAATCTGTTTTCAATTCAATTGAAAGAAGAAATAAGAAAATTATTGCTGTTCAATTGATTTAGAAATGAAATGAAAGCGGCCACTTTCCTTATTGTCCTTGTGATATATGTATGTAACCAAATCTGCTGTCATGCTATGTATTCCTTCATTTTGTCTTTTGTCAAAAATAGAAATTTTATTTTCAAAGATTTAAAAGGATTTAATATGAATTTATTATGTTAAAGACAGAGTTGTTGTCTGTTTGCAGCTCGACATGTTTAGATTTTTAGTTATTTTATCTATTTTTCTTTTTTTTATTGTTTAAACCAATAAATTGTAAGCAAATTAAATAAAGACATATATAAATAGATAAATAAATAAAAATCAAAAGATTTACTTAAAGTATAAACTTTGCAACAATAAAGGAATATACTAATGTCAAAAATAAAATAAAAGATAAAATCTATTGTTACGTTACAATGAATTTTTGACATAAATAAATATTTGATAAAAGAGATAAAAAAGCTGCAAATTGATTTTAAATTAAATTAAAGTTTAAGATGCTTGGAAATTCTAAAAATAAATAAAAAATATATGTAACTATTTTATATTTCAACCTCCTCCTTTAAAGATAATACAAAATTAAGCCTCATTCTTTATTTTTTACCACAATTATATTTTATTTATAAATCATTAAGCCATGAAATTTATGTTTTAATAATATAAATTTTTAAACAAATACTTGTTGGTATGTGTATGAGTTTTTCATTTTATAGCCCAACATACATACAGTGTACATACATTTTATGAATGTAAACATTTTATATTTTTAATCTGACGCCTTTAAAAGATAAATATTTATATTGAGCTTTTTTTTTTTGTCTGCATATTCATATGCAAAATGTGTTTATCAGTTTGTGTGTGTGTTATTTTTGTGTATTTGAAATCATAATTTAAATCTGTATTATTGACACATCCGGGATTTATTTTAACACCCATCTTAAACAGCCTCTGTGTGATGCATTTCATCGAACGTACTTTCAATGTTTCAAATATGCAAATTTTATTATAGATTTATTTAAATTTTTTTTGTTAATTTTTGTTGGTTTTCATAAACTAATTTATAAAGATGAATTTATACATTTATAAATGCCAATTAAATATCAATGTTAATAATGCATACACACTCACACAGTCATTGGTTGAACATTCTAAATTCATTATAAATATTTTGGAATTATTTTACAAAAAAGTTTATTTCAAATACATTTATACTGTTTTAATTATGGCCATTAAATTAATTGTTTTATCGATTTTTGGTAGAAGGTGAAGGGTATAAAAACTATCTATGAGGATTCGGAATACATATGGACAATTTAGTGTTAAGTGACCCAACATAAAAAATCGATTTGTATGATATTTTCATCGAGGTAAGTACTATTGTACAGTAGGCGATACACAAATTTTCAGCTCTATCGATTAAGAACTGCCGGAGTTAGAGGGGAACCAAGTTTTGGTCATACAGGGTTTTTCAAAAGAGTGTAACTTTACCTATTGATTCTACCAAAAATTGTCTAAAGGACTTTAGATAGCTATTTCTTAAATCTTTCCACTTTTTTATTTAAAAAATGTTGATGAAATTTGGACCAAGGTTAGTACTATTGGATTGTGGCCCAGACAGACACAAATTTTCAGCTCTATTGGACAAGAACTGCCAGAGTTAGAGGTTGGACATTTTGGACATACCTATTGGTTTCTCTAACTCCGGCAGTTCTTGACCGATAGAGCTAAAAATTTGTGTCTGTCGTACTATCCAATTGTCCATCTTTGGTCCGAATTTCATCCAAATCGATTTTTTATGTTGGGCCACTTGACACGAAATAGCCCATATGTATATTCCGATTCCTCATAGATAGCGAAGTCAATTTAGCGATGGGAGTCTGTTTGCATGTCCGTAAGAGCCCTAGATATCTGCATTACTCAATTCTTGTATCAAAATGCTTTCGAGAAATTTCCTTTTTAAAATCTGGAAATCGGTCGATAATTATGGAACTATAAGCGAAAATTCCAAAACAACCCAATTGACAAAACAGCAGGGCCGAAAAATATAAAGTCCATAGTCCATGGACTAATCCATAAACTTATACATAGATTGTCAATAGATTTGTTTTTGCATTAGTCAATGAATTGAACCATAAAGCAATTTGGTAATTTTATTTCTAAAAAGGTAGTAATTTCTGTAAAAAGTTAGTACTTTTTCTAAACTTCAATTGTCAACGCCTTATTTAGAGGTTATTTTTTGAACATAAGTTCGACTTTTCGGAAAATGTTGAAGAACCCCCATGATTTAGAAACTACTTAAGCAGCTTTTATAACATTTCGAGAACAACTTACCATTCGATTTCGATCATAGTGCAAAATGTCTATATATTTGGGTTCAAAACAAGGTAATAAAGATCGTCACTTGATTTTTTTTTAATGTAGATCAGTGATCTCCAGAATGAGATCATAATTTCATAAAATCAGATTTGTTTTGGTAAAAGGTGATTTCAATGTTTGTTTATAATTTCAACGATATCACGAATTTAAACGTAGATCATTAGTAACAGAGACCGCGAACAATTATATATTTTCCTACGAATGTTATATTCTCGGTCGCTATTACTACTGATGTATATCTTTCTCTACGTTAGAATACGTATTACCTTTCTACTGTATCCGGTTTGCGAACAAATAATTGACCTATATTTTTTAATTCGAAAGGTTACATTCAAGATATTTTATTTACTAATTGGGAGACACAAATATTAGGTTTTTGTCGTAAAAGAGTAAAAGAAATCGATAAAGTGATTCCAAATAAATTTAAATTGATTACGTTGTTTGTACCTTTCTACTGTATCCGGTTTGCGAACAAATAATTGACCTATATTTTTTAATTCGAAAGGTTACATTCAAGATATTTTATTTACTAATTGGGAGACACAAATATTAGGTTTTTGTCGTAAAAGAGTAAAAGAAATCGATAAAGTGATTCCAAATAAATTTAAATTGATTACGTTGTTTGTATATTTTTCAACTAAATAAATATTTAACATCTTCCGAGCTGTTGGTATATTTTTTCGATGTATTTGCTTTTTAATATTAAACAAAAAAAAAAAAGAAATTGGTTGTCAGTTGAAAAGAAACGTTGCATGTTCAAGCAAACACCAACATTTTACCAAGTTGACAAACAATTTTCAGCTTTTAGACAGCAATATGCTATTTGGCAAAGGCAAGTAATAGTATAGGTGGTCTGTTGTAAATGATTTTAAAAAAGGGAAGTTTTAAAAGTAATTTAAAAAAATATAAACTTTTCAAACAACTAAGAGTTACAAGTAAATAACTTGTTTGTTTTTAAGCTAATTACCAAACCACTTACTTTATTTGATGTAGTAAAGCAAGAAAAGCTAATTTCCCAAAAATATGCTCATATTAATGTGTTTCTTGATTTAAATGCTAATATAGCAAAGAAAAACCATAAACCCAAACTAAGGAAGTAATACACTGAGAGAAACAAAAAGACGGGGAATACTTTATATTTATTATTAGACAAGTTACTATATTCAAATATTTATGGAATCTTCTCATTTTTTGGAGATTTTATTTTGTCATTAAAAATAAATGTCAGAATATCTAATTACATATTTCCTTGCTTTTCGTTTACTATTTCATTTAAATCTTCGTTTAAAAGCAATGTAAATTGCAATAAAAAACATTAATTTGACAAGACATTATTTTCTCTTTAATAGACTTAAAATGTAATAAATCATGATACTAAAGAGAGCCACAAAAAAGCCAAAAAGTACATTGCCAGTAAGAAGAAAATAACTTAAGTGAGAAATCCTTTAAGGAGACTTGAAGTATGTTTGTTTTATTCCTTTTTTAAATGTTAAAATTAATCAAAGTATTAAAAGCATAAAAAAATAATCTTAAAATTTACACTAAAAGAAAAATAGGGATGAAACAAACAGAAGCATTTTCTCTAAAAAACATTACACTTATACCCTAAAATAAGAAGCATAAAGTAAATGCTGTAAAAAGCTAAATATGCTATAAAGAACAAAATATGCTCTAATAAATCGGTGTCAAGATTCAAACAATAACATCCCAGCAAAAATAAAACGAAGTACTTTCAAAAGAATAACATTTATCACCACTTCAAAAGATGTTTAAAGACTTCCGAAGAAGTGAAAATAACTCTATTTTTTCAATGTTGAAAATATATTTTTTATTCTTACATTTTTATTGTTATTTTTGGGCATTTATATTAAATGTGTATATTACCCTTATTAATGTTAATATTATTTAGGTCAAATTACAATATCACTTCCGAATAACTTCCAAAAAATTAGCTTAAAAATTACTTCTTCATCCTATCCTATGACAAGCCTGTGTTAAAATCATCACTTCTTCAGCTATTTTTCAGAACTTCCATGGAGTAAACTCTACTTATTTTTTGCTTCTTTGGAAGTTTTTTTTTGCTGGGATGTTCACGCACAGAAAAATGTATATTGCATATCACAGTTTTGAGGAAAACTAACAAAATTAAATTTACTTTTTTTCCCTCTATACATATTTTTTCTTTCAGTGCATTTTATAATACTTTGTGTGACAAACAGTTTTTAAAAGAATGTTCCTGCCTCGTTAAAAACAGAATGAAAAACAAATTGTGAAACGAATATTGGCTGTTTTAAAGGGATTTGACAGACATTTTACCCTTCTGCTATGTTTATGTATAGGGACAGGGAGCAGTTACTCTATTGCTGCCATTTGTGTTCACACCCACGTAAATAGATTTTGCCAATTTATCCTTTGTGAGTTTGTGTGTGTGTGTGTGTATAAGTGTAAGTGCTTTTTTCTCTTTTTTAATTTTAATTTAAGTCAACAAGCTCCTCTGTATCTCCGCTTCAATGAATGTCTTTTTAAAAATTTTTTTTCTCGTTTTTTTTTTTTTTTGTTGGTTTTATTTTTGGTAAAGAAACACAAATTTTGTATTTTCATTTATTTTCGTTTTTGTTGTTGTTGTTTCTTTGCTTACGCCTTTTTGTAATACAAGGATATTTTTAGCAAGAAAAAATTATTAATTAAAATAAAAGCTTTCAAATAATTTTCTCCCCCTTTTTTTGTTAAAGGTTGGTGTTTAATGGAATTTAAATCAATTTGGTTAAAGTGAATTTAAATATGTTTAAATATTTAAGCAGAGAGTAGAAAGGAGGCTTTTTGTATGACAAATGTTCTTATGTTGGTATTTTATTTTGTATTAAAATGTTAAACAAAGTGAAAATAAAAATGCCATTGAAATTAAATAAATTTTTATATAAAGTTAATTAACGCATCAAATTATAGCACACAGATGATTTTCAATGTAATCAAATTTATTTTTTAATTATTTAAATAAATAAAATTATGTTGGCAGATGGAAAAAAATTTTAAAACAGAGATTTCATTGTTAATTTAATTGTTATTAAAAACAATACATTAGTTTAATTAAAAAAAGTTGTTGCTTAAAAACAATTCTGGTTAAATTCTGGGTTTAAATTTAAAAGAAAATGTATATATTTTTTTTAACTTTTTTAGCAAAGATTTAAGATTTCTAAAAAATTTGTTTCTTAGATGAATCTGTCAATTCTTATAGTTATTGCTAAGCAAAACTAATCTCTATTTATTTCAACGCCATTTAAACATTTTTAGACTTTATAATTTATGTTTAGTAAACAAAATTTTAATGAAATAGCACTTGAAATACATAAATCTTACGGCAGAGTAAAATTAATAATGTTAATGAATTTAAAATGTAAATTGACTGTGACAAATGTCACACCAAAAGCAGAAACGAAATAATCAAAACATACATATCTAACTGAAGTGACCGTTTAAATTATTGAATATGTATTGAATATGTCGATTAAAATTATTTAAATTTAGTTTTTTTCTATAATTACCATTTATGGCATGAAAGTTTCACAAAAGTTATGAATTATTTAATTTGAAATAAAGTTTATATTATTTAAGTGATTACTTGGAGCCAGATCGCGAGACGGGCGACATTGAAATTACATTAATTTCTGTTATGTTTCTTTATAAAATCTGCTTGAAAATGTGAAACATACTTAAATAAAATACTTTATTAATAACCAATCAGTATATAGTTGCTAAGAAAAATTAACGTACTTTTAGTTGAAAAAAAAAAACTACAACTTTCATTTTATTATACCCTTTTGATAAGGATATGAAATCCAAGTGCTTTCGTGACCCTCTATCTCAAGGTGGTACTTTTCTAAGCACAGGGTGAATACAATGCTTCGACAAGCTCCCCCTTGCTCAAGCCGTGGTAGGGAGGGCAAGCGTTACAAATTATTTAGCTTTAGTAGATTCGGAGACTATTTAAACTCCTAAATGTGGGTCAGGCACCCAATTGCAATACAACACCACACCGAGCTAACGCTCTACTCGTGATTTAGGTTGAAACCACAGCCCCCTCGTTACTCCCCAGGCTGGAACCTACATATGTTTCAGGGGATCCTGGTCTCCGTAGAAACCGTATGACACACAGGAATACACCCTAATAGTACATACCTCTGACACGACAGTATCTTACGATACCAAGCAGCAGAAATGACCACATCGCCCGCTCGTAAATTCACCGGACACATCTTACCACTTGATAAGGGTATATTTGTCAATCTCTTTGGAATATCTACAATATAATTTTCTGATCATATAAAGTTTTATATTGTGGATCCTTATAGATAGCGGAGCCGATTAAGCGATGTCAGTTTATCTGTGATTTGAGTCTATTGTCATTCAATCAATTTTTTGAAGACCTCAACTATCTTCGGAATCCAAATCTAATTCTATTATATCGATATGTTTTCGAGAAGTTTTAGCAAATAGCAAATGTGATGTGATCAAATGAAATTCAATTAAATTCTGAATAGTAAATAACGATACGCAGTTTGGTAGATCTTGAAGAATTTACATAAATGTTAAAATTATTTAAGCATATTACATTAGAAAATTTTTGAAATCCCAACAAATTATATTGTAATTCCTTTTTTGGCAATATCATAGGACCTGTTTCATAACATTTTTCACCCACTGTAGTTTTTTTGTCTACCACTATAAATAAAATGAAATGATTTATGTATGTATATGTATTACTACCAAAGTAATTTTTAACCAAGATTAACTTTTACTGAGTGCAAATAATAACAAAAAAAGAAGCATTAAATTGCATTGACTGCTAAAAAGATTAAAAAAAACGTCAAAAAGGGATTTAATGAAAAATAAATACATCATTCTCATCATCAACGGGATCATCATCATTGTCATCTACATTCATACGTATGTATGTAGAAATGTATGTACATTCATTTTACATTACTTTAAAATACACGCTGTAAAACACATGTTGTATATCAATAAGTTCGAGCTTTTCTGTCTGTCCAATGTTGTCCTGTCCATAAACAACATTCAATGGTCATTGGTCACTATTTTCAAGTTGGTTTTTTTTTTGTGGGTCTGATTTTTTCGGTTTGTTTTCATGTAAGTTCGAGTGTGTATGTATGAATGTGTTGGTGTTATATTGACCCATTTAATTCGGTTCGTATGGTTCATTTTTATGTTAATTGACCATGTGTCATGTATGGTGGTCATCGTTGTTTTTGTTCCAATGCTCATCTTTATAGTGATTCCAAACTACTAGACAGCTCCAATATCCGCTTATGCGTCTGTCCGTTTTTGATGGTTATATTTATTTTTAAAATGTATTTCTTTCTCTCGTACACTCGTTAATATTACTTGGTACTTATACACATCAAAATAAAGTTTTGCACTAATAAAGAAGTCATGACAGAGATAAAATATAATTTATAAAATTTCAGACATTAAATATAATATTTCTAGAAAAAAATGTCGAAATTTTTAAAACTAAACACAAACTAATCATCAGTATTAATTTAATTTTTTTTAGAACTTTTAAGATGCAATATGAAAAATAAATTACTGATGTTATTAAGCAGTAATAAAAGTACCATTTTTGGGAACAATTTTGAAATTTTCATACCTGATCTGTTGTATGACTGGAGTACCCAATGTTGTAAGCCAAGTGCCTTCCTAAGTGGACGAATGAATGTGTTTCTGTTTTGTGTTTGAGTGACTGCATAAAATATTAAAAGGTCTAGTTTGTCACTTAACATGACACATTTCACACTCAACTGACTGTATGACTAACTTACTGACTGACTGACTGACAGTTTATCAATATTAAATTTAACTCGAATGCTGTTTTTTTTTCTTCTTTTTAGTTGTTTTTGTCAGTCATACTTCAAAAATATTGTGTTGTTTATTTAACTGGAAAGGCCATTGAAGGCGAGAGTTTTTTAATATTTATTTTAATTTTTTTATTTATTTTTTTTTTGCTGTTCTTCCCATAGTTACTGTCACAGTCAATTGAATATTTATAATAGTTTATAGTTTTTAATTGATATTTAATCAAATAAACTGAAATGGAAAAAAAATCAATTTTTCGTATTTTAAATATTCATTTGCAATTGAAATTGCTTTAAATTACACACATTTAAAAAGAATTTATTTTATTTGTTTGTTAAACAAATATTTTTTATAGACAATTATTTGTAAATGTTTAATTAAAATACCCTTGATATTGACTTTGGCTAGAGTTTTAGATAGAACTTGGTAATAGTTTTGTGTTAGTAATGTGGAAAAAACTTAAAATGGAATTTTATCTATTAAAATTAAGGTTGATTGAGGAGCGGAATGTAAAATAATTATAAATGAAAACTTAAAATATGTCATACATATTTGATTTATTAATTAAATTTAAAAAATATTATTAATTTTTATTAATTTTAACAACACTTTTTTATAAAACATTAGTGTAATCCCTGAGAAACCATAAAATCCTTTTTTCTTACAAATTTGTTGTATTCTTTAGTTGTCATTTATTTGTGATTTTAACTGCTCACTCTTACAGACACGCACTGATGCTCCTACAAAAACACTCATATTTCTTGCTGTCAAATCAAAATATAATCATCATTTCCGTTTCCTGTTCTTATTTTTGTTGCTTCTTTTTGTTTTGAAGGAAAAAAAAGTAACAGCAAATCCATTGTAAACTTTTTGACTTAATTTGTAGTTGTTGTTGCTTTACTATATGTTTCTGTTATTTTTGTTGTATTTTCCTAATACTTTTTCAAGTGATTTTCTACAGTTTCTTCAGCTCTTAAACAATATTAATGATTTTATTCAATTTTTTTTTTTTTGTTTTCGTTACAATTTCTTGGAAATTCTTTAAATGGCTGTTGGTAGGTTTTCTTTTTTTTTTTTTTTTGTTTTCTTTACTGTTTGCCTCAGGAAAAATAGGTTATTTTATGGCATTTTTCTTTCACAGTTGGCTAAAAGTTTTTTCTATTGTGTGTGTTTTTTCTTCTTCCTTTTTTTCTACTTTTCCTAAATGAGTTTCAAATAAACTAAGGAAACATAAACTTACACCCACACGTTCAGGCTAGCAAACATATTCCCAAGATTAACAAAATCTAAAGAAGTTGTACAAAAAGTCTAGAAAACTTAGGTTTATTTGGGTAAAACAAGTTTTTCTTTTTGGGTGATTAGAACAACAGCCGTAAATGATGAAGGTTTTCTTTAATGTTTATTAACAATTTTTATGTGAATTTAAGCAACAAACAGCCTTTTTTTGTAAAAAAAAGTAGTATAATTTTAATTAATTAACTTTTTTATGATTTCTTTGATAATTACGCAAATATGTTTATAATTTATGGAATTGCCTAATCATTTAATTAAAATCGCTTAATTGTTTTAATAAAACAATTTCAAACAATTTATGAGGAGGATTTTAAAATGATTATTTAATTTACACAAACCGGTAGCCAAAATAAATAAACAAATATGTAAAAGAATTTAAAGCAAAAAAGTTAACAGAGACAAAAAAACGTTTAAACAAAATGTTTGTGCTTTTCAATGCCGTTAAAAATGCTAATTTTAAATTCAATTCAATTTAAATAAAAGTAAAACAAAAGCAAATTTACATTGATTGTCAATAAAAGATAAATACAGATAGACAGACAGACGTTTTGTTTTTGTATTTTCTTTGTTTGTTTGTTGGTTTGTTTCTGTTTCTTTTATAGTAAAGTGTCACTAAACAGCCATTGAATACAAATTTTCTTTGACACATTCAACATTTTTTTATTTTCGATTACTTTGTAGTGAAAAAAATAACAAATTGTTTTAATATTTCATGCTATTTAAAAAAAAACTAAATTTTAGAAAGTTTTGTATTGATATTCTCTGGTTTTTGCAAAGATTTATATTGATTATTGTGAATTGTAACACGTTGCTCGTAAAAACAACTTTTAAGCAATTAGAGAATTTATCATTTCGAGTATTAAAGTGTTTTAACATTTTAAAAATTACAAAGTGATGCAACTTTCAATATGGGCAATTTCGTGTCAAGTGACCCAACTTTTAAAATCGATGTTTTCCGATTTGGATTTGCACTAAGGCACTATTGGTATAGTAGACCGGACACAAAGGGGGTCAAAGTTGGATATTTTGGTCCCAGGGTTTTATTCAAATAGGTGTAACTTTTCACCTATTGGTCCTAGCAAAAATTGTCAAAAGGAGTTCAGTCCTTAGTCTTATTTAAAATTAAATCTTAAAACTCTATTAGATTCCTTACTTGTTGTGAATTGCTCAAACCGCAATTTTGTTAAAAGTTATAGTATATTTCACCCGATTAATTTACCTACAAAGAAAAGAAATACAAGAAATTATTAGAAACGTTTAACAATTTAATACTAGCTAAATAATTATACAATAATTGTTTGCCATGTTTGAAAACGTTAAGCTTTTTTTTCAAACATTTAAATTTAACGATAATAAAAAAGTTCGTTATGATTTTATTTCAAGGCGACCATAAAATATTGTGAACCGCATGATGATGGTTTAATATAACAACGAGCATTTTTTTAAGTTTTAATTTAACGCATAAACATATTTTTTATTTCTCTGAATATCCTTTTAATAAATAACAGATGAAAACAACAATAATACGTTTTATAGCCACAAGAAGAAGGAAAGTGGAAAAGAGAGAGAAAAAACTACTTAACAAACAAAATTTTTGCATACAAATCGACAGACCAAACTCATCAATAGAGGGAGGGAGCCACAAAATAAATAAATCCATAAACATGTCTCTAACCGCAACACCCAAAAAGCGGCATTTTTATAAAAGAAAACCATACCATTTTTTTCGTTTTCATCTTCTATATAAAACGTTTAAGAAACCAAAATAAAAATAATATTAAATATTTTAAAACTATGTATAAGGTTTTGCTGAAGTTTTTTCTTTTTCAATTTAACTAAAATATATAAAACCAAAATACAAACTGACGTAGCTCATAGCGAACACAATCCATTCGTTCATGAATGATGATTTAAATTCGAAGCAACAACAATAAACCAGATGAAAACTAAAGAAAAAAATTTAACAGAAAACCGGGTTTAAAATATTTATTTTATACAGATTTTATTATTTGGCTTGTTTGTTGTTTTTTTTTTTTTGATATTTTTGTTTATGTTTAAAAAGAATCGAACCCACAACGTTGGCGGAATTTGAAATTTGAGACATCGGCATTCAGAAATAATCCAAAAGTATGAATAAAAAAACAAGAAATTTTTAGTTAAACAAATTTAAAAATACGCGCACACACTTGTAGACAGAGAAAAACAAGAATAGTCTGAAAAACAAAAATACAAATTAGAAACTATAAAAGGGTTGACAGTGACTCTGAGTGAACACTACTAAGGTAATGAGAGAGCTTTTAAATTGGCTAAACAATATGTAATTTGTGTAACACTGTTTGCGCCAAACATCGTTAACATGACAATTCAATTTTCACACCCGAACGACTCGAGTCACTTATTATCAAAGATTGTCAACTCAGAGATAGTTGCAAAAATTTTTCCCCTAGGAATTGTTGCAACAACATACTATGTACATAATGCAATTCTTAAAATCCAGAATTTTGGTATTCAAAAAAGTTTTTAACAATTTAAACATCCAAAAATCGTAATATTCTTTATAGGGTGTTTCATATTCACACAAAAGTGACATTATAAAATCCTCCAGAGAAGACCTTTAAGAAGCCTAAAACTCATTTTTTTCATAAATGGATTTCGTTTGAAAAAATAAACAAAAAACAGCAAACTATACAGACACTCAAATTTCAAGTGGATAATAAATCACAGTATCATGCCTTAAATAATCTCTACAGACATATTTTTTAGGCTTTAAAACATTTTTTTACACGGAATTAGTTTCACCAAAAAAAAATATTTTTTTTTTATTTTGTTTGTGACTGGAAATCACTGCAAGAATCTAAATGAAGTTTTTTTTGGACTAAATACTTTTAAAATCATAAAAAACTGGACCTAAAATTCACATAAAAGACAAGTTTGTAAAGTCATGTTTTTTTGGTTTTTCAAAATTTTTGTTAAAGATCAATCACCTTAATCGTAAAATTTTTTATGTTCTTTTTATGTTGCCTTTCGAAAACCCTTTAAGAATAAGCAAAATTTTTGAGAAAAAGAATTAAAACAACAATAAGGTGTAAATAATGGCTTAATCAAAGTATTTGAACTATTTTACATCAAAACCACTAAATGCTAATTAGCTAAACATGCGTGCCTACAACTTTTTTTCCTCATTTGCTATTTTTAATTGATTTTCAATTTTAATCACGGCTTAATTGAAAAAAAAAAATTGGAAATAATTAACTAGACAACTACAAGCATAGATTTACAAGCTTATTGATAGAAAACATATAAAATTAATTTAAATAAATTGGTTGGACATAAAATATACATGATGGCGGCACCCTGATTTAGAGAAGATTTGCATAATTCTTAATAATTGAAAAAGTTCGTGTTGAAGATGTTAGAACAATGACAGATAAATCTATAAGTTTGTAATGAAATAAGTAAATAACGCGTTTTGCTTAACATCCCCCTGGAACGCTGATTTATAATTAATTTAGAGTGATAAAACTTTATAAAAAACTATAGACTAGACTATAGACTAGACTATAGACTTGACTATAGACTAGACTATAGACTAGACTATAGACTAGACTATAGACTAGACTATAGACTAGACTAGACTAGACTATAGACTAGACTAGACTAGACTATAGACTAGACTATAGACTAGACTATAGACTAGACTATAGACTAGACTATAGACTAGACTATAGACTAGACTATAGACTAGACTATAGACTAGACTAGACTAGACTTAGACTAGACTATAGACTAGACTATAGACTAGACTATAGACTAGACTATAGACTAGACTATAGACTAGACTATAGACTAGACTATAGACTAGACTATAGACTAGACTATAGACTAGACTATAGACTAGACTATAGACTAGACTATAGACTAGACTATAGACTAGACTATAGACTAGACTATAGACTAGACTATAGACTAGACTATAGACTAGACTATAGACTAGACTATAGACTAGACTATAGACTAGACTATAGACTATAGACTAGACTATAGACTAGACTATAGACTAGACTATAGACTAGACTATAGACTAGAACTATAGACTAGACTATAGATAGACTATAGACTAGACTATAGACTAGACTATAGACTAGACTATAGACTAGACTATAGACTAGACTATCGACTAGACCTACTAGACTAGACTAGACTATAGACTAGACTATAGACTAGACTATAGACTAGACTATAGGACTAGACTATAGACTAGACTATAGACTAGACTATAGACTAGACTATAGACTAGACTATAGACTAGACTAGTAGACTAGACTATAGACTAGACTATAGACTAGACTATAGACTAGACTATAGACTAGACTATAGACTAGACTATAGACTAGACTATAGACTAGACTATAGACTAGACTATAGACTAGACTATAGACTAGACTATAGACTAGACTATAGACTAGACTATAGACTAGACTATAGACTAGACTATAGACTAGACTATAGACTAGACTATAGACTAGACTATAGACTAGACTATAGACTAGACTATAGACTAGACTATAGACTAGACTATAGACTAGACTATAGACTAGACTATAGACTAGACTATAGACTAGACTATAGACTAGACTATAGACTAGACTATAGACTAGACTATAGACTAGACTATAGACTAGACTATAGACTAGACTATAGACTAGACTATAGACTAGACTATAGACTAGACTATAGACTAGACTATAGACTAGACTATAGACTAGACTATAGACTAGACTATAGACTAGACTATAGACTAGACTATAGACTAGACTATAGACTAGACTATAGACTAGACTATAGACTAGACTATAGACTAGACTATAGACTAGACTATAGACTAGACTATAGACTAGACTATAGACTAGACTATAGACTAGACTATAGACTAGACTATAGACTAGACTATAGACTAGACTATAGACTAGACTATAGACTAGACTATAGACTAGACTATAGACTAGACTATAGACTAGACTATAGACTAGACTAGACTATAGACTAGACTATAGACTAGACTATAGACTAGACTATAGACTAGACTATAGACTAGACTATAGACAAGACTATAGACTAGACCGTAGACTAGACTATAGACTAGACTATAGACTAGACTATAGACTAGACTATAGACTAGACTGATCTAAAGAATTATTTTTTTTTTAATTTAATTTTGTTTAATAATTTTTATGATTATTAATGAAATATTCGGATAAAATAAATCTCAATCAAAGAATATGTACTTATTTGTATTCCAAACACTTGTCAAATTATTCAATTCACATTCAAGAAAAAAAATAATTTTGTATGTCCCTTCTCTACATCCTTTAAAGGCTTGAGAAGGCACAAGTTTTGTTACTCTTTTGTTATTTTTATCCTTGTGTCACATCAACCAAGCCCTGGAGAAAATATAAAACAATTTAGTAAAATGTTTCACATACATTTTTAATAAATTAAACAGGAGCTAAAACTACTTGTACTCGTCGTATATGTGTCACCTACAGTTGTTAATCTTATTTACACAGTCACACAAAAACTTACATGTATACATACCCTCTTTCAAATATACTACTCGTACACGTATTAATTTCAATTTCCGTTTCCTGTTAGTTTGTCGCTGTTACCATTTCATTGTTATTATGCTGCTGCCGCTTTAAGACAATAAAGGCCAAACAGCAAAGTTTTATAACATTAAATATATTTAAATATTAATGAACGTTTCTAATTTTTTTGGTTGTAAATAAATATAATCAATAGCCTAAAGGGGTTTTCAAAATTCGAAAAAAGGACAATGCACTTACAGCCGCATAACGGTTTTATTGCCGAAATGTAGAAATAAACAAACAACAGAATAAATAACAACAATAATAATATAAATAAATAAACAAAATATAAAATAAAATGTTGTTGATATTTGTTGTTAACAAACTGCAAATACACACACTGATATACATATTTTAAAACATTTCTAAAAGGGTTTTCCAATAAGAATGGATGAAAATAATTTTGGGTCATAGGTGCCGCAAAATGTGAGTGGATAGCCTAATGTTGACTTAGAAGATATCTGTCATAAACCTGAGACGTTGTTTTTGAATAAATATGGCTCTTTCACTTTCTTGCAAGTGTGTGTGTACTTCCTAGCCTCAAACAGATGGGTAGTCCAAATTTAGTAAAAAAATCTTGCAGGTTACGATGCCTGTCGTAAAAAGGGGGCATTAATTGCTTTAAAGATTATTTAAACACTGGACTTGGTCTGAGGCCAACTTATAATCGACTTTTTTGGAATACCTTTTATATAGAAATGAAGAGTTTAAAAACAAACACAGTGGTGGTGTATTTACATACGATACTGTTTAAATAACCCTGCAGTTCCTAGGCCCTAATCTACATAGTTACCAAAACTACCCTCTATAAACTAGTCCCGATTGTAGATCAAGGTTCTAAAGTTAACTCATGTATACTCAATAGTCCAGTTCTGAGGATTTATGTAACATATTTATAATTTTTGTGTAACTTATAATTGACAGTAAAAGTGGGATCAAAGCTTTGAAACTGCCATGAATTTCTTAATAAATGTAGATGTGTATGAGTGTGTAAATAAATGCCTGAGTATGTGTTTAATTTTTAAAGGGATTCGTAAACAAAATGTAAAATGTATTCAAAACAACCAATAAAAGTTGTTCTTTTTTTTGTTTTAACAAAATTTTACAAATACAATAATAAAATAAAACGAATTGTTAAATAAATATTTTTATATTTTGTTTCTAAATTGTATAACGGACTTTGTTGGAAGAGAAAGGTAAACTAACACTTCTACACATAAGGTACTCAGTAAACAATGTAAAATTACAGCATAATAAAGGATTATTGTAACCAGCCTTTGGCGCAGACGGAATTGCGAAAACTTGATTATAAGTAAATAAAGTCTAAAACCAAATTATGCGTTTTTCCACAAAGTTCGAAAAATAAGTGTTCTGGCAAAGAACTACTATAAATTAATTTTGTTAACACCAACATTTTTTTATGTTATTTACCTTTCATTTCGTAGCATAATTATTAAATTTAACTTTTTAAAAATATGTCCTTGCCACAGCATCCCACTTGAGCTGGTCAACCCCTTTATAATGTGGGATTTCATTTTTAAATTATCTTCTTTACCTTAATTTATTTTACTTTATTATTTTTCATATTTTTTTTTCTTTTTTGGCAAAAACCTTGGTCAACACTCTCGAATTTATGTATGTATGAGTATACAGCAGTATATTCTTATTTGTGGGCATACAATATTTTAATATGCCCAAGGACTTAAACCAACAGGGATTAATATTTTTGTTTGTGACTCTTTAGTTTTATTTTTTCATATTATTTTTCTTGTTTATTCTCTGCTTTAGTCAAGCAGAATCAGTCAGATAAGAGTCCAAGGATTTTTTAGTTCGTAAATATGTTTGTGAATTACAATAGAAGCGCTAAAATTATTTAAAAAAAGTGCTAAAAATCTTAAGAGATTTTTATTATCCGTGTTTCTTTTTTTTATTCGAATTTGTGTGAGTGTGTAATGTTCAAAGAGCTAAAGAAAAAACAATACAACTGTATAAATTTTATTTGTACAACAAGTTGCATGTAGATGAGTGCTACTCGTATCCTGCTTTTTATGACCTTATTAAATATTTTCATTAGTTTTTTTATTTTTTTGTTCTTCTACTTGTTATTCAAACTAATTCTGTTTATATTATTGTTGTTATTTCTCTCTCTCTCTCTTTACCAGTGAAAATGTTTTGTTTAGTTGGAGAGGCAAGAATGAATGTTTGGTTGAAATGAAAAAAAAAAAACTCTTAAATAATTCATGATGCACTAGAAAAAAGTTTATATTTTTTCCCAGCATTTCTTTTTTGTTTATTTTATTCCATTTTACTTGTATTTGTTTAACTCGACAACTATAGCAAATATTACACCAGTACTAGTGCAGGTTATAAATATACCCTGTAGTTATTGGCACCACTTGCAAATTGTAATATAACTAGTTCCAGTTAGTTACTTCCTTTAATACCCCAGCAGTTTTAAAAAAGTCAACTACTTTAAAGCAATACTATTCTCTAAAGTTAAATTTATTCGAAATGTATAGAGGAAACCAATCATCACCTCTCTATCCTTAAGTAGTTTAAAAAAGACGTTTCGAACCCTTTTTTATACTCTACCTTAAAAAGTAATTTACTTGTAGTTTTCAGAATTCCATTTAGATCAAGTAAAATTATAAATCATTAGTTTGATACAGTCACTTCGAACTGCAAGTATTGTAGGGTACAGATAAGTACTATTTTCATGTGTGTGCGTATGAGTTTGCATTTATTTGTTAAGGTAAAAGTTAAAGGAAAATTATCCTTTGGTAAATTTTGCTCTATACTTAATACGAGGGGGGTGTTTTAATGTTTGCAAGGACTTTTATTGTTTGTTTTGCAAAAGAGACTGGAAAATATTTAGTAAAGTTATTAATGTTGCTGGAAAATGATTGTAATCATTAACTTTATAAAAAATCATGTAAAGTAATGCCGATAATTCTTTTATTAAAAAATACTTTAAAAATTAAAGTGTTATGCTATAAAATAATTAACTTAGTAATAACGTATATTTATAATATATACCCAGCAAAAACTCGGAAATTACTTGTACTTACTTAATCAATATCTTTTCAATGACTACTACATATCGTCTGCATTACTCTTAAGTACTTTTATAATGACTTTCTTATATTCAGATGCGTAAGTAGGTACTTTGTTTTGAGTTTTGTCATTTTATTAGCACATTTTATTTGATCTCGCGCAATCAACTGTTTCTTACAAACACACACTTAGCTTAAAGTCATGACCGTGTTAAAATAATGAGTTAAAATGCTAATGAAGAAGTGGTGAAAAGCGGATTTTTAGCTTTTTAACACATTACTTTTCAATGTAAGTTTTTGCTGGGTATATTACTTAGAAGTAGTTTAGTAAGGACATTATAATACAGTGATACAATCTTGGTAATCAATCTTAATACATATGAAGTGTCTATTGTAGTAACTCGGTATGTCACAAAATAAAAATATTTATGTATTGAAAAAACACCTTTATAAAATTTATTGAATTGGTCTTGATTACAAAATCGATAGAAATTTTAATACTACACACCAATCTCAATTTGCGTTTTGAATTCTAAAATATGAATGAAGCATTTGCCTAACACAATACCTGTTACACCATTTACCTAACACAGTCTCTTCAAAACCTTCATCAACAATCAGAAACACCAGAGGATTTCCAAAATTTGCATGCAGCCAAATTGTAACTTTTTTAATTTTTTTTCAATTTCAGACTTTTGCAAATTTAAATTGTTATTACTGTAGTTATGTGGTAACAACAACAATAACTTAAAAAAAGGACTAAGGTTACTTTGACATCGTTTCGGTTATTTTGATGGCATGTACAAAAACCATATACCCACACATTTTATTGACAATTTTAGCAGGTTATTTTTTGGTTAAAGAATTTTGTCATTTTGTGTGTCTGTATTTCGTTTTAGTGTAATGAAGGTGCGGTTCAGTAAAAAAAAGAAAATGGAAATAAAAATCCTTTGTATGTGCGTGCAAACTTTTGTGGGAAATGCTGATATACCCAAAAAAAAAGTACAATAAAAAACCTTCATAATGAAGCTGAAGAAAATTTAATTTAAAAATATAATTAACATCTCAGAAAACCTGCCAATTTAAAGTCAACATTTTAAAGGTCAGCTAAATATTTAAATATTCTTTTAAATTAAATTCATTCGTTTGAATTTAAACTCGTCTAGTGAATGAATTAATCTTAAACTTTTGCTATTTCATTCATCCTGTTTCCTTTTATTATAAAAATACTTATAATAACCGGAAATTTATTTTAATGTTGAGAAAACTTAAAAAGAAAGCGAAACGAATCTCTTCATATAATTTACACTTTCATCCTTAACACCTGTTTCTTTCCTCTTCATTCATACCCGTCACTCACTCATTTATTTGAACGCTCCATCGTTAGTGAATGTTTTTAAAAGTCTTCTGTTAGCGACGGTGTTTTAAAATATTTCACTTCCTTAGATGTGGAAATTTATGCTGCATTAATGGTAATATTTTTCTTTTTTTCCCTTTAACAGATTTCTTCTTTCGATAACAATATATAGCATAATTAAATTTGTTTTCTTATTCCATTTTAAATAACTGACCTTCGTAGAACGTGCAACATACCAAAACTATAATGGAGTTGTACAAATATATTTATAAATGCATCACTCCTGCATACCCAACCATACTCTGGCTAAAAGAGGACACGAAATTGAATTCTGTGGTGGTTTGTTGCGAATAAATGTCTCATAAATACGTTTTAATATTATGTATACTTTTTCACTGTTCATTAAAATCCTTTTATGAAATTCTTTAATTTTAATAATTAATTGACTTACAGAGAAATTAATATTTTTTTTTTTTAATGAAAGATAGTGAAAAAAAGACCAGAAAACCAAACCCATGACCTGACGTTTTTTTTTATAAATTGACAATATTTAATGGAAAATTAAGAAGAAAGTAAAGATAGTTGCAGTAGAAAAAATATATTTAACTGTATTTTTATATTTTCTTAGTTGTTAAATACAAATTAAGTTCAACTAATTACTTTTTAGATTACTTAGAGCCACTAAAGTAACGACTCAAGCCAACCAAGTATTAAGTAAGTCCTTTGCCAAACTACTGGCAAATTGTAATGGTAATTTAATTTTAGAGTTATCAAAAAAATTTCGTTTTGAACTTTGACACACAAAGAGATTATTGTTTATTCCAAATACATATGTAAGTATGTATAGGTTAAAGGTATGTAGGTTGTATACATAAATTTGAATTTACCAAAATAAATCTCTTTATTGGATTCCAGTTCTATTCATATATATATGGTCTAACTATATTCATTATAATGGTAGCTATTCTTGACAATATTATCTCGGTTTTATCCTTTTTAGCAAAGTTTTGTAATAAAATGAAGCGACTACAAGTGGCGGCATATTGTTTGCAACAAACAAAAATTATATTAAGGTGGCATCTGTTGGCAAATATTTCAACTATTTTCAAATGTAAATTCACTGTACTAAATATAGTCTAATGAAAAAGCAAATTAATTTTTTGAAATCTAAACCCTACTTTTAACTTAACTTGTGAAATATTTCTTACCCTACTTAATATTTGCCCCCTATTGTGTGTATTTATGTTTGGATGTTTGTATCTCTTTTTTCAGCATTTATTACCTCATGTACGTGTATACAATACCCAGATTATTCTTGGTCAAGGTTAACGAAAGTGAGTGACATTATTTCCCTGGCATGTATACAGTTGTTGGCCACATCTACATCCATTGCCGCCTCTGCTTCTTCTACTGCTGCCGTTTTATTTCTTTTTATATCCACACACTGAAAATAGAATCTTTATGGTCTTTTGCAACTTTGATGTTGTACAATTTTGTGGTTTATTTAAGCTCGTTTTTTATATGTATACGTATAAGTATTGTTGTCCCATTCTTCTTTATACTTATTTCTCTATTATTCCTTATATTTTATTTATATTTATTTAGAACATAAAAACTGTAAAAACGTTTTGGGAACAATACAATAAAAAAACCTTTAACGAAAACCTATTTGTCTATTGTTCATGAGAACGCAGAGCAATCAATACAATAGACTAGAAATATGTATGTCGCATTACTTATTTTTGGGACGAACATTTATTTTTGAGATATTAAATTCAGTATACGCCACATACCACCTGCCTCTGAAGAAAATGTTAGATCAAGGATAAAGGTTACATGGCTCAATGTACTTACTACTATCTTCGTCTATTGGTTGACAACTGCCAATAATTAAATTAACAATAAAATGTTTTCGAAGTACAAACATTAAAGTTTATTTAGCTTCCATTTTGCCTTATTGTTGTTAACGTTATGAATTGTAATTTGTATTTTCTGTTGAAGTAATAAACTTGTCAAAGTGAATTTCGGGTTTAGAATTTATCAGGTTGAGAGTGTCGTTTAGTGCGGAGTAGAGGTTAAAAGTTCAATACTGTCTAGTAAATAAAATAAGTAACATTAGTGACCTAGTTTTTTGTAATATGTCCTTTTTAGGTCTTTTTCGCAAAAATGTTAATTTAAACACGAATCATATTTTTATGATTGCAGCATGAAATATTATCTATGTCTGTCTAAGTCTATGTTTCTGATGTCTATCGTCTTGTCATCTATGATATTCAGCGTCTAGTCTATGTCTAGTCTATTTCTCTAGTCTAGTCTAGGTCAGTCTAGTCTATGTCATAGTGTCTAGTCTATGTTATTGTTAGTCTATGCTAGTCTATGTCTAGTCTATTCTATGTCTAGTCTATGTCTAGTCTATGTCTAGTCTATGTATCGGCTAGTCTATGTCTAGTCTAGTCTATGTCTAGTCTATGTCTAGTCTATGTCTAGTCTATGTCTAGTCTATGTCTAGTCTATGTCTAGTCTGTCGTCTATGTCTAGTCTATGTCTAGTCTATGTCTAGTCTATGTCTAGTCTATGTCTAGTCTATGTCTAGTCTATGTCTAGTCTATGTCTAGTCTATGTCTAGTCTATGTCTAGTCTATGTCTAGTCTATGTCTAGTCTATGTCTAGTCTATGTCTAGTCTATGTCTAGTCTATGTCTAGTCTATGTCTAGTCTATGTCTAGTCTATGTCTAGTCTATGTCTAGTCTATGTCTAGTCTATGTCTAGTCTATGTCTAGTCTATGTCTAGTCTATGTCTAGTCTATGTCTAGTCTATGTCTAGTCTATGTCTAGTCTATGTCTAGTCTATGTCTAGTCTATGTCTAGTCTATGTCTAGTCTATGTCTAGTCTATGTCTAGTCTATGTCTAGTCTATGTCTAGTCTATGTCTAGTCTATGTCTAGTCTATGTTAGTCATGTCTAGTCTATGTATAGTACATTCTAGTCTATGTCCTAGTCTATGTTCTAGTCTATGTCTAGTCTATGTTAGTCTATGTCTAGTCTATGTCTAGTCTATGTCTAGTCTATGTCTAGTATATGTGTCATATGTCAGTATTGGTCTAGTCTATGTCTAGTCTATGTCTAGTCTATGTTCTAGCTATGTCTAGTCTATGTATATCATGTCTAGTCTATGTCTAGCTTATGTCTAGTATATGTCTAGTCTATGTCTAGTCTATGTCTAGTCTATGTCTAGTCTATGTCTAGTCTATGTCTAGTCTATGTCTAGTCTATGTTCTAGTCTATGTCTAGTCTATGGTCTAGTCTATGTCTAGCTATGTCTAGTCTATGTCTAGTCTGTCTAGTCTAGGGTCCTAGTCCTATGTCCTAGGCTATGTCTAGTCTATGTCTAGGTCTATGTCTAGTCTATGTCTAGTCTATGTCTAGTCTATGTCTAGTCTATGTCTAGTCTATGTCTAGTCTATGTCTAGTCTATGTCTAGTCTATGTCTAGTCTATGTCTAGTCTATGTCTAGTCTATGTCTAGTCTATGTCTAGTCTATGTCTAGTCTATGTCTAGTCTATGTCTAGTCTAGTCTATGTCTAGTCTATGTCTAGTCTATGTCTAGTCTATGTCTAGTCTTTCTAGTCTATGTCTAGTCTATGTCTAGTCTATGTCTAGTCTATGTCTAGTCTATGTCTAGTCTATGTCTAGTCTATGTCTAGTCTATGTCTAGTCTATGTCTAGTCTATGTCTAGTCTATGTCTAGTCTATGTCTAGTCTAATGTCTAGTCTATGTCTGTCTATGTCTAGTCTATGTCTAGTCTATGTCAGTCTATGTCTAGTCTATGTCTAGTCTATGTCTAGTCTATGTCTAGTCTATGTCTAGTCTATGTCTAGTCTATGTCTAGTCTATGTCTAGTCTATGTCTAGTCTATGTCTAGTCTATGTCTAGTCTATGTCTAGTCTATGTCTAGTCTATGTCTAGTCTATGTCTAGTCTATGTCTAGTCTATGTCTAGTCTATGTCTAGTCTATGTCTAGTCTATGTCTAGTCTATGTCTAGTCTATGTCTAGTCTATGTCTAGTCTATGTCTAGTCTATGTCTAGTCTATGTCTAGTCCTATGTCTAGTCTATGTCTAGTCTATGTCTAGTCTATGTCTAGTCTATGTCTAGTCTATGTCTAGTCTATGTCTAGTCTATGTCTAGTCTATGTCTAGTCTATGTCTAGTCTATGTCTAATCTATGTCTAGTCTATGTCTAGTCTAAAAATGTCTAAAAATGTTCTAATCGCTTAAATTTTTAGAACTTAAGGTAGACTGTGTATTCGTGCAGTTACTATGATCCCTAAACGTTATCAATGTCAGCAGTGCAGTCGCCTGTAAAATTATCAAATTTATTATTTATGAAAAGAAGTATAGGTGATAGCAAGATCGAGTGCGTGCGGTATTGAACATCGTGTTTCTTGGTTGCTCCTAGATTTTTTCGATTATAATTTGTATGTTATAATTTTATTATCTTATCAAGAGTGTACGAAATAACGTAATAAGAACTAAAATACTCATATTTCAATATTAATGTTTTTATCTTCAGTGTTTTTCTGTTATTATTTTTATACACTCACTCATTATTTGCTTGGTAGGTGTTAACAATATTATGTTTTATTTGTTTTGCAAAAAATCTTTGCAAAAAATACATTTTTTTGCAATTTCTCTATTAAAATTGACATAGTTTTAATACAATTACTGCAGGAGAAAAAATATGTTCTTATGATAAGATAATAATTGAAAAGTAAAAAAACGATTGAAACACATTATTTATAAAAAGAAATTAAATAATAAACCATTTAACTTTTTTAATTAAAAAAGATAATTTTTTATGTATGAAAGAAACACATGTTTCTTAATCATTTGATGTTCTCTTATGACAACTTTATACTTAAAAATAATTGATTTTTATTTTGTGGATTTTAACACAAATTTATTCGTAATAAACATTTGGAATTTAAAATAAAATGTTCGTTATTTAATCAGTGTAATATGAAAAAACTTTTTTTGATAATCAGATATTAGAAAAATTCCTATAATAATTAAAAAATATGAATCTGATACTATGGTTTTGAAAGTTTTTATGAGATCTAGTAAAAATATGAAACTTTTTTATTATTAGATATGTTTTGGGCAAAAATATATAGTAAAAGTATTTTGTGAACAATAAAACCAAATTAAGTATTTGTTCATTGTACTTGATTTCTAGTATTTAGTTATTAGTAAATTATTAATATGTTTACTGTTTCCTTTTATTTAGAGCAAAATAATACATTGATTAACAAATGATTTAAGGCCATAAGCTGCTTACGTATTAATCTCAAATCTACAATTTATTAAAATGACCTCCTATACCAAGTCGTGGAATTTATAATAAAAATTTAACAGCAGAATTTTTTCAAAATTTTCTAAATTATTCAACGGATATTTTAAGCATTTTTAATAAGTTGTTAACGTGTTTTTTCTTTGTAATTTGTGTTTAAAAGAAATTCTGTGGTGTTAAAAAATATTTGAGGAAAATAGGTTTAAAATTTCAGCCATCGATATTTTGCTATTAATTTTTTACAAATAAAAGTATCGAATGTTTTTAATAACATAAGATATTTAAACCTTTGATGCACAAAGAGGGTAACTTATAAATCTATTCGAATTCACATTGATGACTGGAAATGAGTGAAATAAGTTTTATGTGTTTTATTAATAAACTATTTGTAAATTATTGAAATCTTTATGAATACCGGGAATTATGTTTCAACAAGACATTTCAACACATGGAGGCGATATCTGTAGCTTCTAAGATTCCTGCTAGCGATTCATTCTGGATTATTTTACAACAATAAATAAGCTTTTGGACTAATTAAAATTTTGGAAAACAAATAAAAAATAATTTCCTTGCTTATTATGTACCCTATGCATTATAGAGTAAAAAATGTATATTAGGGTGCATTATAGGGTTAAGAATGTATATTTTAAGGTTTATTTTTTAATTATTTAATTTTTTGCATTTTTTTAACTTGAACTTTGTATTCTTCAGTAATTTGAGACTATTACAACATTTTATAAATATGTGTATAAAAAGTGTTTAGCTCTTTTTTAAAACGATATTTTTAGGGTGCCCCAAAAAAATCTGTGTTACTAATAATATATTGATTCGAATAAATTTTATTAACGTAGCGAATACAAGGTTGAAATTAAAAGTATGTAAGAGGTTTTACATGCATGTTAAAGTATAAAATATATAACGTCTATTGTTATAGAGAGATTAGGCGCTGAAGCAAACATAGAGCAACTACCTCACTCTTTTTATACAGAAAACATGAATTTTTGTTTTATTTTTTATATTTTTCAAGGTGCACCCTACAAACTCACACCCCTTGTCCGAATTTTTTTTTTTTTTTGCTAGATTTGTAAAAAAATATTCTTTTTAAACAAAGTTCAACACCAATTAAATGTTTAAATATTAAATTACTATCGATTGACTCTGTCAAACTGCTGGAACACAAAAACACACACAAAAAATACTTTAATTAAATTAATTTTATATTCTTAAAGAAAACATGATGACCGATCGACCGACACACGAAAAAAACTGCACATTATGCAAAAGAGGGCTGCTTAAATTTCAAACAAATTAATTGTTAATGCACTTTGGAAAGGGGGAAAATAAAAAATTGTAGGAGTGTTTTTAAAGCAACATTAATATTCAACGGAAAACTGAAGAAAAAAAAAACTTCTAAAGATACTTTCATAAAAAGGGTTTACAAAATAAGGCTTCTTTCAGTTTAAATAAATATTTATAAAGAAACCGAATCTCTAAAAATATTGAATACAATTTTAAAATGCTTTAGTTCTATAGTATGGATCAAATATTTGAGAAATTGTGTAGATTTATTCAATATATATATATTTTTTTTTTTTTTTTGCAAATTGAAACAGATATTTGCCACATATTAATATTTGTACAGTCTCATAACCTTTAAAGCAAAAGCCTTCGACAAGTCATGAGTAACTATTCATGACGACCCTAACTATCAGTTGCATCTTCCGGTATCGAGATAAATAAAACAAATATTTAGCTAAATATTATCTAATAGAATTATAGAGAAACATTTCTTCTACGAACATATTTTTGCATTTAACAAAATTCCTTTCTTTATATAAATATACATATTTATCTAATTTTATGATAAACAAACATAAAATTTATTTGGGTCATGCACCAACATTCCAATTCCAACCGACCACATTCTACATTGTCTCTTCCTAATCTCTATCTGTATTCTGTTAAATGCTCGTTGTTGTTGCTGTTGCTGTTGAGGTTGTGTGTAACACAATGTCATTTGTAGTTTGCATTAATTAAAATAATAATAAAATGAAAATAATAATAATAATTTCACAAGCGATAAGATAAACTTCTAACTAAATTTAAATTTTTTATCACGAGATTGTACAACAACATTTTTCATGGGAACAACAAATGGAGAAGAGATAAAAAATAAACAAAATAGTGCAAATTTGCAAATAAAAAAAATTTGCAAACTATTCATAAAACAAATAAATAACAAACAAAAACCGCATAACAACGACTGAGTAATGTTGTGTAAATAAATAATAACTAGAGATGATGGCGTTTGGTTAACTACAGTGCACAGTAGTTTCATTGGAGAAAAATATGGTAAAAGATAAACCATTTTTTTTAAGTGTTTAAGTTTATTTTATACTGATAACAATTCTGTTTTCGGAATTTTTGCTAAAATTTGACTTTATTTGAGAAAAAAATTTTGTGGTGGAAAAACGTCATTATTCTTAAAGTTTGACTTTAAGGAATTTTGGGGTAAAAAAATTGATGATTGATTGAAATACAATTTATGCCATAATTTTATAATTTCTATTCTGCAGAATAATTTTATTAAGCATATTTGCATATGATACTAACTTCAGAGACCCAAAGGTTCATGAATTAAATTCCCTGAAGATCCGAAGGAACGAATATTCAAAGTCTAGTCTATAGACTATACTAGACTAGACTATAGACTAGACTAGACTAGACTATAGACTAGACTATAGACTAGACTATAGACTAGACTATAGACTAGACTATAGACTAGACTATAGACTAGACTATAGACTAGACTATAGACTAGACTATAGACTAGACTATAGACTAGACTATAGACTAGACTATAGACTAGACTATAGACTAGACTATAGACTAGACTATAGACTAGACTATAGACTAGACTATAGACTAGACTATAGACTAGACTAGACTAGACTATAGACTAGACTATAGACTAGACTATAGACTAGACTATAGACTAGACTATAGACTAGACTATAGACTAGACTATAGACTAGACTATAGACTAGACTATAGACTACTAGACTAGACTATAGACTAGACTATAGACAAGACTATAGACTAGACTATAGACTAGACTATAGACTAGACTATAGACTAGACTATAGACTAGACTATAGACTAGACTATAGACTAGACTATATATTAGACTATAGACTAGACTATAGACGAGACTTATAAAGATACTCTCTTACGCTTAGTCGTTTAACAGTAAACGAATAAACTGTTTGGTTTATAACTAGACGTTTACATAAGAATATTCGTTACTTCAACAAGTTCAACAAAATATATTAAAGAAATTTTCACTTTGGCTGCTATAGCAGTCAATGACTTTTGACTGGACATTTAAAATTTTTCAACACTCCTACAATTTAAACGACCACTAAAAATCTACAATCTTCCAGTCTTTTAATTTTTTAAGATTTTTGTTCATACTTTTTTAACAAAAAACAATTTTTTGGTAAGGTTCTTTCTTTGTTAATTTTTTCTAAATGGTTGACCTTTTTGTTCATTTTGAACAATATTCTGGTGTTTTGCTGCTGTTAACGATAATGATGATGATGAGAACGATGTTGATGATGTGGAGTGACAGTAAACAAAAACCCTCTTTCCTTGTAGTATTTTGTTTTTTACGGCTGCCATTTCGCTTTCATGACTTATATAGAACATAAAATGTGGTTAAATATATTTTTCGTTATTTTCTTTTTTTTTAATTTTTTGTATTTGTGTCTATTGAAAATATCCTTGGCATGCATTTTATTTTGTGGTTACTTTTATTTTTTATAATGATTTAGTTTCGTTCTTTTTTTCAGAATTTTGTGTGTATTTTGTAGCTTTTTGTTCATCTTGTTGCTTCATTTATTTATTTTTTGCTTCATTTCGTTGCTCTAAAAAAATTTTTAAGGAAAATGTGTGTTTTTGGCCTTTTTTATTTCATTTAGCTTTTTTTTTTCTTTTTTTGCTAACCAAAAATAATTTCATGTGCTGTTTTTATTATTGTTGCATTTCTTGTGTGTATTTTTACACTGTTGATACAATATCATCCTCATCATCGTCATCATTCTAGTCAGTTCTTTGGGTATTTTAAATTTAATGTTAGCAATGTGTCCAAAATAATCTCAAAAAATAAATAATAAAAGTTTTAAACAACATAACAATAAAGTTCGTCATTTCAACGAAGCATAGAAACCATTAGATTGATTAATTATTTCGTTGTTACAACGAAACAGTTTGGCTTAAACTCGTTTTAAAATGTATTATTTCAATCAATGGAGAATTGTTATATAGGGTTTTCTTTAACCGATCTTGACCGTTAATTTATATTTCTTTATATATTTTTTGTTAGTGCAAAAAGCAATCGCGTATTTGTTTAATGTTTAAAACTTCTAAATATAAAATGACTACACATTTGTTGTTCGTAAATTATAAAAAAAGCCAAAAAGTCGAGCAGATATTTTTTGTTGGTTTGTAAATTTTACAATTTTTTTATTTCAAAATTTCTTCTGGCGGTTCTGTGTTGTATATTAGTATAATGTAAATTTAGTGTGCTTTAGATATTTTGTAGAGCAAATAGATATTTAAAACGTAATGAATTATTTCGTAATGTTTTGTTTTTGGAGCATTAGAATATGGACACTGTCTATAAAGTGTTTACACTAGTCGCGAAATAAAAACAAATATAAATCTAATAAAGGAAACCATTAAATATGTAATTTACATAAAGCAAATAGTTTAAACTATTAACATGTTGTAGAGTTTTAAAGTTTTCAGTACTTTAAATCAGACTTGGGAGTATTAATTACATTAAGTTAGACATTACAACTAACAAAACATTCCAAAACTCTTAATAACTGTCAAAATAGCTAACGCGGGAAAAAGTACTCCCCTTTATAACCTGCCCTACAAATTCCTTTGCTCGATTTCAACTGCAACACTGATAAGATAAACAAATCTTTATTTCCCGCTAATGTGAGAGTATTTCTGTTCTACATCTCAATGACTGACAGCTGTTGTTCTACCTTGCATGACGTTTATTTGTTTACACTTTTTGTTTTCATTGCTGTTGTAGTTGCTCTTTAGTTTTCCATTGAAAATGCAAATGTCAGTTTTATTTTCAAGAGTACATGATTCAAATTCAAGGAAACAAAACAAAAATAAGAGTTTTTTTTTTTAATCAACACTTCAGTTAAGAACTTAACTGTTAATTTAATGAGAATCTTTGTTGTTGGTATAGTTAGCGAAACCTAATACTATGTGTGGATATTGATATGCATGTTTGGGTATGTGTAAACGTGAGAAAATAAAGGTGACATTTATGTAAATTTGTAATAATATGATAAATCCGTTTAAAGAGAAATTTAAAATTCAAATTTAATTAGGGAAGTTATGAAAATTTCCATTGTTCAAATAGTTTCAAAGTTTTATAATTATAAATTACAGGAAATATTATAAAAGAGAGCAAAATTAATGACCAAAATACAGGACATGCTGAAAATTTTATTCAAGCGGTTAGCCACTCAATTTAAAAATTTGAAATCATTCATATTACTGAAAATATTAATTCAAATTAATTACACAGGCCGACAAAATTTGGAAAAATGTCGAAACCCTGAGACCAAATTAGACTTTTGTAAAGGATGAATCCGAATCTGAGATATCTTGAAGAAGATATGTTAAGCCTTTATTTTAAAGTTGACAGAATGAACTTTCAGAAGACATACAACATTTTATAAATAAAGTTGTCTTGGCGTTGTTACAACATCTCAAAAGGGCGTTTTTTCAAATTTAAGGACACGATATCTCAAGTTCCAGATGTGATGGAGAAAATCTGATCAGATTTCGGTCAGATTCGGTTTCAGCGCAGCTCAATCCTTTAGAAAAGTATACTTTTTCGGCTGAAGATACTTTCAAAAATTTTCACCACATTTTAAAATGTATATTTAAAATTTCATAATTCTTTTAATACAGTTTATTTAACATTTTTTTCACAACATTTTTACCCTTTCACAAGGTCATCGTAAAATACCACACTGGCATCTGTTTGAATTTATAATAATAAAACATTACATAAAACACTCGTAATTATTTAATAATATCAAAACCAAATTGCCAAAAAATCAACAATATTTCTGTAGGGATAAATCTATAAAAATGTTTAATTATTAAAAATGAAAATAACACCGACATTAACAACAAACACTCACAGACACACACAGAAAGTGAAAAAAATAAAAATTCATATTAAAACTGTTGCGCCTCAATTTACCACAAAATTTTCACAGCCGTCATAGCTATAATTTTTCGTTATAATATATTTTTTTATAAATTTCAGTTTAATGATAAAAACATACTAAAATACATATTTTTAACAGTATTTATTAATAAATGGAACAAAAACAAAATAAACAATTGTTGTTAGTTAGTAGCGAAAAAAAAAGAAAAAATTGTATGACCACGTTTTTTTTTTTTTTTTTTTTTTTGTTAAAATCTATTATTAAAAATAATACAAATGACTAAAATCGTATAAACAAGTAAGTGAGAGTAAGATAGTAGGTTCGTTAACCAATGCCATGATAATCCATTTTTTAGGGTTTTTGTAGATTTATTGTTGTTAAACGTAATGAAAATTATGATTGTTAAAAATAATCATAAATCATAAAAGGTCTAAATAGTAAATTCGCAGAAGTGCGTAAGACAATGTTATGGTTGGTCAAGCAAAACTTCATACTAAGGTACTTTATATATAGGGCGTTTTGAGAAGAGAGAGAGTTGAATTGTTTTAAATAAAAATTACATCATACGTATAGTAAAATCCATTTAACCATTTTCAATATCAAACATTAAAAAAAGAATATTTGTTTATACCAAATAAATGCTTTACTTAAACGGTAAGTAGGCATGTAATATTGGAGCAAAGTGTAAGTACTTACTACCTATTTTTGTAAGACGATGACCAAAAAATAATTGGTTGCAAATGTGCTTACCAGACAGTTATTTTTTATATTTATTAGTCTATTCTCTTACTCAATGCTCCATTAACGTTTCATTCTATCTGGAATTGTTTTTACACAAATGTAAAAATTTATATTTCTTTAAAAAACTTACGCTATAGACAATTGACTATAAATCCTATTCAAATAAATTAATTAATGTTATTGATAACGACTACTCATTACCAAGTCATGTAAGAAATAACTACAAAATTTGAAAATATTTTACTGGGTACCTTTGTTTCCTTTGATTTGATATATGATGTCATCAACGGTTCGTCAATCTTTGAATTTCATTCTACCTTTTGGTATCTATTAGTCTCTTATTCCGTTGCCAAAAATAGCTAAGTCGATTTTAAGACTGCTATGCGGACAATTCAAATTGGAAATTTATGACATCGGTCTATTTAAATTACATTATCTTTCATTTATTGATTCAAATTTAACCGTGTACTTATTAAGCAAAATTATTTTGTTCTTGAAAATTTTTTAAAAATGGACTTAGCATATTCTTATTCTAAACACATTCCAAAGCAATTGAATTGTTATCACACCAATATTTGCATTAACTGCTTATATTTCATTGTTCTACTCTTGTCCTTGTAAAAATAAGGAACATTTTAAACGACATACATCGACACTCTATATTCAAAAAGTGCTAACTCAAAAAAGTCTATAAAAAATTAATGTAAAAGGAAAATATGAAAATTAAAACATTTATTGGTAAAATGTCGAATTATATTTTTTTAACACATTCCTTTTCAGTACATCATATTTAATAATAGCGAAAATAAATTAATTAACAAATTAATCTTTCAAAAAATTTTGTAAAATTACAAAACAACATATTCTAAAATTGGACTCAAATTTACACCAGACGTGAAGAATGCCATTAATAACTAACTCACTTCGGCCGAAGTTAACACTTTTTGAGTATTAAGTGTCGATATCTTAAAAAAAAATTACATCATTTAAAAACAATAAACAGAATCATAAAAAATATCAATGTATTTCTTTCTTTTTAGAAACAAAAAAATCTAGTTTAAAAAATTTTCTTGAGAAATTGTTGCTCTTAAATTGTTTAATTTAAATTTTGAAAATGTTTGTTTTGCCAAATTTGATATCACTTTAAGCATGAATATTTGAGCACACTTTCTTAATTGTAAACCCTTTTTACTGCTTTAAATATTAACTTTGCTATGATCTAATCAATTTGAAATTTTATTGTCACTTTTTCTAACAAAAACTTGTAAAGGATTCATATGTTGTTAAAAAAAAAATTAAATATAAAGATAGAAAATAGCGCGATTTAACTAAATATTTATATATTGTTTAAAAATAACCAACACTCACCTTTTAATTTAAAACACAAATTCAAGAATTTAGTTTTCTTTAACAGTGACTGTTTTGCTGGGTATTCAAAAAATGTGGTTAACACTAGTTTTATTTAAAGAAAAATTTCAGATATTTTTTTGTTTAACACGTTACACTTGCAATTTGTAATTTGATTTTTGCAATGCACAAACAATTTTTTATGTGTTTAATAATTCTTTTTTATATTCTAAAAAAGCTAAACTATAGTATTGTTGTTTTCCTTGTTAAAAAACACTATTAATTAAAGACACTGCCAAAAAATTGGTCAATTTCCAAAATAGATTTTAAAATAATTTTTTATTTTATCACACACCGGGTGCGTCTTGTTTTCAAACAATAATTTTTATTTGTTTTTATTTTTTCTTATAATAATTTTAATTTGAAAGAAAATATTTAAAAGCAAAAATATTCGCGTTACAACAACAAGCACGTTTTATCAAATCGAATGTTAAATCGCAACTGAATGAAAATACGAAAAAATGTTTGCCATCGTAAACGCCGCAAAACCTTTTAGACACAAAACCAACTAGAAAATAAGTTTCATTCAATCTTCTCGCACTCACTACCAGAAACTCACACTTACTTGCTGGCTACAAGCATAATATTAGCAAAAAATAATAAAACACCAACAACATCCCCTGACACACAGATACTCACGGCAAACATACACATTCAAACGCCTCTATAAACATTGGAATAGACACATGTTTCCCAAATGTTAACAAAGCAACAATTTTGTTGAGAGTTAAATGTTGTTTAACAGAAATGTTGTTAAGATTTGTTTTAAATTTAAATGAGAACATGTTGTTGTTATGTTTTAAAACATGTTGATAGAATATTAAATGGTAATGCATTTTTTACTGTTGTTTCAGAATCTAAATCTGAGATCATTATATCAGACATGCTTGTCAGAATTTTAATACTTTGGTGGTTGTTATTTCTTTAGTTTTAAGTAGTTAATGTATTCAGACTATAGACTAGACTATAGACTAGACTATAGACTAGACTATAGACTAGACTATAGACTAGACTATAGACTAGACTATAGACTAGACTATAGACTAGACTATAGACTAGACTATAGACTAGACTATAGACTAGACTATAGACTAGACTATAGACTAGACTATAGACTAGACTATAGACTAGACTATAGACTATACTATAGACTAGACTATAGACTAGACTATAGACTAGACTATAGACTAGACTATAGACTAGACTATAGACTAGACTATAGACTAGACTATAGACTAGTCTATAGACTAGACTATAGACTAGACTATAGACTAGACTATAGACTAGACTATAGACTAGACTATAGACTAGACTATAGACTAGACTATAGACTAGACTATAGACTAGACTATAGACTAGACTATAGACTAGTCTATAGACTAGTCTATAGACTAGACTATAGACTAGACTGTAGACTAGACTATAGACTAGACTGTAGACTAGACTATAGAATAGACTGTATACTAGACTATAGACTAGACTATAGACTAGACTGTAGACAAGACTATAGACTAGACTGTAGACTAGACTATAGACTACACTATAAACATAACTATAGACTAGACTACTGCAGACTATTAACTAAACTACTGACTGAACCATAGACTAGGCTATACACTAGACCGAGAAACCGAATTATTTCAAAACAGACTAAATTATAGACTAGACTACTGACTACACTATAAACCAGACTATAGACTAGCCTACTGCAGACTATAAACTAGACTACTGACTAAACTATAGACTAGACTCTACACTTGACCGAGAAACCGAATTATTTCAAAACAAAAAAGTTCCTAAACCACTGTGTGACCGTTCTCTTTTAAAAAATTTTAGCCTAAAGAGATACCTTGTTGCACTTAGAACTAGCGGGTGTATTCATAAACACATGTCTGAGACAGGATACCAGTCTTCTAAAATTATATAAATTAATTTCTAACTTAAATTATGATTCCATTAAAAACATATTTTTATTTGTTTTCTATGCTGAGATCATTTAATAATTTATCGTGGAATGATTTTTTTATTATTCATATTATTAAGCTGTTTTCAAAAATAAATTTTACAGATTTTATGCACATTGTCGAGGAGTGTCTAAATAAATTTATGACTTTAAGTAAGATCTTTTCAATCGAAATACTAAATATTTTATTTTGTCACATACACACATGTTTTCAAGGAAACAATTAATTTTTATTTGTTGTTTTTTAAGTAAATCATTTCTAATAGATTATCATATTAAAAGGCGCATAATTCCGGTGTTAAGTGTAATGGTAAGTAAATTAATTTGTGTGAACAACATTATGTAGTGTTAGTTTAATTAAAAGTATGTCAATTATAAAAAGTACAAATAATAGTAATACAATTATTAGAAGTAATAAAATTGCAACAGTTTAACGAGACTGTAAAACGGTCTATGAGTTTTTTTTTTTTTTTTTTTTGATAAATTTTCAGGAGAAATAAAAAACGCAAACTTACACAAGATACCTTGTGATTATTTTTAAACCGGTAGAGATATATGAAAATATTTTGGAACTTAATGGTCCAGTAAAATATATCTAAGAAGTTAAATTAATTAATTTTATAAAATAATACATCTTTAGATATGATGGATATTATATATTTCTTTACATATGACCCACCTAAAAACCAGAAAGAATGTAAATAATAAAATAACACAAATTGTTAAACTGTTGCTTACCAAATCCCATTCAAAAAATGGATTTAAAACCACTATCAAGAGAAAAGAATACGAAACAAATGTCAGACTATAGAAGGCATGTTGATTATTTTTCGTATAGTCCACCTGGGCGTAACGTTTACCCGATAAGCAGCAAGCCACCAAAGCAATAATCAACCAAATACCGAAAACATCATGAAATGGAGCAAATTTTAAACGAAGTTGTATATTTCTTTGAAAGAGAAAAAGTGACAAGCCAACAATAATCTGCAAAAGGATTAAAACATAAAGTACGTGAAAGTTGTGAATTATTAAATAACTGATCGAACGGATCAGTGTTGGCCATCATCTTTGAGCCAAGAACTAAACTTATAGAAGGCTTCGGCGGAATTTCGAACTGCGTTCGATCGGTCACTAAAAATTACAAATCAAAATTGGCCTTACCTGAGACAAATACATACAACAAACAAATATCGAGGTGTAGGCATGAAAATGGTTAAAATCATTTTCCACGTAATACTCCGTAAAATATAGAATAAAATAACCACAGATAAAGAATGCAAAGGAAATTGCGTGTAAACCCACATGCAGAAGTTTGACAAATCGTGTGCGAAAACCATTTAAAAGGCGATAAACAGCAACGGCTGTGAATTTAATCAAAAATATATGTAGATCAATACGGCGCAATTTTTACTACTTATCTCTTCCAAAGGAACTTACCATAACCTAAAACATAAGTTGAAACGCAACTTAAAAATCCATGTAAACTGCCAGCACAATAACGATCGTCAAAAAGGGCTTCTGCATGTATTTGTTGCCCAAAGAAAAAATGATATATAGGCCAAACATTATAGGCTTTAGTGAGGTAAAAGGAACCATTGCAACTTTGGCGATTGTAAACCAATTTTAGGCACATCAGTCCAAAAATAGTGTAGCCCACCATAAATGCAAAGGCAGCAACTTGAGCCGGTCTTATTTTCATTTTCTTTTTTTAAATTTCTTTTGCTTAAAGCGGCTTGATATTTTTCATTGAAATTTGTTGGCTTTTTGTATTTTGAAGGAAATTTCATGATTGAATGAAAAGTTTATAAGTTTTATATCACGGTTCATTAAATAAGGTGCCTCTTCCGCACAGCTGATTATCAGCATTTTCAACCCAATCTATTTTTGTTTTTTTTTACATTGAATAAAATTTGTATTTTTTTATTTTGGCACTCAAACAGTTCTTAACCGATCTTGATGAAAAATTGAGTCCAAACTATTATTCAACATTACTAACATTTGCGCAAATTTGTTCCCGATCGAAATACTTCGATTTCAAAAGTTCGGTCCCTTGTCATGAAATCCCCCATATGTTAATTTATTAACAAAATAATTAATTGACAATGTTGCACTTTATCAAACAATTCTTAATACCCAATGTACAAAATGAACTTCCTGGTTACAAATTTATTAAAAACCATAATTTGTTGTTGTTTTTTATTTTGTTATTTTAAATATCAATTCTAAATCATCATAAATCAATGAAATGCAATTTTAAGCGCCATTGATATTAAATTTTATGTATAAAAACTTTTAAACAAAAACAATTGAAAAAGATAACGAATAAAAATATGTATGTCGTCACCTAAAACGCAAATGGCCCTATCTAACATTTTTTAAATTTTACAGGAGAAGCTATGTAAACTATTTAAACTGAAAAGTTTGTTTCTATCAGAGCCATGTATTTTATTTAAAAAAGTTTTTTAGCCAGCATTTGGAGATTTCTGTTGTTCTTTCCCAAGTCGAACTATATGTAATAAACATTGAATATTTCACATATAAAATGGACAGTAATATTTTCCGAAAATTTTGTGATATCTAAAGTATAGAATAGTCTATAGTCTAGTTTAATGTCTATATAGTCTAGACTAGACTATAGAGTAGACTATAGAGCAGACTATAGACTAGACTATAGACTAGACTATAGACTAGACTATAGACTAGACTATAGACTAGACTATAGACTAGACTATAGAGCAGACCATAGAGCAGACTCTAGACTAGACTATAGACTAGACTATAGACTACACTATAGACTAGACTATAGACTAGACAATAGACTGGACTATAGACTAGGCTATAGACTAGACTATAGACTAGACTATAGACTAGACTATAGTCTAGACTATAGACTATAGACTAGGCTATAGACTAGACTATAGACTAGACTATAGACTAGACTATAGACTAGACTATAGACTAGACTATAGACTAGACTATAGACTAGGTATAGACTAGACTATAGACTAGGCTATAGACTAGGCTATAGACTATAGACTAGACTATAGACTAGACTATAGACTAGACTATAGACTAGACTATAGACTAGACTATAGACTAGACTATAGACTAGACTATAGACTAGACTATAGACTAGACTATAGACTAGACTATAGACTAGACTATAGACTAGACTATAGACTAGACTATAGACTAGACTATAGACTAGACTATAGACTAGACTATAGACTAGACTATAGACTAGACTATAGACTAGACTATAGACTAGACTATAGACTAGACTATAGACTAGACTATAGACTAGACTATAGACTAGACTATAGACTAGACTATAGACTAGACTATAGACTAGACTATAGACTAGACTATAGACTAGACTATAGACTAGACTATAGACTAGACTATAGACTAGACTATAGACTAGACTATAGACTAGACTATAGACTAGACTATAGACTAGACTATAGACTAGACTATAGACTAGACTATAGACTAGACTATAGACTAGACTATAGACTAGACTATAGACTAGACTATAGACTAGACTATAGACTAGACTATAGACTAGACTATAGACTAGACTATAGACTAGACTATAGACTAGACTAGACTAGACTATAGACTAGACTATAGACTAGACTATAGACTAGACTATAGACTAGACTATAGACTAGACTATAGACTAGACTATAGACTAGACTATAGACTAGACTATAGACTAGACTATAGACTAGACTATAGACTAGACTATAGACTAGACTATAGACTAGACTATAGACTAGACTATAGACTAGACTATAGACTAGACTATAGACTAGACTATAGACTAGACTATAGACTAGACTATAGACTAGACTATAGACTAGACTATAGACTAGACTATAGACTAGACTATAGACTAGACTATAGACTAGACTATAGACTAGACTATAGACTAGACTATAGACTAGACTATAGACTAGACTATAGACTAGACTATAGACTAGACTATAGACTAGACTATAGACTAGACTATAGACTAGACTATAGACTAGACTATAGACTAGACTATAGACTAGACTATAGACTAGACTATAGACTAGACTATAGACTAGACTATAGACTAGACTATAGACTAGACTATAGACTAGACTATAGACTAGACTATAGACTAGACTATAGACTAGACTATAGACTAGACTATAGACTAGACTATAGACTAGACTATAGACTAGACTATAGACTAGACTATAGACTAGACTATAGACTAGACTATAGACTAGACTATAGACTAGACTATAGACTAGACTATAGACTAGACTATAGCTAGACTATAGACTAGACTATAGACTAGACTATAGACTAGACTATAGACTAGACTATAGACTAGATTATAGACTAGACTATAGACTAGACTATAGACTAGACTATAGACTAGACTATAGACTAGACTATAGTCTAGACTATAGACTATAGACTATTGCCATATTTTTGAATTCAAACAAATTTTTGTTGATATTTAATATTGTATTTTGAAAGTAAACATGACAATTAATTTTCTGTCAAGGTGAAATTCAAGAACCAAAATAAAATTTTGTAAATAATGTGTGTCTAGACAAAGTATCATATATTATTATATTTACTTTTTGCATATTTAAATTTTGCAGTTATATATATGTATGTTTGTACTAATTTTTTTACTAATTATAATTAATTAGATATTGTTCAAATTACTTTAATACATATATTTTGTTTAAATAGGTAAGTTAATTATATACAATACAAATCAAGATCAATAGTAATTACCATAATTATGAAACAACAATAGTTTAAGAATATTTTATGGAAAAAAATACCGATGTTTTTACCTATCATCATTTGAGATTCACAAGATATATTTGTAGGCCATGTAAACATATTGGTCGACCAGATCTAAAGTTATAATCATTTAAAAATGACATAATTAGTTCGGACCATTATTTTCCCTGCTAAAAAAAAATAAAACATCTTATTTTAAATTAAATTTGTATGACAAAAAAAATAATTTGCATAAAGCTTATACATATCATATTTCCTATCATTTAAGTAGCAACAACTTGTTTAACAACATTGTTGCCAAACAAATATTTCATTATGCATTTGGAAAATTAAACATTTTATAATTACATATTTGAATATAAAACTCAATTTAATTCTTCTGTGTTAATTTGATTACAACAACTAAAAAATAAATGTTTTCTTTAATTGTAGATTTTGGCGCCGTATATTTAACAGATGACGTTTCTTTAAATGAGTTTTAAGGTGAGTAGAGTACATTTAACATACACTTACACTTTACACTTATAGAAAAAAAAAACACCGGTAAAATTGTATCTCATTTGATTTATTTTGTAAACAGAGATGTAAATTGATGATTGTCCGCTGGATTTGCACTTTCAATTCATACACCTCATTTAAAAGCTTTTTAATACTCGGGCTTTTTACTCTTGTTGGCTTTTTTACTTTTTAACTCATTCGCTGTTGTTGCCTCTCGTGAGAGTTTCCCTACATTTAGTTGTCAACATGTTGCTAGTAACTAAAAAAAGCTTTTGAAGCTGAGAAATAAACAAACTCTAGAATTTCATACATAATGTATTTATGTACTTGGTCAATATCGTATTTGTTAGCAAAAGAAGTTTGTTTATATTTGTCAAAGAAAATTTTGTAGTAAATGTTTAAAACTACGTTGAATGTTACCAAGTAGTAGATTTATTTTACAATTAAGTATACAATTTCACTTAAAACAAATAGTTTTAATTTTCTTTTCTCAAAAAACAATTATTTTGTTCTTTGCCTATTCATAAAAGGCATTAATTTTCAAATTACTTTACACATTCAAGAAACACGTTTTAAAGTGTTAATTTCTCTATGGCGGTTATTTTTAAATGGCTGATTAGTTTAAATAAATATTTTTCTTTTAAAATGATAGTAAATCTAAATGATTTGTGTAATTTACCATTGAAATTTTGGTCACTTCAAATGAAGTTAATACTCCATTAGCATTGAATGGAATTTTTTTCCAATCACTAGTATTAAACTTTTGACACGTCTCCGGCCACTAAAATGAACACAGATTTTCTAGGATTGTATGGAATAGTATATATTTTAAGGATTAAAAATAGTCATCAATCAAATTTATTGTATTATCTATGTACTCATGTACTATTGAAGTTTATTAGTTTTCCTAAAATTATATTTAGTAAATCAACATTACACGAAAAGAAACGATATATGGTTTAAATGGTTACATCAATCAAAGTTTTACAATATTATAGTTTAAGTTTTATTTTTTTGTTGTTGTCGCAACCATATTGTATAAGTTAGTTGTTTAATATATGGCGACAATCTTATATGTATATGATTACCACAACAAAGTATATGTTTGTCTAAAAATTTTTTTTTATTGTGACAACCATAAAATTGATTGCAATAGATTTATTGTGTTAAAAATTTGGCCAGGAATTGATCATTACATAGTTGCAATAACTAAAGAAAATTCGTTGAGCTTAATATTATAAAATTTGTATTTGTGATATATTGGAAAGTAAACTTTCAACATGAAATCGTAATAACATTTATTTAGCATAACTACATATTAAAAAAAATATTTGAATTTAATTCAATATGTTTATTCAAGCCCATTAAATGACAATTCAGGTCAACATCCATTCCACAATCTTCCTAACATGAAGAAAACAAAAAATCGTTTTAAATTTAAGTAAAACTTCCTTGTGTGAATTTTATACACAATTGCAATGTAATATATGTAATAAATGTATATAAATATTTATATGTGTATTATGTAAATTTCATATAAATGTCAATATAAAAAACTTGAAGATGTTGTCTCTTTTTGTCTGTCATTTTAATTTTTGCATATTTTTTGTATCTGCTGTTTTAATGGTTTCATTTCTAATATAAATAAAAATAATGATAATGCAATTTTCTGTTTTTTTACAAAATTGTCAAGATCTTTGGGTATTTGAAATAAGAGTTGAGATGAAGTGTGATGGGTTGTAATCCTAAAGACAAATATTTAGATGATCAGAATATTTACTCATTGTTTTAAGTTTGCAATTGTGAGCAAAAAAACAAAAATTATAATGATCTACACATTTTTCTTGAGTGAGAATGAAATGATGATGAATGACGAGAGCATGAAATAACAAAAATTAATGAAATGAAAACAAGAAGAATTTGTGTTCCGGGATAAAAATGAATTTAAAATAATAAAAAAGTAAAATTAATTGATCCTATTTCTTTCTCAACCACATACAACAAAGTGCAGACAGGGTTTTCAAATGCTCTTTATTAATTATTAAAATGCTCTTTATTATTTATTATAGTACATATTATATAGAACTGAAAATATCTAAAATTTATTTTTAACTTTATATTTTCCCCATGCACCCACCGCCTAAAGTTCAATAGGTCAAGTACATACTTTTTTAGACATTTTGTAAACACAATCATCAAGTGGTTGCTTTAAAGTTTTTTGACTTGAAAAATTAATTTCTCTGCTTTTTACAATAAACACCATTTTACACCCTGTTAAAGACCTTGAAATATTTTTATTTCCATTATTATTTTTTTAAATGTAACAATAAAAGGAGTATTAATATGTTCTTTAATTTTTTTTTCAACTAATTTCATGTTCAATATGTTTTTTGTATCATAATGACCTCGTAAGTTTGTAAATGATTTTAATTTTTTTGTTTTGAAAATTAATTTAATTTTTCCTGCTGGCCAGCATTAATCACGTTCGAGTATTTAGAGTGTGTGCGCTTTTTTTGTTTAAAAATTTATAGTGTTTTTATTAAAATAATTTGAGATTTTGATCTTATGTTTATAGCACAAGAGCAACGGCAAGCAGCCAATGGAATAACAACCAATAAGTTTTATTTTGAAGAAACTATACACCCTGTGATTATGTACAATTTTAGATAATTTAAAAATGATCTAACAAGTTTAGGAATTAATATGCAATGATCTATACAGCTATCTATCTATCTATCTATCTATCTATCTATCTATCTATCTATCTATCTATCTATCTATCTATCTATCTATCTATCTATCTATCTATCTATCTATCTATCTATCTATCTATCTATCTATCTATCTATCTATCTATCTATCTATCTATCTATCTATCTATCTATCTATCTATCTATCTATCTATCTATCTATCTATCTATCTATCTATCTATCTATCTATCTATCTATCTATCTATCTATCTATCTATATATCTATCTATCTATCTATCTATCTTTCTATCTATCTATCTATCTATCTATCTATCTATCTATCTATCTATCTATCTATCTATCTATCTATCTATCTATCTATCTATCTATCTGTCTATCTATCTATCTATCTATCTGTAAGTTCAGGCGATAGAAAGTTTCCTTAAATCGACACTTAGCCATGGAACAGTTTCAAGTTTTCAAAATTAAATAAAATAACTTACATATTAGCTTAATTTTCATAGTTTAACTACGATTTAAAAAAAGTGGTAATTTTAAGTCAATGACAAAAGCGAAAAATTTTGGCTGAAAATAAAGACTTAAGACCTTTTTAAATTAAGAAAAATTTCAATAAAGTGTTTTAAGAACCACAAGAATACAAAAAGAATCAGAACACATAATCAAAAATCTATTCAATTTTGTATAATTAATACAAAATAAAAAAAAATATATACATACATGCAAAGAAAATCTGATGAAAATTATTATATGAATTATTTTTATAATTTTTTTTCCAACCAACTAAAATTCATGAGGCGTTAAAAATTTATATCTGTAAACATTTTTCACGTCTTGCAATTGAAGAACATACGACTAGAAAAATCTCACGCATTTTGATGCTTAATTACATATAATTAAGGAATATTTTAAAAATAATCGGAAATATTTTAAACAAAGTTTGTTTTATAAATAACAAATTTATTTTTAATCAGTCAAAATCCAAATGATTAATTTTTAAAACATACCACAAAAATATTTTCAATTTCAACACTTGTTCGTCTCTATGATTTGCAAAAATGTTTCCCTACAAATCTGTCTACGATAGACCGGCCTACTGTTTGTCTGATTGTCTGTTTTCGAATTGATTTTATTCTTTTTTACTGCTTGCTACTTTATGTTGTGTAAACAATTCAGCCTACAATCATGTTTAATGATTGTCATAATCATCATCTAAATTCACATCACTACTAATCATTATCATTGTTTTTTCATCATTATTTTTAGCCATCTGTAGGATTTGTTGAACTTTTCCTTCAACAAATTTTTATTGCTGTTTGTTAGAAAAATAAACAAAATAACATCTAAGAAAATTAATCGTATTAGTCATGGTCTTTAGTTTGTTTTTTTTTACTTTTAAGAAAAATATTGCAAAATCAAACAAGTTTTTTTTGTCTAAATATTTATTTATTGACATCAGGTAAATAATGTAAATTTAGAGTAAAATATATAAGTACCTAGATACATACATATGTTTTAAATGTTTTGCTGACGTTATAAGATATAAATATTTGTTAATTAACAAAAGAATATATTTATATACTGGTATGTGAATGGTAATTTTTTTTAAATATAGAGTTAAATAAGTCAATAGTTCGGTATCAATGTAATAAATATGTAGTTCCATGCTGCGACTTTAGTAAATCATCCCGGCAAAAAATTGAGGCAAACGCAGTAGAATTTTCACCACAAATAACATAATTGAAGTACTTCCAATTTTGGTGAAAAGCCTATGAATTATACATTAGGGTGTCATTGGAAGGATGTTGTTCCATTTTGACAACTTTGATCTTATTTTTAGGAGCAGTAAAAATTCGACATTTGGATGTCAAAAATAAACCTCATTCTTTCAATGACATGCTTATGCAAATTTCATTGGTTTTTCACCAAAGTTTGATGTACTTCGAATATGTTATTTGTAGTGATTTTTCTACATCTGGATTAATTGGGTTTTCATTTGTAAGAAAATATTTGGTCTATAAAAGCGAAAAATATGTAATAGTTTTTTTGGATGTGATTAAGATGACGTTTGTAAAATATTGGACCGACTCAATAGGCACCGTCCCACGGACAATAGAAAATCATGTACGAAATTGTTTGATTACAAGGTCATAGATAATCAACTCAGGAAATAGGTTAGGGGCAATATTATTTACGAACATCAGCACAAACCCTCCCCATAAAGTGGTCTGGGTATAAATACAGTCGGTCATAGCCAATTATATGATGATGTATATATGAAAGTAATCAAGGATGAACAAATTATTACGATTTCGTGTTGATATTGTATTTTATTACAAAAACAATTTTAATTGGAAATCTATAAAGATTATACATAGTTTTTGAAGTTATAGAGGATCTCATCGGGGCTTATGTCAATTATGGACAAAGCAAATGAATTATTTGTTACAAAAATATTAATAAACGATTTTATCTCAATTCAAATAGCAATTTATTCAAGTAAACTGATTTTCTGAACGAAGTGTTACATGGGAGCTAGGTCAAATATAGGCCGATCCTCCTAAAATTTGGTAAAGGCATTAAAGTCTATATAAAACGTATTTATGCCGAATTACATGGCGATACAAGTATTTATTCATCAAATAAGTATGTACATAAAATTTTCTGATGGGGACATTTTAAGGGGCTTTGGGTTAAAGGTTACTAGATTTTCATCATAGTCCATATTATGATTTCTGGGACTAACATATTTATGACGGTTAATTTGGAATTTCTGGGGGAACAACTGTATAGAAGCCGATTTTAATGAAAATCAATTGGGTTCCTTGGACTCGTATTCCAAATTTAAAAGTTAGTTTGAAAATAGTAACCTGTAGTTTGATTATAGGGTTTACAGGGACAGGCTGTCAATAGACTCAAAATTTAGACGATTGATATGTTTTAAAATGGGTTTAGGACCATTATTTTTTATATGAGTTACAAACATTAGCACAACAAATCCGGATAATACCATAATACCTCCATTCTAAAATAGTGAAGGGTAGAAAAATTAATAATGATTTTGTTAGATAAGCTAACATTGATTGTTATTTCCTAGATTAAAATTGAAATTGGGTTGGGCCGTGTAATCTGGCGTCACACAATCAAAATGTCTATAAAATTTCAGTCATAAAAACGTCATTGTTATTTTAATCGTGTGATTTATAAGCAATTTAAAAATAATTAGATTTTTATTGATTCTTAATCGATTACATTTGAAATAAATAAATAAAGTAGTAATATTATGGAAAAATTATTGTAAATAGCAGTATTTAATAACAAATAATAAATAAATTTAACTAACAGAAAACAACCGAGTAAATAAACGTAAACATGACAAAACTTTACAATACTTTACATATTATTTACATTGGATACTATACAGTAATTAATTAAAATGTAGATATTGTCTACGGTAAAAAATTCGTAGCAATTTATATGGAAATAGTTAACAAGTTATAGGATTATCTATCCGACGAAAACCGTTATTCCGTCAATTTCAAATAATTAAGTCGGTCTTTTAGTCTCCTAGAAGACATACATGGGTTGTATTTTGATCTTGGTCCCAAAATATTAGTTAGTTAGTTAGTTAGTTTGAAAGGAGGATGTATATACATTAAATCCGAAGAAATACACCTAGGCCTCTATCGGGGCTGTTATGCGCTCCTTAACCAGTGCCTCAGGTGGGAATCGAACCCACCACCTCCGGTCTACCAGACTAGAACACTAACCACTAACCTACCGGAGGCCACTCCCAAAATAGTACTCTGATAATAAATTTTAATAAGGTACTATTACATTTTCAAAACAACAATGTTAAATCGATTAAATTAAAATTTATTCTACTATTTTTTTTAATTGTAATACAACCTTGTAATGGATTCAAAATGATTTATTTTCAATTTAAATTAATTCATGTAATTCGTATAAAAATATTACAATTTTCACACATTTCAAGTGATGACAATCCACAATTGAGGTGTAAATTACAAAATTATTTACAATAATTGTGTATTATTAAGAATATAATAACATTTTTATTTTATCTCAAATGTAAACTATGGTTCTGTATAAATAAACAAAAGTATTTTTTTATTATAATTTTGTATAAAAAATAACAACAAATGATATCATTTTGCAAGTGTTTTTTTTTTTTTTTTTTTTTGCAATTTGTTTAATTTAATTTAGTTACAAGTTGTTTGATTAAGATCATCTTGTTGGAAACAATTTAATTTATAAAGTTCAACATCAAACAGCAGGTGGGTTGGCCGACTGCTGAACAACTTAATGATGCCAACATGACGGCATCACCACAAATGTCGATACAACTTGCAACCAACTAAAGTTCGGGGTGGGCGGTAAGTGTTGCAGTACCTTACTTCTACTGCAGCAGCACCGTGCGTATCACGTCACTTTTACTGGTTGCAGCACGAGCAATAATATAATTATATTTACGTGTAGCTGTAATAAAATATTAATAAATTTATGAAAAATTTAAATTAAATATTTAATAGGGTATTGATGTAAAGTATTGAGTTCCAGAACTGACGTTATTTGAGGGAATTATTTATCGTGGTGTTAAAATAATTTATTTATTATACATAGATTTAGCAGTGATGGTGGTGTTGGTAGCAAAAGTATTATATTAAATTAATCATTCGACATCAAATTACTGGCATTTAGTAATTTAGTCATTAATTCATTCATTTACCCATTCATTCATTACACTCATACAGACACTTTAGTTTAATAAAATTCTATCAATGCCAATTCTTATAAATATATTTATTTAAAATTTTTCGTTTGTAACTTGTGGCTGTTGTAAATTTTAATTATAGATTTCAGTTTCATTTTTATTATAAAATGATGTCATAACAAGCATGTTTCCATGTTGTAATAACAGTACTTGTGAGAATTAAATACAAATTATTTAAATATATGAAATCTTTACAAGTTTCAAATCTTTACAAGTTTCAAATCAAAAATATATATATATATACATACCATATAAGGTATATATATTCCGAGTCCTTATAGATAGCGGGGTCGATGAAGTTATGTCCGTCTGTATGCTTGTTGAAACCAATTTTCTGAAGACCCCAGATATCTTCGGGGCCCATAACTTTAACAATTCTGTGAGACATGCTTTCGAGAAGTTTCAGCAAAATCGGTCTATAATTAGAGATATGAGCAAAAATCCGACACAAACTTTGAAAATTTCATCAAAAATTATGATTTTTTGTACATGCAAAAAATTAACAAACGGTAAATTATGTTCTTGTAAACGAACGAATAAAGCTGTGTGTTTTTATTGTCTAGAATCATGAAGTTAAGCATGTAGAGCCAGGAGTATGTGAAAACCAATAAAAGGCGACTTTTTGGTACTTTTTCATTCTTCAAAAGGGATTAAGTGAGAACACATAAAAGGGGACTTTTTAGTACTTTTTCGTTCTTCAAAAGGAGCTTTTTTAATTTTCTATGCTTATGAACCCATGAACTTGAAATTAATTAGTAGCTTGATTTACATGGACGAACAGACGGAAGAATATCGCTAAATCTATTCAGAATATGATAGTGACCCAATTGGTATATTTTAAGGTGGATATAGGACCAATATTTTTGGGCATTGGATTGGTGTAGGATATTAAAGAATCATTATTATTAAAATGAAATAATTCTTTTATAAATAATTGTAAATGTGTTTTGTCTTATTTCATGTAATTGAAGTATCAATAAAACATTTTGATTAAACGATGTGAGCTGGTTTGAATAATTTATTTAAGAAATTTACAATCACACAGACATCATTTTATTATATACAAGCTTATAAATTTATGCATGTGTAAACTTATATTTACATACTACATACATATGTATAAACATACATGTATATTCGCTTTTTTCCATTTTTTGCATACCACCAGTTATTCAACGAATTTGTACATCATAGATTTATGCCAAATTCCTTCATGCCAAAAAACAAACTAAATAAGAAACAACAAAAACAATAACATCAAGAATGAAACGTGCAACCATCAGGACTGATTTACAAATTATGTATTTAGAAAAAAAAAATAATTTGCAATATTATTTATTTTCAATTTGACGCACTAGGTTCTTTTTCGGAGTCTAATGACTTTAGTGTGTGTCTTGTGGCTTTTTTCAGATTGCTATCGTTTTTTTTTTTTCATTTTCTTGTTTGTTTTCTCGTTTATATTTTCAGTTTTTTTTTTTTTTTTGGACAGATTATCCAACACCTAATGCCTCGACGGCAATTTGAAATTCTTTTAGGCCACTTGACTAGAACACAACAGCGTCGTCCATGCCATTCAATGAGAACGCACTATTTATTTTTTCTTATTTTGGACTCTGTCTCTATAAATGAATCAACAAACAAACAAAAATGAACCAACAAATAAAGAAAAAATTCAAAATATAGCGATAATAAGGAGTCGTAACAAACACCAAACGATTGCCGGTCGGTCATTGTCCAAAATAGACTACAAAAAATTAATTTGTTTTCCGGGTTTGGCAGACACATATTCAGAAGATCTTTTAAGTTTATTTGTAGTCTGTGACTTGTCTCAATAGGGTATAATCACTATGTATATGAAAGTTTTTTTTATCGAATTTATTTGTAAAAGTTTTTTCAATGACTAAACTTGACAAAATTTTAGTGATATTTTAATGTTAAAGTTGTCGATTTTTTTCTGCGTGATGACAAACCATATCATTCATCTTATGCATGAATATCCTTAATGTCATCAAATAGTTTTATTACGTTTATGAGTAAATAAAACAAGTGTGATTTATACAATATAATTACAAAAGCTTATATCTATTTCATTTAAAATAAATCTGTCATATTTTCTTTAATATTTATGAACAGATGACCCAGTGATGCATGTAAGGAGAAAATTAAGTAAAAAATTATCTAAAACTAAAATGTATCTAAAACAGAGACCACTTTTTTATACTTCAGAATTTTTTCATCACATTATTTTCCAGATATCCTGCCATAAAGTTTGAAAAAACACGATTTTGGCAATTTGAGATGCTATAACAGCACGAGGATACCATTATTTATAAAAACTCCTCTAGCGCTGTTCTATCCAGTAAGAAGTATATTTAGGTCCCTGGGTTAAATTTTTTTGAACTGTGATATTTTTTACTTTTAAATCGGGTTTAAAAATCTACCAAGTGCGTTTTTCGTCACAGACATGACCAAAGCGTTTTAGATATTCTGAAAGTAATAACAATCGATTTTTCTGCAGCCCCTTCGTCGATCCTGTTCTTTTTTCGAAGCAGTTTCGTCCAAGAACAATCCAGCAATTGGGCAATTTCATTATCCCTAATATCCTGAAATGTATATGTACATATATTACAGTGTCTCGAGGAACTGCCTTTTTAAGAATTTCATGTGAATACCTCTCAATCGACACATTAGTACAATATGTTAAAAAATATTCTGAAATCTTTTCAAAATGATTCTCAAAAATTCCGTAATTTTGAGCTAAACTCATTGTAAAATTCTTTTAAAGTATTTTTGGCCCACAAAATGATTTTTAATGGATTTAAGAAGCATATTTTTTCTAATTTTATCGAAATAGGTGTCAAAATTGTCGAAATTTTTATTTTGCATTAAAAGTCGGTTTGTCGACCAGAAATACTCTAACGAAAAGGTTAATTATTTTTCTCGCGATAAGCTCAAAATTACGGAAGTTTTGAAACCTATTTCGAATAGATTGCTGACAATTTTTTCGAGCATATTGTACTGAGATCATTTGCTTTATTACTCTGAAAGTTTCTTTTTTTATAAGAGTATGTTGTTGAGTTACCTTAAAAATCTTCTTCCAATTTTAAAATATTTACAATGAAATCATTTCTCATTTTTCATAAATTTTAGTAATTTTTTTGCAGAATAAATAATTTATTAGTTTTTTTTTAATTAAGTGTGACTTGATTCGATAATGACATACAATTTGAAATAGTTTAAAAAATAATTAATAGACCCTCCTCTAAAGTGTGTGTGTGTGAATGTGTGCATGACCTTTGTTGTTGGTTGTAATATTAGGGTGGTATATGTTCTGTATATAAAAATCAAATACATTTTAATTTTAATATAAGATTGATAAAGTTCTTTAACATTCATTTTCTTAAAGTATTTTTATTTGAAATTTTTTAAGTGAGAATGTTTTCACAATAAATATCTCCAGAACCCTATATACAATGATATTATGATATGATATTATTGAAAAATGCCAGCTTCAAAATACTAACATGTGATTGTCCTTATATAAACTTAAAATCTGTTTAAAATTAGCCCTTTATGCCATAATAAGTATGATCACTAAAATCACTTCAATACAGGTTTAACACTGATTTAACGTTTGTACCCCCCCTAATAGACACATGTTGTAATGTGTACTTTATTACATTTATATATAAACGCCACTGAAAATGTTGTCATTATATTTTTTTTATCTTGTAATTTTAAATGATTTGTTTTGTTGTTTTTGTAATTGAGGCGTTAGAAATTGATTTATTAACATTTTAAAAATTAAGCTGACATATTTAACTGATCGTTTTGTAAATTAATTTGCATAATATTTAAATAATTAAACAAATGAGTTTTTAATTTTAACTCAATTAAAATTGAAATATTTTTTTAATTACTCATGTAGAATAAAAACTACACCTGTTTCAAAATTAAATACCTGTGGAAGAAAACACAAACTGAAAACTATAAAACTAAAGAATTTCCTTTTTATATTTTTTACGTTTAAAAACCACTTTTATACAAAAAATTGTATATTTTAGCACCCTCAGCCAATGTTTCTTAAAATTTGTATAGTTTATATTCTGTTTTTTTTTTTCAACATTTCTATTGAATGTTTTATTTTTTTATTAATAAACATTTATTTACCAACAACCACATTTTATGCTTCCATTGTAGCTTGACCCAAAAAAAAATTTACACATTTAGACAATATTTTTCTTCATGTTGCTGTTGTTTCTGGTGTTGTTGTTTTTTTTTTTTTGCGAAAAAATATTGGAAAAAAACACGAAAAAATCATATTAAAAAAATATTTACATTTTAACACAGAATTCCAAATTGCTGTATCAGTTTATTTCGTTAGCATTTGTTGCTCTCTTTCCGTTTATGTATTTTTATTTTCTGTTTCTGCATACAAGATATACAAGATTCAGAATAGAATTGAAAATTGTTACAATCTAGAAAATATACGCAAAATGAAATGGTATCAAATTGGCAATTGGATACCCTACAGAAAAAAATAAAGGTTATAGAATATGCCGGTCACTTTTATAAATAAATCAAAGAAATTACAGTTGGTCGCACATAAGATACCCTACAGCAGTTATGAGTATATTTCAAATGTAAACTAATTATACACTACATCACTTTGGCTATAGACTAGACTATGGCCTAGAATACTGACCAGACTAGACTATAGACTAGACTGTAGACTAGACTATAGACTAGACTATAGACTAGACTATAGACTAGACTAGACTATAGACTAGACTATAGACTAGACTATAGACTAGACTATAGACTAGACTATAGACTAGACTATAGACTAGACTATAGACACTAGACTATAGACTAGGCTATAGACTAGACTATAGACTAGACTATAGACTAGACTATAAACTAGACTATAGACTAGACTATAGACTAGACTATAGACTAGACTATAGACTAGACTATATACTAGACTATAGACTAGACTATAGACTAGACTATAGACTAGACTATAGACTAGACTAGGCTATAGACTAGACTATAGACTAGACTATAATAGACTATAGACTAGACTATAGACTAGACTATATACTAGACTATAGACTAGACTATAGACTAGACTATAGACTAGACTATAGACTAGACTATAGACTAGACTATAGACTAGACTATAGACTAGACTATATACTAGACTATAGACTAGACTATAGACTAGACTATAGACTAGACTATAGACTAGACTATAGACTAGACTATAGACTAGACTATAGACTAGACTATAGACTAGACCTATAGACTAGACTATAGACTAGACTATAGACTAAGACTATAGACTAGACTATAGACTAGACTATAGACTAGACTATAGACTAGACTATAGACTAGACTATAGACTAGACTATAGACTAGACTATAGACTAGACTATAGACTAGACTATAGACTAGACTATAGACTAGACTATAGACTAGACTATAGACTAGACTATAACTAGACTAAGACTAGACTATAGACTAGACTATAGACTAGACTATAGACTAGACTATAGACTAGACTATAGACTAGACTATAGACTAGACTATAGACTAGACTATAGACTAGACTATAGACTAGACTATAGACTAGACTATAGACTAGACTATAGACTAGACTATAGACTAGACTATAGACTAGACTATAGACTAGACTATAGACTAGACTATAGACTAGACTATAGACTAGACTATAGACTAGACTATAGACTAGACTATAGACTAGACTATAGACTAGACTATAGACTAGACTATAGACTAGACTATAGACTAGACTATAGACTAGACTAGACTAGACTATAGACTAGACTATAGACTAGACTATAGACTAGACTATGACTAGACTATAGACTAGACTATAGACTAGACTATAGACTAGACTATAGACTAGACTATAGACTAGACTATAGACTAGACTATAGACTAGACTATAGACTAGACTATAGACTAGACTATAGACTAACTATAGACTAGACTATAGACTAGACTATAGACTAGACTATAGACTAGACTATAGACTAGACTATAGACTAGACTAGACTATAGACTAGACTATAGACTAGACTATAGACTAGACTATAGACTAGACTATAGACTAGACTATAGACTAGACTATAGACTAGACTATAGACTAGACTATAGACTAGACTATAGACTAGACTATAGACTAGACTATAGACTAGACTATAGACTAGACTATAGACTAGACTATAGACTATAGACTAGATTATAGACTAGACTATAGACTAGACTATAGACTAGATTATAGACTAGACTATAGACTAGACTATAGACTAGACTATAGACTAGACTATAGACTAGACTATAGACTTGACTATTGACTAGACTATAGACTAGACTATAGACTAGACTATAGACTATACAATAGTCTAGACTAGACTATAGTCTAGAATATAGACTAGACTAATCTATCTCCCTTAATGGGAGATAGACTATAGTCTAGACTAATCTATCTCCCTTAATGGTGGGAAATTAAAATCGGAAAAAATCGGGAAAAATTTTTTTTTTGTTGCTAAATTTTTTGCTCTAGCGCCTCTAGTTTAGCCAGAAATTGGTCTGTTATGTTTTCACTCAAAAAATCGAATTTTTTTGGGAAATTGAAGTGATCACACATTTTCTTTCTTTATGCCCTAGCGCCTCTTGTTTAGTCAGAAAATTGACTTTTATGTTTTCACTCAAAAATTTGGATTTTGGTGGGAATTTTTTTTGCTCTACACCTCTAGTTTAGCTAGAAGTTGGACTTTTATGTTTTCCCTCAAAAAATCGAATTTTGTTGGGAAATTGAAGTGATCACAGATTTTCTTTCTTTTTACCCTAGCGCCTCTAGTTTAGTCAGAAAATTAATGTTAAATTAATGAATATTATAACAACTCTTAAACTGAACTTGAAATTTCACGATGTTACAAATACAATGAAAAACTTTGATTGCTATTTACCGTAAAGTTTATAAAAACTAAAATCTTTAATAAATAACGAGAGAGGCAATTTATAAACATTTAAAACAAGGCAAACACATGTGGCCCATGTGTGTACTTGTACGGAATCTAAACTGAACTCTAAGGAAAATTTGTGCATATTTAATGTTGATTATAAGCAAAAAAGTAAAAAATAAACTACTACAACAACAAGTATAATTAAAAAAATTTTAGTTATAAATGTCTGGAAGGTTCTTAGTTCCCTGTTGTTCATGATTTAATAAATTAAAAATGTATTTAATGATTTTTCCTCATATGTATCATTTTTTTATTTGGATTTTTTGTTAATATTTTTCTAAAAAAATTCGTAACATAAAAAATATTTCAAATAAATAAAACTGAAATCTAGCTTTTAAGAATTCAAATGAATTTCACTGAAAGAAAAAAAATCATAGAAAAATGTTTGAATAAACTAAAATTGTGTTAATTGTCCATAAATTAATTAATGGCAACAAAGTTTTATGACAATATTATTAATAAAAGTTGCTTGTTTTAATTTTTGTCCTTCAGAAATTTTGTTATTAATTAATAAATTAATTAATTTATGATATTTATTAAAGAATTTTTTAAATGGGATAATAAATGTATTTAATAATTTTGAAAATTTCGGAAAGCGTTAACAAGCATTTAATAAATAAAAAAATTTGTAGATTGTTAAAAATGTATTAAAATTTAAATATTTATTTATTCATTTAAAAACAAATTAACCCACTTGACCAAGACTTTTGAATATGCTATAGATATTTAGCTATTGTTCCTCCGATAAATTATCGTAAGTAGTTTACTATCAAAAACGAATATTGTGAAAGTAATCCCAAAATAATGTTTTGGGATTAATTGCATAAACAATGTTGTAAAATTACAAATAAATTAAATTGTATAAAGATTAAAAAGCTGCAATAAATATGTAATTTTAAAAGTGTTTTTTCATCAGTATAAATCAACAAGTGTCAATTTTGTTTTTGTGGTTTTTTTCATTCATTCACTCAACATTCAAATATTTGACATTGTCAATGGATTAGTTTCTTTTGTAGTGCGAGCCCTACAATATAATGGGCAATATGCCAAATTCAATAAACAGTTGGCTGCATGAAGATTTTAATAAAAAAAAAACAAAAAGAACTTTTACAAGAACTTATTTAATATAATTTTCCAAGTAATTATTCAAAAATTATGGAAACAAAAATCCTTTGATTTTATTTAGAACCCCACATGTAGGGCTATTTCCAATTTGTTATCACTCAATGTCATATTAACACCATCTTAGTTTTGCTATTAATTTGTTGATTCTTTCATTCATATCCATGGCACTAGGTCACATTATATTCTAAATTTTTTTGTTGCTTAAGTGGATGTCAAAATAAATGACAAGGCGTGCGCATGATTTGTTTAACAACAATTTATTATTTTGCTAAAAAAAGTTTATTTTTCTGAAAAATGTTTTTATGTGTATTATATTATTATTATATTATAAACAATGTCACATATTTATTAATGAGTAACATTAAAATAATTAACACATTTCGTGTTAAAACACTTGTTTCGACAAATTCAGTATGACAAAGAATTTCCGTTGTCACTGCGTTTGTTACTTATTTATTTAAATAAACTCTATAAAAACTAAAACAATTGTTGTCAATGCCAAAGTATTGGGTATTTTTTTAAACTTTTAAAATAAATTCAATAAAATAACAACACATTGTATAACACTTTTGGTTTCAATACCCAGCAAAAATTATTGGAGTACCATAATCCATTTGGCTAATTCCAAAACTAAACATTGTTGGAGTACATGTTCTATTAAGTAGTCCTTTGTAATGCTATATAACATCATGGTCCATAGCCTGCATTACATAGGAGATTGTTGCGGATCATGTACTCCCATAATTTTAGGAAGGGAGTGGTTTTAGGATTACTCTGATGTAATGCATGGAATGATTACATGGTCCTCGTCTAGGACATCACAAGATTAAATGGAGTATGTTTTTTTCCATATATTTGGATTAGTTTTGGATCAGTCTTAGTGCTTTGAGGAGTACTCTTTCATTGGAGTAGTCGCAATTTTTGCAGAATTTCGATCAAAATATCGATTTTATAGCAAAATAACGGGATAATTTGATCGATATTATGAAAATCAGAAATTTAAACATGCTTTAAATAAATTAGAGGTTCTAAGTTTTAGATATTTAAAGAACATAATAATCACAAAATTAGCCTAGTTATACCCAAAATTTGTTTGTCATTCCGCTTGTAATACTGATACAGCCCAGAAAATATTGTCAAAAATAAAAATTTTTATTAAAGTTGAAAACCGAAGTGAATAACGACAATCGGTTCTTCGCACCGAAACGACTTGAAGTTCAACGAACAACGACCAAGGATTGTAAACTCAGCCACACCAACTTTACACGTGTCGCTGCTACAACAACAACAACGGTATATATAGGTATTGAAACTGTTATAATACTGGTATTGTTTCGGTATTGCTACCATTATGATAACGCTACCGGCATCATACCGGTACAAGAGTAAAAGCTATTTGAATACCGGAATTTATACCGATAAAGTTATTTCGGTATCGGTATCAATACCGGTATTCAATTTTAAACGTATTTAACCAGTATCGGTATTAATAACGATATCGATTGCCAACCTTGATTTTATACCCTACACCACTTTCATCAAGATAATTTGATGAAATTTGAAACAAACGATTCTTTTGATCTAAGAAGGAAGCCTATTAAAAATTTTTAAAATCGGTTCATTATTTCCTAATTTTTAACATACTTATCATATGGTCGGTCATGACCGACTATAGATTCTCACTTGTTATTATTATTAGGTTAAATTAGATTCTACGCAGTCGAATATAGGACTCGATAAGAAATTCGATTTGATTCTGGAAGGAGAATATTAATATTGAAAAATGTGGCCTCCGGTAGGTTAGTGTTTAGTGTTCTAGTCTGGTAGACCGGAGGTGGTGGGTTTGATTCACACCAGAGGCACTGGTTAAGGAGCGCTCAACTATCCCGATAGAGGCCTAGGTGTATTTCTTCGGATTTAATGTATGTATCTACAATGTATATTATGCAGGGCCTGCTTGCAGTGCCTTAATTGAACATATATAAACCCCTCAAAATTTAAAATAATCTGTTCGGCGGTTGAACTGTAACTGACAAAAATTTTATCCTACGACGTCTTATTAGTTGGCAAATACAGAATAAGGCCCTTTTTCATTTTAAATTTTTTTTTAAGAAGTTGAAGATGATTTGCAGTAAAAACCAATTTTTTAAGAAATTAATTTGATTTTTGTTATGGGTGATAATATTGTTCTGACATAGTTGAACACTTATTTTATGTTTTTGATTAAAATACACACGTATGTAAACTTTTGAAGGATTTTAAATTTTTGTAGATTTGTTGACGAAATATTTCCTTTTTTTGTAATAGATCCTCGAATTTATTGCAACATAAATGTTTTTAAACATTGGAAAAACTATTTAAATAAACACCGTATTTTTGTAGTAAAAAATTCTTATTTTAATGACTTTCGTGTTCATTATGTTTTAAATGTATTTCAAAATATTTAAAGTCTAAAAAAATATTTACTTGTTTTGGCTTGCATTGTTGCCAAACATTTTTATTTGCATTGAATATTGTTTTTTCCTTGGAAATTTACCACAATTTTTTTTTTATTGTTAGGAATAAATTTTTAAACAAATTGTGAATGTTCGTTCTATAATTAAAATGTTATTTTTTCTCCTATTTTAAGCATATACTAATATTTGCTATAATAAATAAATAGAAAAATAAAAACAATTGACATTTCAAATTGCCAACAAGTGTTTTCTTTATCGCTTCACTTCCATTTTCCCTCTCTCACCCATTCTTGTACAATGCATTTGTCATTTAAAGACAGACTAAATTTGCAAATGACGCCATCTAATCCCATGAAATAAACACCTAAATTCGGTGACTAAAAATGAAACATTAATAAAACAAGAAACGATGAATTCATGCTAAGGAAAACAAATGAAAATGCAAAGAAAAATAAACAGCAAATTTCTTGCAAATAAACAACAAATAAAGAAATGTTGAGAAAATTTCTCAGTAAAACGGATGCTGTGCTCTACAGTGCACTCACTCACTGTTGTGTATTAAAACATGCAGAATGTCAACGAGACACAACGAGAGGAAATTAAATTAATTTGTCATTTTATAGACAAGAAAGATGATGGTGTTGACGATGATTATAATGATGATGCGATGATGTTTCGCCGTTTATAAAACCAAAAATAGAATTTACACAACACACTGCCTGTCACGCCTTGTCACTTACATACTTTTGCACAAAAAAAAAACATCATCCTCTAAGATGAAAAAGAAGAAGCCAATAATAATATTTTATCAATCAAATTAAATTGAATGAAAGGAAATGTAAAGAAAATAAAGTGAAAGTGAACTAAAGTGTTAGTGATAGTGTAAGTGCTGTCATGATAATGATGATCAATTTGTTTTTGTTTGTTAACAAATCATTGACAATCTAATGAAAACGGTCAACAACATGAAAGAATAAAACCATTTGTTTAATGATTTTTTTAATAAACACCTTTAGATGTGCCAAGTTTTTGTTATTTATTAATTTTATTATTGTTTTTTGATTAACGGAGAACATTTTTATGTTAAGCTCTTTCCCTTTTATTTCATTTGATCATTTCTAATTTTAACACTTTTTTTGTGAGAGTTTATCACGGTATTTTATGTTTTGTTTATATGAAAATTTTAGGCTTTTTGATGTTTATGAGATTAAACAGTTAATAAATCTTAAATACCAGATATTTGTTTGAACAGGAGTAGCATTCTTTTGAAATGAACATACTTAAGAGTTAAATAAATATCGACTTGTTTGAATTTGGTTGTATGTTAGGCTTTAGGCAAAAGAGAAATGTATTATTTAAACCAGATTCAGATAAATGAATTTGTGAGTTCTTTCAGTCTAGGGGTCATGGGATCGATTTTATTGTATGGCAACAGTGCCGTTTAATATTCAAATAGTAAAAATCTGTTCAAATGTAGATCATGCTTATATCACTAAAGGGCCCTTTACACGATCACACTTTACGTACGCAAAGTCTAATGAAATAGTAAAATAAAATCCCATCCGTATGACAAAAAAGAGAATAAAAGTCGTATGATTTACAAAGTAAGATGGAAACAGCTGTTACACTTTTTTTGTATGTGTTTACATAAAAATACATCCCTGATTTAATGCGACTTGCTTGTTTTTTGAATCATTTCAAAAAATGAAGAGAGCCATACTACTGACAAATTTTCCATCCGTATTTTCTCTCAATGTCTGATTGTTTCATTACATATTGCGTTTAGACGCGTTTAGATCCTACGGTACCAGCACTTGAGAGCAACCGCACGATTGTCAAATTTTTTTATGTGGAGTTTGACAAACGTGCGGTTTAAGCCTGTATACAAGACTATGTATAAAAAATTGTAAACAATGATCAGCTGGGCTAGGATGTCACCTTGTATGCAGTACATACAAGGTGACATATTACTTGTGTGCTCGTGTAAAGGGGGTTTAAGAGTAAATGTAGGGTTTCCACGCTATCGGTTTTGATTATTGCTGACATTTCCTCATTTGTTATATTAACTTTAAATCATTTTATAATAGTTTTATTTTATGTTTTTATCATCAATTTCATTGAAAAGAAGCAAAAAATGCAATACAATTATGTCTGGCTCTTTAATAGTTTTCTCATTTCGTTTAATTAGACATGATGTCAACATTTAGCTGCTAGTGTCAGTGTGTAAAAAAATAAAAACATTAAATACAAACAAAAATAAAGAATAAATAAATTCATTAATAAAAATTGCAATTTATTTATTTTTATTTATTTTTTTTTTTTTTTTTGGCGCACTGCAGGGAAAGAAAACTAAAAAACCACCCAGCAACCAGAAAAAAAGCTATAAAACTGATCCATGAAATACAAAAGATCAAAATAATCATTGTTATTGATGACTGAATTGACTGACTGACTCTTGTGCTATAATAAAAAATGCAAAGAGTACGAGAAATGATCACTCACAACGATCTTAATGAATGAGCGTCAGAAAAATGTGTGAATGAATTTAATAAAGTTGACTTGTTCGATTGATACTTTTATGTTCTCATGCACGATTTTTTTAATAAATTTTTTATTTATAAACTATTTCATTCAATATTTAAGGAAAACTAATTTAAACAATGATCTCATTCCACATCATCCTGTTTATAACTTTTGAGTTGTGAAAAATATTAGAAAAATTATTACAATTTATACTTGTCGAAAGTTTGATGCATTAAATTTGAGTGTTTTGTTAATTTGTTAAACTATCTTTCTAAATTTTTATTAATCAAATAAAAAAATGTTGTTTGTGAAAATCTCACGTCGTGTTTATTCTTTTAATAAAGGCAATACTTTTTTTATAAACATTTTACCGTTCTTATTACTAGTATTAACTGAGAGATTAATATTAATTATTGTGTTTAAAAAGAAGGAAATAAATCGATTAGTTTTTTAGATAAAATTGTTTAAACAAAGTCTTTTCGCAGCCACTTAGAGAATATTTTGTTAGTGTTAGAAATATAATGGCCTTGAATTTTAAAGTACTTTTGGAATCGTGGCATTTTTTTAGCAATTTGAAATTAAATCATAATTGTTGTTTTAATAAAATTAATACAATTAAAAACTTGTGGAGAGAATCAACAAATTATCATTTATATTTTTGATCTATAAACTACCAAACCTAATTTATAATTTCAAATCAAGATTCAGATCAAAGCCTTAATAAGATTTAAATAGATTCATTAAGTTAAAATAGCGCAAATCGAGATTTTACTGTACTTGCATATTTAGCAGAAGTGTGCATGAGCTAATTAAAAGAATACTTTTAATACCTTTCAATTAGATTCTAAACAATTTGTTTGCGTTTGTTTCAATTAAAACAATTTATTTCGATTTAAAAAAAACGAAATTCTTGATGTTTGCCGCAATATCAATAATAGCAAAAAAAAAAATAAACAATTGTTTAACTTAAAACAAAACGTTTTAGTTAAATTTAATAAATTATTTAATTTCTAGTGCAACAATAAATAAAAGTCCTCATAAAAAATCTTCATTTTAATGAACAAAAAGTCTGGTTATAAGCACTTACTCATTAACTAAATTATATTTTCAAGTGATATTTACATATCTTTCTGAACCGCTTGGCGCCTAAAACGTTTCATATTTCAAACGACTGTCAATTGGCCAATCCGTCCGGCTTGTCACATTATGGCAACATGTTCTATTTATTTATTTTTTTTTTAAACATTTCAAATCTATCACTTTAAATTCTCTACAGCGAAGCACTTACTCATTCACTCAGTAATTCATTCAATCATTTATATTACGAAATTTGTGTTTGTTTCAGAATAATTCATTCATTTATTTAGTTTAGTTCAGTTGAGTTAAGTTTGGTCAGAAGATAGAAAAACAATAAATGTCTTTCTCTTGAAATTTATAGAACAAATAATTCAATCAAGAGTAATTTTTTTCTCTATTTAATTCAACATGATCGTATCAAATGTCTATTCTGTCATTGTGTCAATTGTTAAAATTAAAATGAAATGAATGAACTTCACTCCTTAAATTGTTTTTAATTTTATTTATTTATGCTGTAGTTTTTTATTATTTTATTTAATCAAAAAAGTAAAAATAAAAGAAATAGATCATAAAAATGGAGCTAATTTGATTTTATATGGACAGATAGATAGATGGATGGTTTGACATACGCTGACAATCTCGAACACGCTTGATAAAAAAAAAGAAATTTTTAAACAACACAAAAGTTCAGGGTCTTTTTTTCATTAGAATTTTCAATAAAATTCTTAATATATTATGTTAAAAAAGTTCAAGTTTATTAAAATAAAGTTCAAGTTAAATAGAGCAATTAAATATTACAACAACAAAACACACACAAATTTAAATAGTTTATTTAGGGAATTTTATCGCTTAAATAAAACTCTAAACAATGTAGTCTAAACATGTTGCTTTAGTTTCAGCAACATGTTGTTATAAAAATATTTGGTATGTATGTGTGTATAAATATTTTTACGAAAATGTTTTATTTTCTATTTAAATATTCATATTTAAAAAAAATTCTGATTCATGACACATGTTTATTTTTTATTAAATCTATACCACTGATGATGCATTTAAATTCAAAAAAGCAAACATCCAAAATTATTGTAAATTTAGAATAAAAACATTATATTAAATTGCATATACAGACACACACGTTCTCATAAATATTTAATAGTCAACAGAAATACGACTGAAAATAAACAAATCTTAATATGCACTAAAAAAAATCCCACCAAAAAAATTATAATACAAATGAAACTGAAAAACAAATAATTTCCATAAATTTAAAAAAGAAAAAAATAAAAAACTTAAACCCAAAAAATATATAAATACGAGTATATTTGCAGATTTTTAAAAGAACTAAAACATTTAAGAAATGTGCCCAAGAGGCATATAATTTTAAGAATTATACAATCTGAAATTTTTCCGAATTCTAGATGAATAGAATTGAAACTCCTTTTTTTCTTCTATGTATATTTAAATCAACTTTTCATATATATGTTTAGGAAGTTTAGGAAATAATAACTACTTCTAGAACGGATGTAAATAGAACCAGTTCATATTCTTAACCGGCAAAATTATCCTAATGTTTTAATCTGAAAAATTACTAATTCCAAAAGAGCACTAAAGAACTAGTACTGATGGTTTAAGTTCAAACAAACATCATTTATTAAAGAACTGATTCATGAACCGTTTCATACAATGAGTGACGATTCCATAAATTTTGAGCAAAAATCATAGGCGTCAACGCCCAAATAGAACGAGTACAAGCTACAATCAGGCAATCTAGAACTACATTTGAAACTAATAATGATTACATTCCCTTTAAGCTCTACATGAACATGCAATGTAAACAATGTTGCTGCTAATGGACCACCAAAATATTGTTATTGCTTTTGTTGTTATTGGCATTTATTATATGTTTAATTTAATACTTTTACATAAACATACAAAATATGTATGGAACACTTTCAAGATCCAAGACCACAACCAAACAGTCAAGCAATAATTGAAGTGTGACATACAACATTGTTGGATTGTTGGAAAAATAAACAAATAATTAAATAAATAAAAATATTGAATGCAACAACAACAACAGCCATAAAGTAGTTTATTGACAAATAACCTCGTTTTTATCAATGAAACATGCTAAATAATCAGAAAAAAATATATTTTTTTTGGAAAAGCGGAAGTAGAGTAGAGTTGAAAATGTTTAATACATATTAAGCTTTAAAAGGTGTTAGTTAAATGTTAATTTGAAACTATTAAGTACAATTTAACAGTTTGGAAAGAAAATACTATTAAATTGTAACACTTTCTAATTCCTAACAAAGAATAGACATAGATATAGGAAAATTGTGTAATTTCAATTTTTTTTTTCTTAAAAAATTTTTAAGATTTTATAAAATATTCCTAGCAGAATTCACTGCCTATCTTCGTAAACGATTACTGTTAATAGTTAAAATGATTACACTCAAATTTGTCATCAGTGCCTTATATAATACAAAAAAAAAACACTTAGAAGCCATTTATTTATTCCGTGGTAAGTACATGTTATTCACACTAAAAAGTTATTTAAACAACGAATTCAACCCAGCAGTTTGTGAACAGTATTTTTCTGAAATGTTTTTTCATAGATTCTATCTATCTATCTATCTATCTATCTATCTATCTATCTATCTATCTATCTATCTATCTATCTATCTATCTATCTATCTATCTATCTATCTATCTATCTATCTATCTATCTATCTATCTATCTATCTATCTATCTATCTATCTATCTATCTATCTATCTATCTATCTATCTATCTATCTATCTATATATCTATCTATCTATCTATCTATCTATCTATCTATCTATCTATCTGGCAACGGTTTCGAAACGGTGAAAAGATTGCTGTATCAGTATTTAAACTTATTTTGGTAACGGTATTTTAACGGTATCTATATTTTGGCTTATTTCAGTAACGGTACATTTGTGTTATCGGTATTTTAGCTTATTTCGGTATTGGTATTTTAGCGTTATCGTTTATCGTCACCTATTTAAGTAGCGGTATTTTGGCGATAAAGATTTTGAACATTTATTTCCATTTTGGAATTTTTAATAGAATAACTTTCCGATATTTTAGGGGTACTGGCATTTTGGCTTATTTCAGTAACGGTATCTTAGCGATAATAGTGCTGGAAAGGTATTTTAGAGATAACGATAGCTTAGCAGTAACGGTTGCCAACCGTGCTTAGGACAATCACCCCGTACTGCAGGGTTTTTACACGCAAAAATTCTTTTAACAAACAGTTACAAAGAATTGATTGCATACATCAGGCGATTAATATATCGTCATTAATTTTTAGCCGAATATGGGTGATGATCATGATGATGATTAATAAAATTACATTCATAATTTTTAAGGGAATAAGGCAAAAACAATAACACATATTTTAAACAAACAATTGAATTGAACGAAAGATGTATGTACATGTGAATATGTGCATGATTTCATGTGCTAAAATTGTATTTGTTTTTCATTGCTTTTGTTGTCACTATTAATATTTTTGGCATTATGAGTTTGTGCAAATGTTTGTAACGCTGCACTTTAAAGCGTCATTTTTTTCCATTTTGGTTATGACTGTATGATTTGATGTCCATATAAATTTTGTGTGAAGTTCTTTAGATATGCCGTTTTTATACCAATAAGGAAGCCTGTTAAAATTAGCTCAAACATCGTTTGAACATTCAAACGGGAGGACATTTATATGAGGCTAGATAAATATGTTGACTATACTGCAATTATGAAAGCCTATCTTAGTCCCGAACTTCAGTATAATTGGGGAGTTTTTTCTATCTAGTGATCGGTACATAATAAAAATCTATTAAATTTTAATATACTTAATATATCCAAATGGCCCATTTTGAAAATCAATGAGAATGATCATAAATCATATATATAGTCTAAAAAACGTTAGTTCCATTACAACTATCTTAAACTTCTTGAGCAATGATCTAGATCTAATTTCACGAATTATTTTAAAATATTGACTTTTAAATATTGTTTTGATATAATAATAATTCCCTACAAATCATTGTAATAAGTTCGAAGAGAATTGTTCCAAAACTTATGTAGGGCACCGTAAGGTCGGACAAATCCAGTTATACTTTGTTCTTTTCTGTATTTCGACTACAAAACTGTAAATAGAAATAATCATGTGTTTTTTTGTTTGTTTTGATTATACGTGTACGATTAGAATTATACTTGTAACGGTATAAACAATTACAATTACACTCTCGTAAATATGAGGGAAATGAGAGATATTTCAGCGAGTTAATTCTTAAAGTGTTTTACATTGTTTCGTTTCTTAAAAAATATTTGCATTTGGAAAAAACATTTGCATAATAAGTTTTTTTCAAAATCAAAGAGAGAAAAAACTCAATGTTTTCATTATTTGAAAATACTGTCTCCCACTTTAACACACGTTTGAATTGCCAACAACAACTGCAATTGCAATAAAACGTTATTAATAACGGAAATAACATTAAACACAAATCATGCTCATGGCTCTTATGCAAATTTGAATTTTAACAATTTTTTCTATTACACGTTTGCCAAATGATTAGGATCTTTTTTATCAAAATATGCAAAATAGTGTTTTTTTTTTAGATTTTTGTTTAATTGTTAAGATTATTATCTTTCAATTAAACAAAAATAATAATTTCGCAATTATTGCAATTGAAATAGCAAAAATGCCGAATGAAATGCCTTAAAATCTGATATCAAACAAAATTGCAGTGATTATTGGATAAAAATAACAAATAATTTTAAACAAATTAAAAATGCGTAAGGCATTTGCTGTTGTACATGAACTAATATATAAAAAACATTGTAAATAAATACGAAAAAAATCAACACAATATATGTATGTATGTAGGTTAGACATACATATTTTTATCGTTATTTAATTGAATTTTGTTGTAAAAATGTTTTCTTTAATTAGTTACCACCGACCGGCCACATATTGTTTACACTTCATTTACTCTTTGACCACACAGTAACTGACCGGCAGCCTCAATATTGTCTTTTGTCTTTTGTTTGTTGTTTTTATTATGTGATTTTTGTATTAAAATGACCAATAAATAACAAATATAATAAACCTCAAGTTGTTAGTCATTTACAAAAATCAATGAATGATTTAATTAATATTTAACTTACTTACATACTTGTATGTAATGGTCTTCTCATGTTACATAACACTTTTTGTTGTAAGACAAAAATGTTAAGTCCTTTTTGAGATAATTTCTTTTGCACAATTTTAAATAAAATGGACTTAACGCTTTTGCATACTAAAGCTATGTATACACGGTTGTTAAATCTTACAACGTTGGCAGTAAAATGTGCGGAAAATGTCTAACAACAGTGTCAACTTACAAATTTTGTCTTTCAACATTATCAGTAATGGTTTTTTTGACAACGTTGCAAAAGAAAAATTGTAAGTTCACACTATTGTTAGATATTTTCTGCACATTTTACTGACAACGCACAGTGGTATAGGAAAAAAAAAAGAGGGAAATAATTCGGTAACTTCTAAACGGTTAATCCGATTTTAATGAAATTTGGTGTGCACAAAGAGGAGGTGTTGTCGAGTTTAGGTTTTGAATTTGGACCTTATAGGCCAACCAGGGGCCCGGCGGGGGGTCCTCAAATTAGGACACCTCGGCTATGTTAAATTTTTAAAACGATCCTATTTCTTCATTTGAGTTCCGATTTAAAAAAAATTTCGTATATAGAATCTCCTCATCGAGCACTATAAAAAATGTCGTCGTAGCAGTAAATTATCTCTTATAGTTTAGGAGATATTCGCATTTGAATATTAAAATTTTAAAATTTTTACCGTACTTACTTTAGTTTTTTTGATAATAGCAGGTCCAAATATTTCCGATTTTCGCCATTTTTTTTTATTTGCTTAACAACAAGTTTATATACCAAGCAGTGAAAGAATTATGTAAAAATCATGACTGAGTCCAAAGTTATAGGCATTTAAATTTAAAAAATTAAAAAAAGGCGATTTTTTGTCATTTTTTTGGGAAAAAAGTATCTTTTTCTTTTTAAGTTATCTAAAAAGTTTCTAAGAAGATGTATATAGAATTTATACTTTTTGGAAAGCTGACTTTACATAAAATACGATAAATGAAACAAAACCTAAAAATTTTTGATACCGAGGGGACCAGGTCCCCTATTATTTTCATCCATAAGGTTAACTCTTAAATTTGTTACATATGTATATGGATGAAAATAATAGTGCTAGGTAAATTTTCTAAAAGATGTTGAGTTTTCCCTAATTAATTTGTCACTTAAAAAACATTAGGTAGGCATGTTATATATCAATGGAAAGGTAATTTTGTCTATTTTTCAAAACTGTATATAATTTTTGAAAATTAAAAAATTCGCGGAATACTTTTTTTAAAAAAAATTAAAAAATGTTTTTTATTCAGTTTTTGCGAAGATACAAATTTTTCAAATTGCAATAAAAATTTTATTTATGAATATTTTTTGATGAAATTTTACAGTTAGGTAGATTTTTTTACTCAAAATCCAAAATTAAATAAAAATTTCGAATTTTCTTATTAGAAATCCCGGAATTCCCAAAAAAGTTTTAAAAAATCCCAAAAATGGGATTTTTTGGTTTTTTGCCTATTATATCCATACCAGGGGCGGGGTTATCGAAACCCGTTACAAAATGATTAAGAACTTATTGGGTCATATAAAACAGGTCACTATAATTTGATATCGACTATGCGATTTTAGAATTTTTGCTCAAAATTTAATTTTCCATAAAAAATAGGGTTTTTTTGGATGGACCTGGTCCCCTCGGTATCAAAAATTTTTAGGTTTTGTTTCATTTATCGTATTTTATGTAAAGTCAGCTTTCCAAAAAGTATAAATTCTATATACATCTTCTTAGAAACTTTTTAGATAACTTAAAAAGAAAAAGATACTTTTTTCCCAAAAAAATGACAAAAAATCGCCTTTTTTTAATTTTTTAAATTTAAATGCCTATAACTTTGGACTCAGTCATGATTTTTACATAATTCTTTCACTGCTTGGTATATAAACTTGTTGTTAAGCAAATAAAAAAAAAATGGCGAAAATCGGAAATATTTGGACCTGCTATTATCAAAAAAACTAAAGTAAGTACGGTAAAAATTTTAAAATTTTAATATTCAAATGCGAATATCTCCTAAACTATAAGAGATAATTTACTGCTACGACGACATTTTTTATAGTGCTCGATGAGGAGATTCTATATACGAAATTTTTTTTAAATCGGAACTCAAATGAAGAAATAGGATCGTTTTAAAAATTTAACATAGCCGAGGTGTCCTAATTTGAGGACCCCCCGCCGGGCCCCTGGTTGGCCTATAAGGTCCAAATTCAAAACCTAAACTCGACAACACCTCCTCTTTGTGCATACCAAATTTCATTAAAATCGGATTAACCGTTTAGAAGTTACCGAATTATTTCCCTCTTTTTTTTTTCCTATACCACTGTGCAACGTTGTAAGATCTGACAACCGTGTATCACAGCTTTAAGAAAAGTATATATTTATTTAAAAGACTTTCAAAATTAATGAAAAACCTTTAAATTTCAAAAATACCAGTAGTTTATTCAAGCATTTTTATCTAAGTTATCCTAACTAACGTTCCTAGTATTTATACATACACTTCCAATATGCATGCTACATTAGTTTTTTAATGTAAAAAATTCAATTAATCTGAAAAAAATATATGTACAGTTAAAATCACTTCCCACATAAATAATTATAAAACTTAATAGCAGTAGTTAAAGCTGTAGTCAGAAACACACAAACCTCTATAATTAAAAAAAAAAATACTGTTGATGTGATGACAACTACGAGTGTGATATGACTACGAGAAAAGAATTTTAAAATTCTGATAATTTCTATACAGTTTAATGGAATTTTTACTCACTTTGTCAGTCACTACTGATTCACATTCTACTAAATAAATATTTGATTTTATTGCTCGTATTATTATTTTTAAATGTGTGCAAAATGTTAAAAATATTTATTCATATAAAAATATAATCAATCCTTCCTACTCTTAGTTTAAATGATTCATCATTTCAGAAAACAGCAAAATACAATTTGCATCACAAAATTTGAATTTAAAGTAAAGATGATGAGTGAAAAATGGTTGACAACGTCTTGTCAATAAACTAAAGATTTTTTTTTAAATAAAACACAATTAACAAAGTTTTGGCTATAAAATAAACAATTTTAAATTTTGAATCACACATGTATTGAAGTATTAAGTCTACCATGTACAAGATTTGTTCAACAATCTTCCAGTCAATATTTATTTGAATTATTATAAATGATTTTTCTTTATGCTAAATCTACCAATAAGTGTAAGAATATTCGATTAGTTCAATAGTTTCTATGGCGAAAAATATAGCTGCTCGTTATATTTTTTGATATTTTTGTTTTGTTTGACCACCCATGACGTCAAGAGGGAGTCTCTTCTTCTAAAGTGAATTTTGTCTTAAATGGCAATTTGTACATTTGGCTAGAGATATTTTCCACTTTGATCTATTGCGTTGGTTTTGTATTTGAAAATTGTTTGATTATTTCGTTTGTTGGTGTTTTTTGAGAAATGTCTTTAGTTAATTTAGTTTTTTAAAACCAATTACATATATGGTGTTTTTTAAGAAAATTGAAATTGAATGAAGGAATTACATACGAAAACAATTTGAAATTAAATTTTTAAACATCACCATATTTTAAAAATTTTCAACTCATTGCAAATTTCGTAAAAATTATTGAGTTTATTAAAAAATATTGAGTCTTCTTCTTATTATTTTTTACAAATTCAAAACCAATCCCTGGGGCCAAATATGACTTATATATATTCTACGCAATAATACTACATACTTCTTCATTTCATACCAACTTGACGATATTTAAATGGTGTGGTTATGCTTTTTGTAGAACGGATATCGTTAAATTTTTTAAATATAGAGAAAAATGTATGGTTTCGATTAAAAAAAACATATTACCCAACTACATACTTCTATTTTCTAAACAGAAATTACTTGACCTGTTCAATATTTTAAAGAACAATGTCAAAACTCATCAATAATAAAGACTACATAAACAATCATAATTTCAAAAAAAATAATATCTATACACAGAAAAAACTGAAAAACGATTTCAATTACCAAAACCTCGTTTTCAATTATTTTATTTTTTGAAGTTCAACCTATAACAAAAATTGTATATTCAATTACTACTTATAATTGATTTCGTACACAAAATTTTTATAATTTTCTATTTTTGTTGTTGTTAAATACGTATTTGATTATACATTTTTATGAATCAAATACAAAATGAATTGAAGCCTTTTAAAATTTTTGATTAATCGTTTAATTGAAAATTTTTTAAAATTAATTTTTTCTGTGTATGTACAATTTTATTAAAAACAAAACTACTAATTTAACCTTTTTTTTGCAGGTGATCGTAGTAAATCTAACTACCTACTTGTTGGCATGCGTAGTAAGGACTTGCCTCCAGTGTCATCACCATGTTAAAATAATGACTTAAAATGTTACTTTTCAATGTATGTAAGTTTTTAATGGGAAATATAAACTGTTATTAACAATCGACTACATAGAACATGGTAGAAAAATATTTCTACCATGACATAGAATACAATTTACTTTTAATCTATATTGACAACTGATATAATTTATTTGATTTTTATTATCTTGATTTGTTTAAAAGTTTTCAAATATAGAAAAAAAAAATATTTTTCACTTTATAAATCAATAATAAAAAAGACTATTTTTAAATGATGACAAACACATTCATATAGAGTAAAATGAATTTGTTTAAACTAATTATTAATTTGTTACACTCCCTCTAATTTATATTTTATTTGCATTTTTTTATAGTAAACTGACCACAGAACAGCCATTGACTACATCATCAGCCTCGACAGCATCATCATCATCATAATCATCGCCATGTAAGTACATACACATTTCTGTATGTAAATCTTAATTATTATTGGTGGAATCTATAATTTTTTTTGCTGGTTTTAATTACTCATACGCCTCATTCGCCTTATTGTTAGCAATAGTTTTATTATTTTCTCTCTAGATTTTTATTGGCAATGCTTGTGGTGGTTTTTATATTCCGCTGGTGTCAATATTTAAATTTTTTATGATTTACACAATTTATTAAATTGCTATTAATTTATTTTTAAGATTGTGTTCTATATTTATTGTTCATTTATGTTCGATTTTCTAACAATTTACAAGAACATACAGCTGCGTCCATTATTCGCCATTGGTGGGTGACCAGTGTTAAAATGACTGTCTCAATTTCTTAGAAATTGTTTTGAATTTTTCTAAGCAAATCAACAAAAAAATCTCTTAATTATTTATTGAGTTGGCTAATTAAACAAATGGTGCCATAAATTAATAATATTTTATTTTGTATAAAAATAATTGTTACTTTTTAGTTTCTTCTTAGATCTAGTTACAAAAAAGATTTTTTTATTTAGAAGAAAAAAAAATGATTTCATTTAATTTTTTAAATAAACTATATAATGGGGATTAGCATTTTTAAAGAACAAAAATTGATTTCTAAATTTTTAATATAAAAACTAATTGGTGAAGCTTGGACAAAAATAAAAGATTGCATTCTCGAAAACCCTGATCTAATTTCAATAGTTTGGCAAATCTCTCCACACTGTCATTGTGACACTTTATACAAAATTAAAAAAAAAAAACTTTAACAAAAAAAAAAAAATATTCATCGAGAAAAACTTATTTTACAAATAACACATTATGGAATTTGATTTATTGAAAAAATTAAGGTAAAAATGATTAATAATTTTTAATTATCTTATAAAACCTTAATACTTTTTATCTTCAGGAAATCCTTTAATACTTCCGGATACAATTTGACACAATCTAACTTAAAACCTAAGAAAAAATTTCACTTGAGTTTATTTAAAAGAACATTTTTAAAGCTAATAGTTTTGTATGTGGCTACCTCGGTGGTATACAATGTAACATCTAGAGGTACAGATTGATCAATTTTAAAAAATATTTTAGATGTTATAGATATTTAATAAAAATGAATATATAGATTGCAAATTTAAAACAGAAAATTTCATTTTAAACATTTGATTTCTTTATCACATCATAAACCTTTTCTTTTCATCATCATAACTCTTGGAGCCAAAATATAAGACTGACCAAGATTTCTCAGGATGTTCCACTTTTTTATGAACATTTAATGATTGTGTTTTCCTTAAAGCAAAATAAGAATTTTAATATTAAGTCTTTTTTTAAGATAGTGGTAATTTACCTCAAATCATTCAAAAATCTTGTGCAATTTTCTGGAATACAAAATAATTTTGGTTTGGGTTTCAATTCAAACAGTTCACTACTTGAATTTTGTGTATTCAAATGACCGCTTAAAGATGAACATGATGCTTGTTGTTTGGGTAAAGCACCGTTGGACATTTTGTAACAATTTCAAAATTATTTTTTTGGATAATAATTAAAAAAACTTCTAATTTTGTTTAGCAAAATTTCTAACAAATTTATGTTGTAAAAGAAAATATTTGTGTCACATTTGTATTCTGAAATACAGTGAGAAAAAATAAATTTAAAAAATAATATTAAATGAAATTGATTTAAAAGAAATAATAAAGCGAACGTTTTTTTTTTTTTGCATTTCATTGATTGGTTCAACATAATCTCATAAATTCTTTTGCATACTTTTAGGCATAAAATATAATTTCACCACACAGTATTAACAAAATTAAAATTAAGTAAACATTTTATTTTTTAAATCGTTGAATGATAAATTGAAGATTTTCAAGTTCTAAGTTAAAAAAGCCAACATGTTTATATAATTCATTTCGTGACTATTATAAGAAATAAAAAAGATACAGTAAATCCTAAAACTGCTTTTATAACACAGACCAACAAATTTTTAAGTTCAAAATTTTAACTCAGAAATCATACATAGTTTTCTTACATCTAGTAAATTATTTGGATATACCTTCTATTTTCTGAGAATATATACCTTCTATTTCCTTTGAAGTTTAACAAATTCTTTTTTTTAATTTGCGGTTAGTAGTTAGTTATCGGATGTGATGGAGATGTTCTAATTAGCGTAAAGTAGTAAACTTTAGTTCCTTTGCCTTAAAATTCTAATCTAAAATCAGTAAAAGATTTTGTAATCAAATATAATTTTTTATGGAAAGCAATTATAATATATACGTACATATTTGTATAAATTATAAAAATATAAACATTACAAATTACAAAATTCCAAGACTTTAAAATAGTTTTTAGATTACAGCAGATACCCTTTACTCTTTAAATCAGTGAACACTCAGTTGTAAATTTAACATCTCCTTGCCACCACTAGTTAACGCATCTATTTCTTGGCTGGATAATAAAACCATACGGCCACTTTGCCAAACATCAAAGGCCCGTTGAGATTCCCGAATAGAATATATTTTTCCTGAATATACAGTATGGCACAAAGGCACCCTGCCAGATCTACACCAAATAGTTAGCGATACATATACGGGAAACTCTTCAGGTGCAATTCCCGTAATCCATATGAGGAAAAATTCCATGGTTGATGCTCCATCTTTTAAACCACACATTTCATTAAGGGAAATGCGTGTGGTCATGACCAAAATGGGAAGAAAGTCCTTATATTCACTGCTTCCCAAATCGGTAATTTTATTCTGCATTAAATACAATAAATGGCATTTACTAGTGCCACAGTGAGCCAAACGTGCATCCAAAAAGAAATTTTTGCACTGATAGGGTATTATGCGCTCCATGGGCAGATGGTTGTGATCGACGACCAAATGTTTATTGAAATCCGATACAAATATCATTTTAAGACAATTTGATTCTGGACATTGTATCGGTTGGCGTGGTATGTTGAGCACACAAGCTGGAACCGGTTTAAGACTTAAACTCCTTTTTGGATTTTGAAGAAGTTCTTGAGCAAAAGCGGAAGAACAGGGCAGTGTTTGAAACTGTGGCAAAGGGGGTTCTTGTTGAGGAGATTGCGGTTGTGATAGCAAGTGTAAATTATTAACTGGATCTGTTGGGGGATTTGGAGGACTATAAACAGCTCTATGTGCATTTATTAATTTTGCAACTAAAATAGAGTTTTTATCTTCCTTTTTTAAACTTTGTGTTTCAGCATCTTTCTTCTCTTGTTGTTGCTTCATTGGAATTTGTCCTGAAAGTTTAATGAAATTCGACATTTCGGTAAATTTTGTTGTATTTAGATCCTCTTTAAAAGTTTCCAGAATTTTTTGCATTCTTACTGTATCCATACAAGGTTTACCATACTTTTCTAATGGCAAATTAGCTGTACTCCTTATAGGAGGAGGAACTCCCATTGCTTGCATAATAAAAAAATCACGTGGTTTAAATTTTGCGACCAAGCTAGCTTCTGTTGTATCAAAACATGTTGATTTTAGGCTGGGATCCGAATCGGTTGATACACTAACGGTTTTCATTGCTGCTTTCATTTTTTGATTATTTGGTTGCCAACCAAACTGACAATGAGAATGTTGACAGTTGTAGAGTGGTGACTGGTGATATGATGTTGTACAACAACTTTCTAAATAATTCATAACAATTTCTGTTTTATCAACTGAATCCTTAGTTTCAAAATTACTTAGAACTTTCAAAGAAAGGGAATTCGGTTGTTGGTCATTGTTCCTTAATACACAAGCCAGTTCGTCGGTTTTTTGTTTGGTATAGAAATTTTGAAAACTTTCAGTAGAATCCATAAAACGAATTTCAGATGTTGGTATATAAGTATCATTGGGATCCTGGAAAAATATTTATTGTAGACATTTATTAAGAAATTTAAGTAATCATAAAGTACATTCGGGCCAACTATGTGTATAAAATTAAATCAGAATCAGTAAATGATGCTAAGACGATTGGTATACTTTAAGATGGTTATAAAAATATTTAAATTTAAACTTACGTCTTCAAAACAAAATACATTTTCCCGCGTCATCTCCAATTTGTTCGAGGAATCATTTATGGATTTTTTATTTTTAATTTTTAAACCATTGAAGTTCTTTCCGACATCTTCATGATTTGAGTTGCCTATAAGAGACGCTGAATTTTCTGCTGGAGTACCTACAAATAAAGTTTCCATTCCATTTGTCTCTTTCGAGTCGTTTTCCTTTGCATTCTGATGCATGTACTCTCGAGAATCTTTTAAAATTAAGTGTTCCTTCGATATTCTGGACTGTGTTTCTATTTCATCGAGCATTTGCTTTGACAAAGCACTACGTATCGGTTGATCTTTCGAAAATATACTTGACTGTGGTGTAGCGGGTAGTGGTTCGTCTGAGGATTTAAAATTCATTTGTACAAACTTTGTACTAGCATTACAAAGACCACAATGCCCTTTCGAGGAGGTATTACATTCATTGCACTGCATATGTTCATTGCTGCAGAAGTAGCCACCAAATGGATTTATTTCAGGTGAAATTTTATTTATTTTACAATTTGAACAATCCATCTTTATTTCTTAGTTCTTTTTTTTTTCCTTCAAACCAATTTTCACAAAAATTGATCAAAATTTTATAAAATTGCACAAAAATAAATGGTGTTAGGAATTTATTGATTGTTGTTGAAAAACGTTGTAAATTTTTATTTGCCTAAATAATTTGAAATATTTAAATTTGCTTCAAATGTTATGAAAAAAATTTGTAATAATTATAAAATATCCCTTTAATGATTTGAAATATTTCTATGAATGTTTTGACATTTTGCTTCAAGTGTTGGAACATTTTTAGGGTTTCAGTATCGATATATTATCTCCGAATTATTCAAAGTTTATGGTACAAATATTAACAGCAATTTATATTAATAAAATAATTTATTATTAATAATAAATACATAACTTTGCTATTCATTCGAAAGTGTCTTTAGCACTAGACACGTTGTCACCAACTGGTACTTTTTAAACAAGGTGTTTCTCTATTTTATACACATTTAATTCAATTAGGAGCGTTTTGTTTACTTTTTGTTTTCCAGACAACATAACAAAACTATTTAACAAATTTAATGTTTTTTTTTTAAATAAAATATACATTGAAGTGTACTCAAAGCACTCATAAGTTAACTAAAAGTGTAGCCTTCGTTAATAAATATTTACTAAACATTTATTAAAAAATCATTCGTACATTCAAATATGTATTTCTAAAAATTATCGCTTAAAGTCATTTAAAAACAGCCTTGCCTTAAGCATGCAAAATGCTCTAATTTTAAGAAGTTTAGTATTTAACAATGATCGTTCAATAAACCACCTCAAATCAATTCGGAGCCTACAAAATTAAATCTGTTCGTACCTTGTCCAAATGTAAAGAGTGATGCTTAAAATTGTCATAAAAATAAAATTAAATATTACAGAGTTAATAAGTTTTTACAGGTTATGGCGAATCTTATATATACCCTACAAAACATGTCATCAATTAAAAAAAAAAACTTTAAGGTCACTTTATGCGAAGTGACAGACTTTAACTTTTCTAATATTGGGTACGAGTTTTGGGTAGGACTTCTCTGGAAGATCATTGCAAGTATTTGGGTGAACTTACACTGACTTAAAGGTACTTAAAATAGTTTTTACTCGTATCTCAAGATTTTGGAAGTGTTTGGCAAATTTAAAAAACTGATTCTTGTTGTACTCGATAATACCTATCAGATAAATAGTATCACTTTCCAGGTATTTCAATTTTAGTTTCTTTTGTCTCACAGTGTAATCGATCAATATTGAGATAATTAGATTCTTCAGGATTATTACAAAAAATAAAATTTATTTTTAAATATATAAAATTGTTACAAAGATGCCCTAAAACTTAAAATACCTTTAAAGTTATAAACATAAATTCAAATAATGGTCACAGATACAAATTACAAATGCCACAAGCCATTTTCAATATGTACCACAAAATAAAGTATGCGTGTAATTAACGCATCATTTAAAAAGTTTAAAAAATTGTTTTTAATTTCGACCTACTGGTAGATAGATAAAAAACTAATTGACAATAGATTTACATATGTGGTTAAAATCAGACAATCTTTTACATACATACCAATGTATGTTTGTATCATCATTATAATGGATGAATGAACCTCAAATTGAGATCAGTAGTGTGAGGTTTGGTAGAGCGAACAAAATTGGATGATTAATACATATAATGATAATGGTTTATTATACGGATGACACAGCAATTAATAAAAATAAATAGTGGGGGGAGATTTTGGCCTAAACATCATAATACAACTTGACATTAAAATTGAATACACAATTATTGTTAGTTTTTATTTAATACTTTTTAATACAAATATAAAAAATAAATTTACTATTTGTACTGCAAAGTTTTATTTTATTCTTTTAGTTAAATAAAAGCTTAATAAATATTTTTTTCAGTATTGGTCATACAATATTTTCGTATTGCAATACTTAAGAAGTTTAAGTAGATTTTTTCAAGATTTTTTTATATACTAAGATCGTTATTTTCTTCAGATGGGCTGGATGCTTAAACTTTGAAGGTCTTAATTTTTTCTAATTGTCTATCGACCAGTTATTTGTTGCTTTTTCAATTCATTCATTTTTTATTTACTTTTTTACTTAAATAAATATTTGATTATAACTTGGTATAAATAAGTTTTGAGGTTCTTGGTCATTTATCAGTTTCGTTTTACAGTTCATAGTCTTAAGTAGTCAAATCATTTTAAACGCACAATTCATCTATTTATAAATTATTTATTTAATAAAATATGGTAAGTGTTAACGATATAAACTATAATTAAAAGAAAATGACTCTGAATACCAATGTTCCGAATAGATATTGGAAATTTTTTTCTAATTAATGAAATCTTCGCCAATACCCATCCACGAAATCATTTTACATCATTATTTCATTTAATAATTTGGTCAACTCTACTGCTTTTTAAGGCATATTTTGACAAAGAATTCTGAATTGAGAATCTGGCAAATATGCGTAAATATGCCTATATATAAAAGTCTTTATTACCGATTTACTCCTGTGATTTGTGCAAAAAACATTCATTGAATAAAATCGGGTTTTAACACTTCTCTATATTAATTTTGTTTCATTTTCAAATAATCAAAATAATAATTTCTGTAATAAAATTTAACTTTTTTAAAGAAATCTTCTCTAGTAACATTAGCCATTCTAATGGCTGTTGCATCAGCAGATGTGTCCCATTTGAGCAGTCACTATTTGCCGCCAAATTATCAGCAGTATCATCAACACCACCACCATCCCGAAGGTCTACAAATGTCAATCCATCATAATAGTAGGCCCTCTAATGAACGTGTTGAAACAACAATAGAAAAACATGAAGTGATTGAATTACCAACACAAATTGAAATCATCAAAGAGGGACAACCCATCTATGGTGTACAATCACAATCCGTGGATGTAAAAATGCTTTCTAAAAACAATGAACATGTACCCGAAATAAGAACCCGTTATTTGCCACCAACACAAGAAATTGAAAACCTACAGCCACCTCAAGTACCCTATGAAATGCCCATGCGAACATATTTTCCACCTGTTATGAAAGAAATAACTACCACAGATGTAACGCCAACAACCACCACTTTGCCGCCCACCACTACCAACAGCCCTTCTTTGGAAGAAGAAACAACTACTGAACAACAATACACAACCGAACAGAATATAAATAATTATTCTATGACCACCACTGAAATGCCAGCCCAAGAACAAGAATCTTTCGAAACAACTACTTCTCCACCCGAATCCGAAACAGTACCTGAAAATCGCTATCTACCACCCATGCAAATGATGCCACAAAATCAATATCTTCCTCCTTTAGGCATGATGTTACCACCTCCGGAACCCATGCCCCAGCTTACATATCAGGAGTACCAGGAACAATTAATGCAAGAACAGCACAAACAACAGATGTATCGCGAACAAGAAATGCAAGAAATGATGGATGCAATTTCCGAAATGGAGCAACAGCAAATGATTGCTTTGGATCCGCAACAGCAGCCAATTGCTCCAGTAGAGCCCGCTCATGTTTTACGCGAAGATGGTTATCATTATAAAACATCTGATGATGATTTGAGACGTTATCGCTATCGCCATTAGAATGTTAGAAAAACAGTTGTTATTTAAATAAAATTTGTTATTTTAAATTGTTAAAATTTCATCGCAAATTCAACGATTTCTTTTTAATTCTAAAACTTAGGTAGAGTTGTCAATTTATTATATTAAGCTTTTAAAAACTTTTGAAAATGCTTTCTCATAGAAACTTTTGAAAAAGCTTTATTATACAAAGCTTTTGAAAATGCTTTATTACATAATCAGCAAGGACCTTGCTTCAGATTTACAATGCTTTCGAATGTTTAATTAAATTTTTATTAATATCTCTTTGAAATATTACAACAAACCAAAATATATACATATAATTATACCTAGAATAAGAAGCACTATGACAAACCTCTTAATAAATTTCCCTTAAATCTTAAAAAATCAAACATTTATTCATCTCCTTCATCGTCTTCCTGATCCTTGATTACCAAGTCAACCTTGTGCAAAGTGAATTGAACATTATAGTAGGGAATATTAAGGGTAACGACGATGCAATACAATAAAATTTGCAAATATTTAGTACGTAAAATGTACGAGGCACCTTGACCGTTGGGAAACAGTGGATGATCATGACTTTGACAGTCGAACATAAAATAACCACCATCACGACCAGGCATATAGCCAATAGCTAAGCATTTCTTAAAAGACTGCAGTATGCCACATTGGAAATGGTTAAAGAAATATATTAGAGCTTCGGCTAAATTCATACGGTTGTAATGGGGACGACTGTACAGCTTGCCGTATGCTACCATTTCTATGTGAACGTCAAATTTCACACTGTCCAGCAGGCATTCAGCCTCAAGATTTTCCAAAGCAAACTGATAATCTTCACATTTAATATCTTGTATACTCTGCTGCATATAACAATCACCATTGACAATTATCGAGTCTAATAGTTGGGGACTCCAATCGACCAGCCGGTAAAGGTAGGCGGCACACAAGGACATGACACAGCATGCCAGATATTGTTTGCCTCTAGTGGAAACCCCGAAAACAGGAGCCTGAGGATGTAAATTACCCCATAAGGACCAAAGACGTTGATCAATTTCGATGTCGTATTTTTTCAATTTCGTTACAGCCATTCCGCGATAACGTCCAGCAGCGTTTCTTCGATTTAATCTACTCCAAATGGGTAGACAGTGCTCTAACCAAGCTATGGACTCATTATGAGCACAGATAGATGTTTCTTGTTCATCCTGCATATTACAAGACTGCATACCTGTGAGCAATTGCAGGACAAATGTACTTTGTGGGGCTTTTTTGAAAGAAATTATTTCCATTGCCATGAATTTATATTCGCGGTCTTCCTTCCAAGTCATATTGCAGGCTCTTTGGTTCATGTACTTCATAAGGGACTTTATATCGGCAAACAAGACCCAAGAGGCGGTGTTTCGTTCTCCGTAACGTTTTATCGATTTGGAATATTTACGTTTCTGATCATCTGCCTCTTCTTCTTCTGCTAGGTCTTCTCCACCGTCCATTATTTCCATGCTTGGATAAGAATCAAATAAATGATAATATTCATCTTTGCTTAAAGCATAAGAGCAGTTGGCAGTCTGAAAGAGTAAATATTTATTCTGAGACAACGCCCGCTCCAGTTGTTTTTCCAGATTTCCGATTAAGCCAAGAGGTTCATAAACTTTTAGCCATATATCAAAAATATAGTCATCAACAGATATATTTTTCATAATTCTCTCTTGGGCATTCGACATATCATCTATTGTATCACTAAGTATTAAAGTAGAATCAATAACTTGGTCAATGCGATGAGAAGTCCATTCATGCAGGGGCTTTAGAATGGCATACAAAATGGCCAAAGCACTCGAAAATAAACAGGGTTTAATTTCATGATATATACAATTAGTTCTATCCTCTAAAGCTTTGCTTCCTTGTATTTTATACAACAAATCCTTCTCCCGCAGTCTGTAGCCATAGAGTATGGGTCGCAGTTTTTGATATTCTTCATCTCGAGCGGTGTCCAGCTCTGTGCCAAAGTCGTGTTTGATTTCAACTATACATTCCTCCTCAGCTTCATCTTCGTCGAGGAATTCTTCTTCTTCGGAGTCGACATCACTTCTCCATTCGCCTATTGCCGTTCCTTCAGAGTTCTTAATTTTTGAAGATATATTTTTGTTTCTTATTCCTCGATCTCGTTCTGCCTGGAAGTCTTTAATGCGACGATTTTCTTTGTTCAACTCCTCATTGAGAAAACGCATTTTTAACTTTTTACTTTCTTCAATCCTTGATTTCTCCTCTAATGCTTTATTATACATTTGTTCTTCTATTTTAATCGGCCACGTTCTATAGCGGCCCGTAGGTTCTGGAGTTATATCCCATACCTTCACTGGTATAACTACATAATTAGTAATATCACAGCCCTGAGGATTGCAACCAAATTCTATGCGTCTTATTAGAGAATCCAATTCAACGAAACGCATCATACAACCAGGTCCTGTGGTGAGCTTTCTGTAACCCACAGCATTTACGGGAAAACCAGAAAACATGTAGAGAAAATTATATCTCTTGACAATCAGACAACAGTATCGTTGACAAACCACCAACAGACGATTAAAATCTATCAACGTTTCTATGAGCACTTGCCTTAGGGATTTGTAGACATCTGATCTTAGGATTTTTTGAACATTCACTTCATAGGTTCTATCACCTAACAAGAGTTTAGGTATTTTTCGATGTAATAAAGCTCCCAAAACATACTGATATGACTGAAACTCCTCACCGAAGTCATCTACTGATTCTATAGCATAGTCTATTAATTTGGTAGACCAAGTCGAAATTTTATATTTGGCCGAAAGCGCGGCGCATACGATGCTTGATAAAAGACCCTTAAGCTTAAATTGCTCGTCATCTGTTCGATGCAGAAGTTGACAGCCGAATATAATCCAAGTACCATCAGGCAAAGACTGAAAATTACTGGGCAATTGTAGTTCTTCTTCCAATGAAATGAGAGGAGTATTGGGATCTTGCTCTGTTTTAAAAGACATTTCTATATTATCACAATCTTGATCGCGCTTAACGAGATGCTTCAGGTTTTCCAAGTATTCTTTATCTGAACGTAATAGAACACGACCAGCTGATTTATATAATTTAGGTCGACCTAGTATGGTTTCAGGAAATTTATCAATTATATCGCATATTATTCCTTGTAACATGGTTTCAACTATTTCCGAATTTGCAACGAAGATTACACGTTCCTTTTCGTTTAAAGACTCAATGCTACAAACCTTTTCAATTTTATTTTTCTTGTCTTTAGATTTTTTGTCCTTTTTATTTTTTTTGTTCTTCTCATTTTTGGATTGAACACCTTCATCTGGTATATCGCCTTGTCCTTGCTCAGGCAGCTTTTCGATTAATTGTTCATATGTTTCTGGAGTTAACTTTAACTTGGGGTATCTCAGCTTCCTTGGTTTACCGTCCATAATGGGTTTAATGCAGCCCACACTGATGGCATGTATGAAGAATTTACCACCTCTACGCATTTTTAAGGCTTTTTCATACGCGATCCTTAAGAAGGACTCAATACTGGTATGAATTTGTAGTATAGCAGCTCCCTGAGTTCTATAGTCTTCTGGATCTAACACTTGACCAGCTTTACCTCTTCTAAAGGGATCGTAGACATAAAACAATTCACTATCTCGCCATATGCCCAAAACGGAATTATCGATTTGAAGTAGAGCTGCTTCCCAATTATTGTCGAACAATTCCTGAATGCTGCTGGTCAATAGGGAATCTACAAATTTCTTACAAAAATCTGTCACGGTGCCGGTGTACATAAACGGGTACTTTTTGAGAGAAGCTTTAAAAGTACCTAAGACATATTTATCAGGTAAATCACTTATAGTAACATGTTGGGCATCCTTTAACTTTAATTTTCTTCTAAGACTTTTGTAGTAGGCGGTACCTAATCTTATTAGTTCATCCACTTGATCAGGCTTCCAGCTATTAGCACGTTCTATATGATTATAAAGAATCGCCATTACCGATATCAACATGGAGGGATTATCTAATGCCGCTGTAGTGGGCTGGCTTAAACCATTATTACAGCCTGGTATTACAGCATACGACTCATTTACCACTGCCCACTGTTTATGACTCGTTTTGGGAAAAGGTTTATTAGGCAAAGGATCTATAATTTTGCCATAACTAATCAGGAAAATCTCATATAGTTTGAAGTCATCCCCCAAATTTGTCTGGCTTATATTCACTATAAAATGAACCAAATGCTCGATAAAGTGTGTGGACAATAATGCACTTTTGCCGTTTTTAAAGTCGCGAGTACAATTCTCACTTCTTCCATTAGGATCATAGACGTAAAAGAAATTCTTGCATCTCTTCCATATCAATAAGTACAATTTGTTGGAGCACAAAATACAGGTGTTATATTTCGAGAAGTATATACTCAGAGCTTTATAGATATTAGGTTCACTTTGCAAAGGTCCTGCAAAATGTGTTTTTATATTTAAAGCCGCTTGTCTTTCCACAACTTGAGGAATTATATCGTAGTCATTGTCTGGTGATTTGTAATTAATTTTAACACATTTTTCTATAAGTTTTTCAGACATTTTTATAATATTATCCATAGTTTCGGCCGTCCAAAAGTCAGCATTCAAACGAAAACCCTCAACAAAGGCAATGTAAAGGCAGGCCATTTCTAGGGGTCTCTGGTAGTGGCTAAAAAAAGTAACAATGTCATGTGGATATTATCTTTTAAAGACTATTATTATTAAAATGTATAATTACGGTATAGGTGAGATAGATTAGTGCAAACTTGCTCTTATACTTACGGTTTCTTTCGCGGTAATGGTTGCGGCTGTACGGCTTTCGTTCCTAATGTTATTCGAGCCGAAAATGTTTTTTCTAAGTCCTTAGGTATTCGATAAGCATATAATTCCTGATTGGTGCATTCTATGAATGCAATACAAAAATTATAGAATTTATTTGAAAAATGATTATGCGTTTTATATTTAAACTAAAATCTATGAATTTGTTAATTTAGAAACACGGTTATTTCTTGCAAAGACTTTTAATTTGTAGTTTGTAAATAATAACTTACCAAATTTCGGTACGGCTGCCTCAATAAAAATTCGATCCAATTCACTTTCATTCTTTTGTAAACCAACATTCCAAGTCCACAAATCTTCGGCATTTTTACCAGGAATCAAATCAATTTTGTTAAGACATTGGGCGTCAAATTGCTCCTGCAATACTCTCGGATTGTAAGTACTATAGGGTATGCCATCACTTGGTGAAAATTGTGGTCGTTCAGTTTCATTGATAAATATACCGCTTTTAGGACGTTTTATTTCTAGCTGTAAAAAAAAATTGCTTATTAAGTAAATAAAAACGTGAACATTTTTTACAGATCAGTAATAGAAATAGTACTTATTTAGGCACATAATAATATAGATAGAGAAGTTTAAAGTAATTTAAAATTGCAGAATAAAGAAATTTACGTATTCAAAGTTTTTAAATAGTTTATGATCTAGTCTATTGACCTTTCTATGAGTTTCTCTATGAATTATTCTAGGTACTAAATTATAGACTACTGACTATTCTACTTAATAGTCTCTAGACTAGATTTTTATTGACTAGCCTATGATCCAATCTATGCACTATTCTATGGACTAGTATGTTTTTACTCAAAAAATTTTTACCCTAGCGTCTCTAATTTAGCTAGAAAATGGACTTTTATGTTTTCATTCAAAAATTCGATTTTTGTTGGGAAATTAAAGTTATCATATATTTTCTTTCTTTTTGACCTAGCGCCTCTAGTAAAAACATAAAATGGAATTTTATGTTTTCACTCAAAAAATCGATTTTTAGTGTTAAATTAAAATGATCACAGATTTTCTTTCTTTTTGCCCTATCGCCTCTAGTTTAGCCAGAAAATGGACTTTTATGATATCACTCAAAAATATGTTTTCACTCAAAAATTCAGTTTTTGGCGAGAAATTAAATTAATCACTGATTTTCTTTCTTTTTGCCCTAGTGCCTCTAGTTTAGCCAGAAAATGGACTTTTATGATATCACTCAAAAATTCAGTTTTTGTCGATAAATTAAAGTGATCACATATTTTCTTTGTTTTTGCCCTAGTGCCTCTAGTTTAGCCAGAAAATGGACTTTTATGATATCACTCAAAAATTCAGTTTTTGTCGATAAATTAAAGTGATCACATATTTTCTTTGTTTTTGCCCTAGCGTCTCTAGTTTTGCTAGAAAATGGACTTTTATGTTTTCACTCAAAAATTCGATTTTTGTTGGGAAATTAAAGTGATCACAGATTTTCATTCTTTTTGGCCCAGCGCCTCTAGTTTAGCCAGAAAATGGACATTTATGTTTTCACTAAAAAATCTAATTTTGTTGGGAAATTAAAGTGATCACAGATTTTCGTTTCTTTTTGCCCTATCATCTCTAGTTAAGCTAGAAAATGGACTTCTATGTTTTCACTAAAAAAATCATTTTTGTTGGGAAATCAAAGTGATCACAGATTTTCTTTGTTTTTGGCCTAGCGCATCTAGTTTAGCCAGAAAATGGACTTTTTGTTTTCACTCAAAAAATCGATTTTTATGGTAAATAATAGTGATCAAAAATTTTCTTTCTTTTTGCCCTAGTGCCTTTAGTTTAGCCAGAAAATGGACTTTTGTGTTTTCACTCAAAAAACTATTATTGGTGGGAAATTAAAGTGATCACAGATTTTCTTTCGTTTTGCTCTTGCGTCTCTAGTTTCGCTTTTGCATTAGCAAAAAATAAAATTTATTATTCACTTTCGCTTTCGCTAAACTGGCATTCGCAACACCCTAGTAAGTAAGTATGTATGTATGTATGTATATTCATTAAATTTCATATTTGTATTGTCTTATTCTTAAATAATTTTCTCTATGGCACAACGGCCACCTTTTATTCTCATATTTAGTTGCACATGTGTTAGTGAGTTATTAAAGACCACATTGTTTTCTCTTTTTATTTACTCAGTTATGTGCCAAATGTATATGTACATACCTACATATGTGAGTATAATATACATTGTACATGGTAGAATTTACTCTTTCGTGTGGTAATCGTGTAGAGTCTACACGATAAAGTACTACATATACAGTATCGTGTTCAAATATGACATTTGTATGAAATAATGCTGCTGATATTTCTATCTTATGTATGAATGTACACATGTATTGTGTATATATACATATTTAGAAACACAATAAGATAAAAAAGGTTACTAAACTCGCTCTTTTTTATTTTTTTAGCAACAACAAAATTTTTCATAGTAACATTCATACAAAAGATCTCAGTGAGTTAAACAATGTATAAGTGTCATGCTACGAGAACTACACCATTATCATACAAATATTAAGTACACACAGACAACCACCATTAAGATGGTACCATTTGTTTGTTAACAATAAATTATAAAATTTGGTTTATTTTAGGTTATAATACTCTAACAGTTGAATTACACCCTGTAACAATTTTGAAAAATGCTTTTACACATAGAAAAGTTGATATTCATGTGAAACTAGAGCCCATTTATAGCAATTCTGGATACTCAGATTTTTTTACTTTTTTGTTTAATTTTGTCATGCCAAAATTATGTATGTAAATATTTATCCCCTTCAAATTCATCATATCGAAATTTCATTAACTTTTTTTCTTGTACGAAATGATAATTTTAAAATATGCAATATTTCTGACTACTTTTAAAAGTATCATCCTAATACTCATATGCAAACATGCCATAAGAGTATATTTTTTAAATACACACTCATACATACACCTGTTTGTATCTGTAAAAAGCAGACAAAAAATTAAAATGAAAAAAGTAGATGTAGATGCATGTTGTGCAAAACTCAACCGAAATGTGTTGTGTACAGTGTACAGTGTACAGTGGAGCAAATGGTTTATAAAAATCAATGCTGTAATTCACAAACCTGTCAAATTCACAAACATTCAAATATTCAAAAAGTGCCAATTGAAGAATGAAATAGTACCAAAAATCCTTTCCTATAGATTTTCATTCACTAAGGATTCTGAATGTTAATTTCAATAGAAAATACAAAAAGTACATTTTAAAGAAGGAAAAAGTACCAAAAAGTTCGTGCTCTACATGCTACATCATTTTATGCTTTTAGGTTCAATATTATAGGAATTAAAAAAATACCTTTTGAAGAACGAAAAAGTCCACTCTTATATGTTCTCATTTACTGCGGCATTTACATGCTCCATTTTAGTTTGAAGGTTCAATATTATAGAAAATTCAAAAAGGTACCTTATGAAGAACGAAAAAGTACCAAAATGTCCCCTTTTATAGGTTCTCACTTGGTTTCCCAATTAACTATGTATATACATACTCAGTTTTGGGAACATTTGGCTTTTTAATTAAAATATTTTTTGTTTATTTTTTATTAAAGATTTTTAGATCCGCGAGATATGAGAGACCATCAGAAAATAATTTACATAAAAAATGCTAAAATTACCAAAAACTCTATAACTTATAAACAAATAGCATTGCTATTTAAACTTTATTCCAAAAACACATGTATGTTATTATTATTTTAAAACGTCCCACTGCCTGCTAACAGAATTGCACGCTACAAAATAACAAAAGGTGTATACAAAATCATACATTTAAGAATATGAATGTTTATCTGTATGTTTCATTTTTCATTTTATAATCTTATCAATCGCGTGTATTTAACAAACGTACTCGTAGTGTATGTACTCCGCAATCTATAGTCAGTACAGCTAAATGTATTCGACTGAGTACGTGAATGATTATTTTGTAGATGATACATACATACATGTATGTACCTTTTTTAGTATATTCATATGCACACTATTCTCGTAAAAGATACATACTTCATTAAAAATGCTTTAGGTGGAGAAAATAGTTAATTCATAAAAGCACTTTGTCTTTCACTAGCGAGAATTACCACTAAACATTAGTTTTTGCATGGGCCTAGAAGTTAAATAGTGTTATTCAATATTTTTTACATAAAACCTGATCTGTGACCATTGCAGGATCCTTAAGAAATTATGGAATAGAATATTGTATTGTACATACTTATGCCTTTATTTTGTTACAGAGCATGAAATTACGTTTACCCCAACTCCATGACATGTGGGTACAGGTTGTGGAGGGAGTTTATTCTTTGTAGTTTTAATAATAAGGCCATACAAGTATGTGTTTGGCTACAAACGTACATATGTATATAAGTACAACCAAACGTGTACTAGACGTGCTTATATGACTCGAGAATCGGGAAGTGAATGTGTTAGCGAACGCAAATGTTCATGTTTCGATACAAGCATTCGGGTGTGTGTGAGTGTGGATGTGAAATAAAAAGCGTTTATTTGCCAGTATGGGTATGAACCAAGTTCTTGTATAAATAAAACCAGCTCTCATTTGTATATGCCCGAGCTCTGTTAAATAGTCATCGTATTACTCATATACAAAATAACTAAAATAATAAAAAAAATTCACATAAACACAGATACATACGATATGTTCTGGACTGAGTGACTGACAAATAAACCATTTGACAAACAGACAGACAAACCAGCAAGCAGACCATTTGCTATGAATAACTTGTATTTGTTGGATATTTTATTGTTGTTGTTGCACAACATTTGCACAAATACTCGTAAGTACATGTTTATTTTCTGCTGGCTTTCAGTTCGGTTTTTTAGCTGGGTTTTATTCATTTTATTTTTTGCTAACTGTGGCGTATAATAAACTTAAAAACTTATGAATACAAACCACATACATCCATACGAATAATATCCATAGGTTCTATATTTCGCTATATAATAAAATGTAGTTGTATGTTTGTATATAAGCCAGCATATTTCTATTAGCAATATTAATTTCTTTTATTTATTTTTTATAGTGGATTTATTTATAATGGATCTTCTTTGAAAACAAGTGTCACATTATAATACGAATATCTTCTGTTGAAAATAATTATTATTGTATTTGTGTATAAAATTATTTGTATCGAGAACAAAATAAAAAACACAATGTTTTTTGTATATAAGTATATAAGTACATACATATACATAGGTAAAACAATAAAAGATAAAAAAACACCTGTTTCTATAAAAAAAAACATAACATAACATAACATACACTTAACAATTTATCTAAATTTTTAAAGTCATTTTGTCAATTTATTTAGCTGTTATAAATTTATTTAAATTTCTTGTCATAAAAATATGTATGTACATTAGACCGACTCACAAAAAATGGTTCTTGAATTACCCTCCTCAAAATGTTCGCAGTTATGTAACATGATGTTACCCAAAATATTTTGGGTTTAATGTTGTCCGTTCGTGGGCTGGGCAGTTTTCAAGAAAATATCCTATGGAAGACACGATTTTTCATGTTCAATTCAATATTTTAAATATGTATCTTCAAAAAATCTTTGTTTTGTTTTATGATGGTTCCCAAAATACTTTTAGTCCATCGATGGCCGTTCGTGAACTGTACCGGTTATAAAAAGGCCTTTTTTGGCAAATTTTTAAATTTTACAGTTTTTTCTGAAACAAAATACAAAATATGTGGTAATATTTGAAAGGCTTTTTGAAACCACGCCTAGTCTACATACATTTTATTTGTATTATTGAAAAACCTACAAATTTTAATTCTTTTGAAATATAACAATTATGAACAGACGGTTATTTATGATTAATACATCATTGGAATATTGTTTCAAAACAAAACTAAAATTAAAAAAATTATTCGAAAATAGCTCTTTTTATATTTTGAGAATCATTATAAAACAAAGCACGGTAAATTTTGAGAGGGGTAACAAAAACACGTTTTTGTTTTCCATACAGAGTGAGTCGGTCTAATTATGAAACTACAAGCAAATTACTTCAAATCCATACTATACTATGTCAACTTTGACATTTAACTTAAAAAATACATACACACGACATAACCGCTATCCATGTTTAGCAACATCTACATACATATGTACATATGATATTTATTGCACAGTAGTTAACTACTTACTATAATTTTTTTGTTTATTTCATTTTACTAATGCTTAAAAACCATATAATGTCAATGGATAAGAAATTGAATATATTTTCAAACTATGTTTACTTATATAGAAAATCAACAAAAACAAATCATAGGATTTTTTTTCGAAAATTGAGTTTTTTATGAAAACAAAGTTTTTACACTTAAATAAATGGGCAATTTCGTGTCAAGTGATACGAATGTCGAAGTGCTTTACGTGAGTACCTGCCGTGTTGGCCTATCTCACGGTGGTATTTTTCATCCACTGGGTAGCCTTGAGAATGGTCTACCATCGCCCCTTCAATCTTCAATGGAGAAATCAGGTGACAATTTTTGTACATGGCTAAGCCGGTCCATGTACAAGCACTTTGCTGAAGTACTTGGAGCTATCTAATCTGTTGCACCGTTGCTTAACTTACGAGATGTAAAACATCTCTTCCGTTTACAACCACGCAGATGGGATGTTGATTCGGCAACAGCACCTAGAGACGTAACCGGTAGACCGAAGTACGAATCCATCAAATAAGCCGAGACTTTGTTCTTACTCACAGTGACACACTGTGGTAATTCTGATATGAACAGAGTTTACTCTGAATATATCTGGACAAAGAAGGAAAATTCAATGGTATCATTTGTATATGATACCTTTCATCCATCAACATTTAACCCAGCACACTTCTCATTCATCCGACACATTCATAAGAGAAAAACATACGACACACTTATTCTAGGTAAACGGGTGGGTGAGGCCCGCTTACCTCACATTCATCCCGTACCATATACAATTAATATCAACTCATTTCCAACGCGTAATCCCACAGTCACTCCTCTGTGGGGTATCTGTTGTTTCGGCAACAGCACCGAACTTATCCCGAAATATTGACTTTACCTTACATCAGTCCTTTAACCGCCACTTACTCTCCCCGCGAATTTGGGTTTAAACCACAGCCATTACGTGGATCCCGAAGGAATCTCAACCAACTGACCAGCCAGGACGTAGTCCTGCGGGCAACTGGCCACCCGTAGTACCAGATTATGTGGTTCTCTGGTTAGACCCCATGTCAAATCATACCAAGGACTAGCCGAGGAGTGAAGTGACATCACCAGTTTATAGTCCCGGCAGACTAGAGGTACTGGTAGCATCTCTTTACCCCGGGATTGCAATACACCATGATGGGACATTTCATCATGTCAAGTGATAGTAGGGCAGACACAATTTTTTGGAAAGACTGAACAAATAGCTTAAGTCCTTTGGACAATTTTTGCTAGGAGCAATAGGTGACCCGAACACTTTTTGTTTAGAAAATTCATGCACGTGAGTGAAAAATGTGAATAAATTTAGATATATCCGTCCGTCAGTTTGTGTGCCTGTGTGTAAACCTTGTGCGCACGCTACTGGTCGCTCATAAATATGTTAAATGTTGTTGTATCTCTCCAAAAAATCGGCAAAACTTAGTTAAATGATATTGCTGATTTTCGTAATGATCGGGAAAATATTTTTGAATTAGGGTAAAAATCTTTGATAAATCTATTGACTTTAGTAGCCCTCAGTTCAAAAAACTCGAATTTTGGATTATGCCAGTCATGTAGTAAATGAGCGATATGTGTTCTAAAATTATCACCTGCAGTTCTTCTCAAGTCGTATCTATATTTATTGCAAAAGACACTGTTTCTACGTTTAAGTGTTAATTTTATTTTTCATTTCTTACGACCCACTGTACACCTTAACATTTTTGTCTTCCTACATAAAAGTGCACGAAAACTAAACAACCCACGATTTTATGTGCATGAAATACAAAAAATAGACTAACAATGTAAACATTATCCCAACAATTCGACAATGAGTCAATGCATCCGAAAAAGACAGTAATTTCCACTAACGTCTAACCATCTGGTTGGCTCTAACTCGTTTTCCGTCAGAGAACATTTTTCACTTTAGTGTAACCCTAATAGCTAGTCAACTGAATAATTAGTGACTAGTGGTATAATATCTATTTCGGCAACGTCTCCCCGAACTGCTGGGACGATATAGAATTTTTCTACAAATACATAAATATATAATTAATCACCTTACACGTTTGTATCTACATACATACGTACACACAGATCTACATACATATGTATGGTAGTATTTATCTACTTAAGCAGAAATGTGTAACATACATATGTAAGTAAGTTAGTAAATTAGGATAGCACCATTATATTAAAATTTAAATTTTTGTGAAACTCCAAATTATAAATATAGACAATTTATAGAAGAAATAAGACAAAGATTGCAATTTAATATTATGTCCTTTCATTAATTTATCTACTATGTCCTTTAATATATCAACAACTAATTTCATTGAAGACATCGTAATGTATTTCATACGTATGAACATTGTACATACATACATACATATGTACTTGTATAAATGCTTAAAAGCATAAAATGTATGCCGCCAACAAATACAAACATACATATAAATGTGCAACATGCATCCATATAAAACATATTGTATTTTTGTTTCTCATTCATGTTTTTATATTTTATTTATTTCTCAATATTCGTAAAAAAACATGAAATAGAGAAAAGGAGAAACAAGTAAATAGGTGGAAAGAAAATGTTATAATACAAATGTGTAGCATAAGTGCTGTACTTTATGTCATATGTTAATTGTATTTGTATAGGTGCCTGTGTGTAAAAACAAATACCATAAGTAAATGTGTTGGCTCTAATTCGTCTTTCGTCACGGAAAGAGGGTGAAGATAATCGTCACTTTAGTGTCCCCTTTGTAAGCGAGAGAGGGGACAGTTAAAAAGCACTTGTCTGCCTATTCGTAACCTATGGGGTGACGATTGACTTCCTCGTAGGACAAGCACATGTTAAAATGGCTAGTCACCTGGACAGTTGGTGGCTAGGTGTAACCATATGTGGTAGGTTAAATAGGAAGTTCGGGACTGTCCGACCGAACTGCTGGGTACATCTATTTTTACATACATATGTATAGACGTAGTATTACTACTATATATTTCATAGATACATTTAGTGTTATTTTTGTTGGTGTTTCAAAATCACTATAGTAACCCAAAAATTTTTAGTTTATGTACACATGTTCATATGTTTCTGTATTAAATACAAACTTATACCCGTACAAAGTCCTAAACATTTTTGAGATGTAAATGTCTACTAATAATAACGATTCCTACGTCCGCACACGGTACTTTATGTGAGTGAGTGAGTGAGTGATATTAACACCTGTCTCTTGGAGTTTGTAATAAGATTTTACATACTGAAACTAGTCCTTTCAAATTTATTCTCAGGACATTTTTATGTGTGTTTTTGTTTTTTAAAAAACTAAAGTTAAATCTAAATTAATGGTCAAAACACTGGAATTAGGCATAGAAAAATAAAAAAAATTGGGAAACCACCATTTTATTGGAAAATATTTGTTTCTCTTCCGCACTTTTTTATTTCCAGTGAAACCGGGATTAATTTTGGAACCCTGGGAATTCCCGCCTAGAAAAAATAATAGTTTTGAGACGCTAGTCTTAAATGATATAATATTTGCCAAATTTCAACCTATAAGTGGAAATAGTATGCCCCTGAAAAACACTAGTGATACTGTTTAAAATAATTTTCTGAGTCCATCAAGCTGTAGCCATGTAATCCAAACTACGTTCCAAATTTTGAAGACAATTTGATGATATTTGGTATCAAAATTAGCCCAAGCGCGAATCCTATTTTGGTTAAATCGTTTTATGATTTATAACCCCATCCATCCTAAAGTCATTCTGAAATTGCATTTAAATGCTTACGTAAATAAAAGGCCACATTTTTTTTTATTTAATAAAAGTGATTCCGAGACGATTGGTCAGCACAAACGCATAATTCCCTCCTCACTAATTTTATAGCTATAATCATATTTTTAGCCTAGTAATGAGGGTTAAAATGATTTTCAGGATCATTTGTCTCATAAAATTTTTTTGAAAAATTTTAGTTCCTGTTAAAATTAATTATGTCGTATATCTTCCCTTTACTCGTATTTATAATATTGTGTCTACAACCGAAACCGATGTCATTCGATCGGATTAAAATATGTACCAGTGTTAGGTACAGTAGGTCAAAATATGACTTTTTTCAAAATATATACGTGTTTCTTCTCGTCTATATAACTTATTACCTCTTGTTCATATCATAATTTGTTCCAAATAGTACAGATGCCATTTCTTTATTTTCTTTTGGGATAAATAAATAAATAAATATTTAAAAAATTGCTACTTTTTTGCAAAATTAATTATACCCTTCACCTTCGAGAGAATGGTATATATAAGTATGTCATTCCGTTTGTAATTTCCACAATGTTATAACCGCATATTTTTAATTTTTAGTGCATGAAAATCCTTACCTTGGTAATAAGTCAAATAGACACATGTTGGGCAAAAATGTTAAACTTTGACCCTCTGTAACTCAGAAAGTTCTTAACCGATATTGTTGAAAAATTGTGCCTAAACTACTATCCAATAGGACTAACTTTAGTGCATCCCGATCAGAAGTCTTCGTTTTAAAAGTTGGGTTACTTGGTATGAAATCCCCCATATACATATGTATAAAAAGTGATTCCAAAAAGTTTATTTATTAATGAATTGTAATCAAAGTGCATTTTTTAGAAATCTCTAGGATAAGTTTTTAGAAACAAACCGAGATCTTTGAAATAGTTTGTTATTTTTATTTTTTATTATTATTTATTATCACATTTTCTGTATAGCCGGTCGATTGGAAAATATACCAAAATGACAACACTGCTAAATGTTCGTAAAAAATAAATTTTTTTTTTTTATGAATTGAATGATTTGACTACTTAACTCTGCTGTTTTTTATGACGACTTCTATTATACTTTAAATGTGACTACATACTATTTGGATATTGTATTTGTTATTTGTTTACTTATTTATTTATTGTGTGAATGTGTTTTTTATTTTATTATTAAATCGTTCATTGTTTTTGTTTTCTTTATTTGGTACATTGTGTTATTTTTGCACTTTGTTTTAATTTTTTGCTAGTAAGTAAGTGACACTCTACTCAGTTGCATTTCTGTTGTTGTGCATCATATTAAAATATTTTTAACCCCAGAATTCATAAGCGATTAATAAAGTTGTTGATGGTTTATTAGAGAAATTTTGTATAAAAAAATGGGTAATAAAGCATTTACAAGTCATTGATAACTTTATGAATACGGGACTAAAATGCATTATTTATGACTATTGTTATTGCTTGCACTCTAGCAATATCGCAATTATTAGTAGTATTTCGGTTGTTTTTTTTTTTATTGCGTTGAAACAACAAAAATTGCTGATGATGTTTATTGCATTGAACTAAATTCCTTTCCTTTTTGTTGTCGTTTATTCCGTGTTTTGTTTTGATTTGAATTTCGGTTTTACTTCCTAAAAATTTTTATATTTTGTTGACATTTTTCTCTTTATTATTGGAGCTTCGTAAGGGAAAGTGCACTCATACTCATAGGATAATTATTTTACAATTACAAGTGGACCTTATATGGAGGATAGGGTAAATTTTTTACCAATCATACAATTTAGGGACATTATATGAGGGATATGTCAATTATGGACCGATCATCATGCAATTTGGTGCAGAGATTTATGCTCTAATAGTGTCGAATTCCATACCAGTACAATTATTTTTATGGTTTTAAGAAGCGTTAAAGTCATTTTTTAAGTGGACCTTATATGGGGAATTGGGTCAATTTTATAACAATCATCAAACAATTTGGTATAGATATTAAAATTTTTATGAAACTTGTTTATGTCTCTGTACATTTATTTTGAGGCTTTTAATAAGCGTTAATGTTATTGTCTGGAGGTGGCCATATATGGAGGATAGGTTTAATTATGTGCCAATCATCATAATTTTATACAAAGATTTATATACCAATGTTCATGTTGTATTTCGTCGCAGTACAGTTATTTTTATACATGTAATGGGCTTTACCGTTATTTTCTGAAGGGTGTTAATTATTGACCGATCATCATGATCTTCGGTAGAGAGATTTTGGTTCCTATAAAGCTTGTTTATGTCGATTTTCATCGCAGTACAAGATGTCTAAGAGCTTAACCTGAACAACGACCTTATTTCACGGCGATCTTTATCACCCACAGGTGAGCTTCTTTGACGGCTCATCAACGCCCCTTTTGCGTATCTTACACGCAGGTGGCAATTTTTGTTCATGGGTCTGCCGGTCCATGCACAAACACTTTGCTCAAGTACTCGAGCTATGGAAAAGGCAATCACTGGTTTAGAGCCGATAGAATAGGCGGACCCAACATCAGGTGAAAACACCCTATTGATGTTATGAGGAATGCTTCAAGGCATTCTCATCATCTAAAGACTCACCCCAGTGCATTCTTAAGTCGCCCAACCACACTACTGAGATCGTTCTGTTGTTTCCGCAACAGCATCTAGGGACGTAATTGGTAGTTCGAAACACAGATCTATATTTAATTAGCCAGACTTATTTCAGTACCCACAAGGACATACTGTGATAAGTTGACCAAGAAGGAAAATCGCCGATAAATTAAAGATTATGGTATTAACAACTCCGCCAACATATCACCAGTTTCGCCAAACATGTCACTCTGTATCACCAAATATCCTTCCAAGCATCCCTTCCCGTGAATATGGGTTTAAACCAAAGCCACTACGTGGATCCTGAAGGAGCCTCAACCAACTGGCCACCCGAAAAATTGGCGAGGATACATTTGATCATCACCAGCTCATATTCTCAGCAGGCTACGGGTACTGGTAGCACCTCTTTACCCGAGATTGTAATGCACCAAGATGTGGACTTCCATTATGGAAACATGCCCTAGGGGGGGGAACGTTAACAGCAATATTTTGATGTGTTAGTTATTTTGTATAAAAAGTATAAAAGTAATATTTATAACAATTTTTCTAACAAATTTTACGACGAAAAAAAACTACAATGTCTCTCAATAAAAATATTTGTTAATCAATTCCCGGAAATGAAAAAAGTCCTAGAACATCAGTGTTTATTTATTAGCAAATACATGTTTAATTTATTTATTTAAATGTTATGTTACATTTTTATAATAACTTAACGGCTAACCAAACAGTTTTCAAATACATGATGCCCAATTCAAATACGGACCCAAAACTATTATTTAAGTAGTTTTTCTTAATAATATTTGTATCTCCGGATTGATTGTCAAGCATGGTTAGCTTATCGAAATTTAGACTGATTTTTTTATCAAAACTAATAACATCACATTCTGCTTATAGAATTTGATTTTTCCATTGAACTTTTGTGTTTAGCACAAAACTTAAAGCACTCATGCGAAGGATTGCCACAAAAACAATCATTTACATAAATACATACATACATATGTATGTATACGTTTTATTATTATTATTTATTTTAAATTCTAATTTATACGTGATAATGACGAAAAAATTATTTTAGCATAAATATAATTTTTACTGTAATCGTAGTAAACGATCTGCGATATTAGTTTAAAAAAAGCACTCACATTAGTCATAATCTATGGTACATACATACAGTGTCTCTCATAATTATTCGAATTTGGGTAAACTATAAAAAGAAACCAAATTTAATAATATATTTTGTGTGCAAAATAAATAAATTAATTTGTTATATTGTCTAGATAGTCCTTATGTTTGATATCACGCTTTTTAAAACTTGAAAAATTTGCATTGATTTAAATTAATTGTGCTTTTTTAAAAAAAAGTCCATGAAATTGCCTCATAAAAGTATACGAATTTTTCCTGTATTTCATATTTGATCATATTATACGCAACACAAATTTTAGAATCGAATGGTTTTTATGCGTAATATTGTTTTAAGGGGTTACTATCCACGGAAAGGACATATTTTTGGCCCATTTGGTCCACAATTTTGCGGAATTTGTACCCTCTTTTCATGTAATATCATTAAAATAGCGATTTTTGGCCATAATTGTAAATTTTTCTCCTTTTTTCCAGAGATAAAACAAAAATTTGATATTGGGACTTAAAAGACCCTTTGGGGTATCTAAAAATAATATCTTTTGTTACAAGAATCTGTATTTAAACGTTCCAAGATAAATTATTCGGATCATTCTTCTTTCGCTAATTCAATATATTGGAACTTAAGTCCATTTTTATAATACTACGATCAACTATTTTCGGGAAAAGTTTTCTGGTATATATTCTTTTAGATATCAGCTTCCCAGCTAGCATTTACATGATTCATTGGCGAGCGCGATGATTTTGCGACTATTTTTTTAATCGTCCACACGATTGTCCTCATTTTGTGAATCTTTTTTCAATCTTCCAGACGATTGTTTCATTTTGTGACTCGTTTTATAATCGTCCTGACAATTATTTAAAAAAATATATATTTTAATGAACCAAAAGATGCTTTTGCGAGTAATTTTGGCGATTGTTGAACGAATTAATCGTCGCTTATGTATTTTAGCGATCATCGGAGGATTGTTGTTAGTCAACGATCATATTTTACTCTTCCAAATGATGCATATATTATTGTCAAACCGGTTTATTTATATTACGCAACAATCGCCGATTACGGATTCTGGAGATAGTTGGGCGAATTTTACCGTTATACGTATAAACGTTTAGCAAAAACAAATTATTTTGTCTTCTTTTCAACTCAGTTTATAATCAGTGTCGAGACAAGTAAGAATAAAAAGTGGTTTATTAAATTAAAAATTTAATTTTTAATAAAGTTTCTTATAAATACTAAGTGTATTAACTAAAAAGTGTTTTATTAGAAATCAAAAATTAAATTTATAATATAAAATAATTTATAATGCTATCAAATAAAGCAATAAGATTAAAAAGCAAACGAGAAGCAAAAAATATGATGGAGTCTGCTTATAATGAAGTGGGATCATCCAAAAAACAAGTTAAAGGCAGGGAAACATCTGATTGCGATGATGTCCCAATGAAAGTCAGTTCTTTCGAAAAATTGGTTGAATCGGATTTCACTGAAACATCATCCGTTTGCGATAATTTTCCAGTTGAATATATAGAAGAAGTGAATTGCAACAAATACAAAACAAACCGCCAGATAATCAGACAGGTATAAGAACATACTTTATATTACATTAATTCTTTCAGATAGTAAACAAAATATGTTGACGGAGATTTTAGGAGAAGTGCGCACGCTAAAACAGCAAATCGGCAGACTAACAGAGGAAGTGATAACCGTAAGAAATGAAGTGCGTCAGTTAAAATTAATTTATTCTGAGGAAATTAAAACCAATTTAGTGCCACCTTTACCCATAAAAACTGTAAAACAGTTGGAAGAATTACATAAACAAATAGAAGAGAACGTGGATATTGTAGCTCAATTGGTATGTATATAATTATCCGTCTATATACATATTTTTTAATATAAACATACATATATACATATATTCATATCAAAATTTTTACAGAAATACGTTATTGGTAAAGTGGGTGGCGACAGCTCCAACTCGTTTGTCAGGAATGCAATTAAAAAAATGCTGAGCGATGATGTGGCTGCAAAATTGAGTTGGCGTGGAACGAACAGTAAGCCCAGTATTCAGGAATTCAATATAACGAAAATTATAACAAGTAAGTATTTTTTATAACATGATTTTACTGAATTCTAATTATTTTCTTTTTAAAGGTGTCTGCCATTCAAAATTTCCGAAAGCTGATGATGCAGGTATAAATAAGGTATTACAACAACATTTTGTTCATGCTGGTGACCGTCTCAGAAAGAGTGACCGAACCAAAAAGATTGATGAAGCCAAGAAAATTGACGATTTGGCTGAAAAATAACTTTATTTTTTAATAATTTTTCTATTGCATAATTATTTCCATTATTCATATGTATGTATTTATTTTCATAATTGAATTCAAATTTATAAAAATAACTTTATTTTTTAATAATTTTTCTATTGCATAATTATTTCTATTATTCATATGTATGTATTTATTTTCATAATTGAATTCAAATTTATATTTAATTTTTTTTTTATTTAAAGTTGACAAAAAATGCCAATGCAATAAACAGTATAAAACGAATATCAATACTTTTTATTTTTAGCATATTTTTAGGCATTTTAGGATCAATTAAAATCTTCTTTACGATCGTTCCAAGACTCTTCTATAATTCTTTTTATCGCATCGTAGAAGATTCATTAAGACGATTTTGTAAAGATTCTGTTTATCGCATCGTAGAAGATTCATTAAGACGATTGTGTAAAGATTCTGTTTATCGCATCGTAGAAGATTCATTAAGACGATTGTGTCAAGATTCTTTTTAACACATCGTAGACGATTCATAGAGAAGAGTCGCGGCTGTGACACAGTTACTCCCGTTGCGTTGAACTTTCGTAATTGGAATACGATATCGTGGAAGATTAATTTAATCGCCACCTCCAATCGCGGAAGACCCTTTTTTGAAAGAAAATGCTAGCTGGGTTTTATACATTTTAAGTTTTCAATGTGTTGTGAAAGTGTACAACTCCAAAACATGCCTCGAAGAAACACCATTCAAAATAGTAAAATCATTATTTTTATATACCACTGGACTCCATGCTGCATGGCACGATATCATTATGATCACATCAAAAATGTTGATATGTGTTTAAATATTATTTACTATGATCAAATTGAAACCAAAATTTAGGACTTACAGTGTTATTGTAACGGGCAACATAAGCGTGAAAGTTACGAGTAGTAAAAACTGGAATCTACTATATAGGATGACGTTTTGTTAAGGCATGTTTTGGGGTTGTATACCGCTATAATATATTGAAAATTTAAAATACATTAGTGCCAATATGTACATGAATATACACTAGACAACTTTGTCGAAAAATATCGTCCCTAGAGGTACGAAAAGGGACTTATGATCCAGATAATTCAATTAGAAACTGAAAAACGATACCAAAAATACATCTTGGAACGTTTAAGTACAGATCCTTATAACAAAAAATATTATTTTTAGATACCCTATGGGTTCTATTAAATTCCAATATTAAATTTTAGTTTTATTTCTGGAAAAAGGGTGAAAACATTACAAATATAGCCAAAAATGAAAAGAGGGTACAAATCCCCCAAAATTGTGGACCAAATGGGTCAAAAATATATCCATGCGGTTGATAGTAACCCCTTAAAGCCATATTAAGCATAAAACCATGCGATTCTAAAATTTGTGTATCGTATAATATGATCAAATATGAAATACAGGAAAAATTCGCATACTTTTGTGAAGTAGTTTCATGGACTTTTTTTAAAAAAGCACAACTAATTTAAGTAAATGTAAAGTTTCCAATTTTTAAGGGGCGTGATATCAAAACTAAGGACTATCTAGACAATATAACAAATTTATTTATTTATTTTCCACACAAAATATATTATTAAATTTGGTTTCTTTTCATAGTTTACATAAATTCGAATACTTATGAGAGACACTGTATGTATGTTTGTTAACTAGTACTATTTAGTACTTCAAATATTGGTTATTAAAGAATCAGCAACAATAGCGTCAAGAGTACTTGTACTCTTACTAAAAATAATATAAAACTTTTTGTTGCTGTAGTTATTCGCAAACGAGTGGAGTACATTTCATAATTTTATCGAGCAAAAATAAGGTGGATATGAACGGATGATAGAAACAGAGAAAAAAAAACAATAACAACATGAATAATGAACTGGATGTAGTATAATGAGACAAACAACAAAAATACATACAATAGTCAATAATAGCAACTGCAACAACAGTAAAAAAGCTCACATAAGAACAAAGTCTATTATGCGAGGCTTAATTGAAAAGTTCTACCTATCATCTTATTGTATTGGAACGAGTAGGGTCAGATTACTACTAAACTACTAAAATGAGATTAAAGTTTGTAATCAATTCGATTGGTCCTATCTTCAACATGTATGTATATACATATGTATATAGTATGTATGTACATATTTTTAATATTATTATTAAAACTTATTTTTATTGTAAAGGCTTTGTGATTTACCCTCGTAATCCTCTCTGTGACGAGGTTCTTTGTGCTTCTCATGATAACAATAATAATTATAGTTGTTGTTGATGTTGCTCTTATGTCTATGGTCATTTGGTTGTATTTGTGTACATTCCAGCTATTAGCGCAAACCATTATAGCAACTATAGAAACAAGTAAACTGCGGCTGTAGTTAGTATTCTGTTCTAACTACATATTAGCCATAGTAAGATATGCATACTATGTATATGAAGCTAATGTGTAGTTGTTGTGGATTGTAGTGGTGTTAGTTACAGTAGTGGTATAATTCCGTCTATATGGATGGGATGGATGGCGGGTTGTTTGTATAAATTGACTGCTAGCCATACGGTATGACAGTCGGAATAACCAGCAAGTAAGAAAAATAAAATAAAAACAAACAGAAAAAAGACACAAATACATTCATAGAGACATTTACGTTTGGATAGAATACAATTGATACCTTGTGCTGTGTTCTTTTCGTATACATGTGAGAATATGTATGCATGTACAAATGTTTGTTTGTTCTTCTGTTGTTGATGTCGATGATGGTGGGTATGTTTGATATTAAGTACATATTCTATAAAAAACCAACAACAGACAGACACTTTCCTATATACATAGATACACTACTCACTTACTAACACGCAAATTGTATAGTCTTACAGCAACAACAACAAGGCAAAATGAAATAAAAATAAAAACAACAACGACGAGTGCTACTACAGCAACAACACACTCACACTTAAATATGTACTCGTATTATACCGTTTTTATTTCATATGGCAAACGTACGTGTACTAACAGAGCATTAGTATTAAAGTGTTACTCAGCATATAAACACCACACACGAGAAATACAAAAGTAAAAACCCGAAATAAAAGAAAGAATAAAATAAAAACAAGAAAATTCATCAAGAGAAAACAAACTCGCTAAAGAAAGATAGTGAGAAAATTTTACTAAATGAAAACTACAAACTTACATGTATTCTGTATACCTATTAACTTTTGGCAAAAGAAAGAATTACCTATTACTTTTGAAATCCTAAATAATTCATTGGCTTTTTAAAAAGCAAAAACAATACCTATTTTATGTGCAAAAATAATAAAAGCAAACAACGCAATAACACAAACAACAATACATATTTTCAAACCAAACCAAGTGTTTTATTGTTGTTATGGCATCAACAACACATCTCCTTACTAACACATAACCTCAAAATTTTATATTTTTTTTTTACTATTGCATTAACACACTAACTCACGCAACCAATACGTCGTACATTCACATACATACATATAGGTATGTGAATTTTTGAACTTTTCAATACGAACCGGGCAATTATAAAAAGGCATATTTGAAATTTTGGAAACTCAAAGATTCGAGATTTCTGCGGAGGTGGAGTGCAATATTTTTTGACAACTATTATTATGAAAATGACAACATTATCAAGACGTTCATCAGGTGCAAATTCGAATGGGTCGACAGATCCAGTGCTATCACCCAATAAAAAGGTAAGAACAAAATTCTATAAACTGTGTTTTTGTGTGTGTTTTTTAATTTAATTGGCGGATCAAACTAAGAACAACCGTTACAATCGCAACATAAATACAAATGTAAGTTAATGGAGTTATTTAAAAGTGCAACACCAATAAATATTTTAATCGATTCGAAAATCGAAAATGTTTCTCAGCCGATTAGTATACTTTAAGGTGGTGACGGGGTGAATCATGGTCTTTAAATTAATTTAATTACAATTACGTTTTATAAATATATTTTATAATGAACTATAATTAAACATTTAATAAAAGCTACAGATAATAGTTTTTGCTTATAGCATTTGAAATTATTATTCCACATAACTGTTCGTAAAACTTTTACTTTAATGATTAAATACCACGATCATTTCTAAACAAATAAAAATATCTTCACAGGATTTTTTGGATAGAACATTTTCTCATGACTATTTTGATCGGAGCAACGGATTAGTTAATACGTATTGTGTTCTATTTGAAATATACTCTATAACTGTAAATAATTTTAATTTTCTGTTTGGAACAAAGCAAATTAAAAACCATAAGGCAACCATTAAAACCTCTTTGTGCTTCAACCAACATTAATATAAATAAAAGTGTGTGTGTTTACTATTAACGTTAATGCGTATTTATTAACCCTTAGAATAAACCAACACACAAACAATAAAAACAAGTGTATAAACCAGACATAACACCATAGTTGTAATTGACTCAGATATACCCATACAAACCCGTCATTATAAAACACGCACAAATACATATGTACATATCCACAGAATAAAATTGTATACAATAATACGTATTGTAAAGTAAGCAAATAATATTGTAAAAAACAAAACTTCAAACTAATCTACGAAGACAACAAGAAGAACAAAGACCATTTCAAACCATGAATTCACTTTTGCATACATATGTATACACACATAATATACATATACATACATACATACATACATACAACATACATACATACATACATACGACATACACACATACATACATACATCTAATACAACAACATACATACATACATACATACATACATACATACATACATCTACATACATCCGAATACATACATACATACTACTACATACATACTCATACATTCATTCATGCATGAAGCATACATACATAATACATAGTACATACCTACATACATACTACATACATACATACATACATACATACATACATACAGACATACATACATACATACATACATACATACATACATACATACATACATACATACATACATACATACATACATACATACATACATACATACATACATACATACATACATACATACATACATACATACATACATACATACATACATACATACATACATACATACATACATACATACATACATACATACATACATACATACATACATACATACATACATACATACATACATACATACATACATACATACAGTGGACGTCCACTAGTACGAATTATATAGTGTCAGGCCCTTTCGTAATACCGAAAAATTCGTATTATTGAACAACACATTTTGTATGTTTAAATTCAAATAATACACATAAAATATTGGATTTTATTTATTTTTGTTTTATTTTTCATGAAAATTTTCATAACGGAACAAAATATAATAAATGTGTATCATTTTAAATAAATTTCTTGTACATAAACAGGCATAAAAGGGACATATTTAAGTATATGAATTGTTAATTTTGAAAGTATCGTGAGTCCAATGGTTGAAATGAGATATATGTAGAAGGTTTTAAATTTTAATGTTTTTAAAAAGATGTGTGCCAAAGACAATTTGCAATTTACATATGTGTTCTAAAATGTATTAAAATGTTCAGATTTCATAAAACTTTTATTAGAAACTTGAATGGAATATACCACAATTCTCTAATTTATAATTTTCTATAACAGCGCTTTTGAGGCTTCAATATTGTTCTCAGCAGAGTTATTGTTGGGAACTAATAAAATACTTTCCTCATTGGCGTTATCATCCAATTTAATTTATTCTCTTGGGTCATCAAAATTCCAATAAAATAAATTAATAACACTAAATAATTGTGGATTTGTAAATATACATGCAGTAAATTGTGTGTATAGGATTTTTAAAAATACAAAACACTTGTAATAAATACAAAAAAATTTCAAAATTACTGAGCTTAAGGTGAATGATACCGAAATAATAAAATAAAAACATAATAAAAACTTCATTCATACGTAAATAAAACCAAAATTCCCATAAAAAATGCGTTATTCGTACTATCGAACAGAAAAATTGTGACTTTATTCGTACTATAGAGTAGACAATGCAACAATTTTGCCATTCGTATTATTGGATATTCGTAATAAAGAGTATACGTACTATTGGACGTCCACTGTACATACATACATACATACATACATACATACATACATACATACATACATACATACATACATACATACATACATACATACATACGTACGTACATACATACATACATATGTATTTCTTTTGCTTTTTATTGCTTTCTAGGATCATGTAACAAACGACAAATATTCATTTAGCCTCAGGGAAAGAAATGTAGAAATAATAAAGTCATCGTCGTCACACAATTGGCATCTATAGAATATCACTAGTCTTCCTAATATAAGCTTGTATAAAACAAACGAGTTCAATCTAAAAAGTTCTTTTCCAAATCGAAGTACATACATACATACATACATACATACATACATACATACATACATACATACATACATACATACATACATACATACATACATACATACATACATACATACATACATACATACATACATACATACATACATACATACATACATACATACATACATACATACATACATACATACATACATACATACATACATACATACATACATACATACATACATACATACATACATACATACATACATACATACATACATACATACATACATACATACATACATACATACATACATACATACATACATACATACATACATACATACATACATAGAATTAAAGTTAACATACATTTGTGAATATTGCAAATATAATTACATGTATTGGGGGAAATCAATGTCTACTATTGTTTCCACACAAATCATAAGTCTCATCACACATGTATGAGTCGTTAAAAAAAATATTTCAGTTATTTTATAATACCATGTAGATTGGAGTGACTGTCCAGCTAATACGGTAGCTGTTCTAGAAAGAAGTGAAAAATCAAAATCGATTATAATTTTACAATTAAAGTGACCACACTCTAGATTAAGGATAGTACAGTGCTGATTGTCTTCCCGCTAAATTATAGTGTCTAGTAATTTAACGGGAAGTCGTCTCTCTTTATTACAAAAAAAAAAAAATATGAACTGTATAAAAGGGATACCATTGACTCCTTGAAAAACAACTAGGTGGGTAGTTTTGTGGCATTACTACTTACTTGCTACGTAAGATCAATAGTAATTTTAACTCATACAACTAATACAAATGCATAAGAAGATGAAATAAGGCCATATTCATACATGAATACATTCATACAAACGTGTACTAAATATACTACATACATATGTATGTATGTAGTATATTTAGCAATAACAATAGTAAACACACGCACACGCATGCTGATAAGTATTTATGTAGACATTTAACTGGCATGATGTATTTGTTGCAAGGTAACGCTTGGCAGAACACGAAAGCCAATAACGCTCTTAAATAACATTATATGTATGTATGTGTAAAGGGTGTACCAAAATTTACGGTAATATTGAATAAAAAATGTTGGACCCTTCTGAGCTTCATATTAATTCCAATACATATATTTAAGCAATTTATTGGCGACAAACTGACTTTCTGCATGAGCTCAAGCGTCAAAAATGAACCGAACTTAATTTCGCTAAAAGCTGTTACTAGTCTTTTTTGGAAGTTGACTTTGTATGTACTGACAATTAATGAAAATTAATTAGACTTATTAATTAACTTATGTATATAAAGCCAAGATATAAGAGCTGTAATTTGATAATAACGTTTACTTAAAAAAAACGCACAGGTCGAACGGAGAATGTTAAATCGACTCGGATCTTTAAAGTGTGTGTAAAAGATCAGCACAGATGCTAAATATGAATGATTGGATAATAAAATCCCCAAAAAAATTAAAACATAATATTTTTAAATCGTACTGACACATTACATATTTAGTATTGTTTGTAGGCAAATTCTAGACAACTAGGTGATATATCATCCTATCGTTACAACAACATTATTTTAATACTCATTTGCATTCGGGGGCATTGGCAAAAACATAATATTAAGACCAGACCTGGGCGATTTCCATTAATTTTGCATTAACATTAAATTAAAAAAAAAAATAATTTAATGTAAAAAATATTGCATTAACATTAAATTTGTAAAATTGAATGCATTAAATTTCCATTAACATTAAATATTTTTGAATTTAATGCATTAATTTTACATTAACATTAAATATTTTTGAAATTAATGCATTAATTTTGCATTAACATTAAATATATCTGAATTTAGTGCATTAATTTTACATTAACATTAAATAAGCAATAAAATTAATGCATTAATATTCCATTAACATTAATATATATAAAAATTGATAAACGTAAATAAAAATACAGCACAAAAGACCTCGATCTAACTAAATACAACTAAAATTAAATAGGTTAAAGTCCTTTCTAATAACTCCTATATTCCATTCAAACTTGTGTGCTTTAAATATGATATTTATATAAGATTCCACAGACAAAATAAACTAAAAAAGGAATATCTGGGAAGTGATACTATTCTTCTAATAAGTATTATCGTGTATAGGACTTATTCGAAAGGACTTTAACAAAATAAACTAAAAAAGGAATATCTGGGAAGTGATACTATTCTTCTAATATGTATTATCGAGTATAGGACTTATTAGAAAGGACTTTAACACATTCAATTTTACTTGAATTTAGTTAGACCGAGGTCTTTAGCGCTGTATTCTTATTTTTATAAATTATTTTATACATTAATGTTAATGGAAAATTAATGCATTCATTTTATTATTTATTATTTAGTGTTAATGAAAAATTAATGCATTAAATTCAAAAATATTTAATGTTAATGCAAAATTAATGCAATAATTTCACAAATATTTAATGTTAATTGAAAATTAATGCATTAAATTTAAAAATATTTAATGTTAATGCAAATTTAATGCATTAAATGTACCCATGTTAATGTTAATGCAATAAACTTGCATTAACATTAATTTTTTTTAATGTAGAAAAAATTGTTAATGCATTAACACATTTAATGCATTTATCCCAGGTCTGATTAAGACCCTTAGTAAGCACGAATCGTATAAGTGTGTGTTTGCAAGCGTGTGTTTATTGGAATAACATTCTCTGTTACGTGTATTTTATACAATCCTACACACTCTACGAAATAAATATTTAACACGTGTTTCTTTCAGGAATGAATAAAAGAGAATAAATTGATACCAAAAATATATTATTTATTTATTTTTTTTTCAATTATTATTACTCAATTTTTTAAAATCATTTTCACAGTTGAGAAGAAATTTGATTTCAAATTATTTCGAATAAAATTTTAAATCTAAGTTTAAAATTAGATTTAATCATAATATGAAACTATATATATAGTAAAAAATATATAAAATTACAAAAGAGAAAGTATTAACACACACCTGCTGAAATTATACATACATATGTATATAAATATATATATATATATATATATATATATATATATATATATATATATATATATATATATATATATATATATATATATATTTTAGAAAACAATTGTAAACATGAAGTACATTTTTTTTATTTTAAATTTTTATTTGCAGCCTAAAAGACGCAATGAACGTAATATTCTTACATTTTATGAAAAAATCGCCGTTATACGTTATTACGATGAGACCAATATATCACGCAATAGTTTAGCTAAAATGTTTCATTGTTGTGCTACTCAAATTCGTCGCATATTGGAGCGTAAGCAGGAACTTTTACAACAGCTAGCCACTCTGAGTGAGGCAGATGCCTCAATTATAATCGAAGAGATGACACGCAAGAGACGTAAGTTTGAAATGAGCGCCATTAGTTTCATACTGCATCAGTGGGTGGAGAGATGTCGTCAAATGCGTCTGCGCAAAAGTATTACAAATGAAACACTTAAAGAGACGGCCGTTAAAATGGCTGCTATACTTAATCTGCCCGCTTTTCGTCCTTCGTATCGTTGGCTGAATCGTTTTCGCGGTAAATACAAGTACAACGATGAAGATTTAGGTTCGGGCCAGGGACCAAATACCATTGAGGGTGAATTGGCAGTTGAGGATATTATCATTGAATTTAAGGACTCCCTGCCAAGTTTTATGCAAAAGGAAATTTCTGCAATTACTTCGTCGGCTAAGGTTGATGATAATACCGCAACAGCAATTGTAAGTGAAGTGAAACGAACCGAAGTTCCGGTCATCATAAACGATGACAATAGCAATGATGATTTTGAAATATCCGATGATGATGACAACGATGATGACGACATGAATGACAGCAAAGAGAATACAAAGAGTCCGGCTAACAACGAAGACGATGATGTTCAAGTGATCGAAATTAAAACTAAAGAAACAATTCTACCAATACCTGTAAAACCCTCTCCGATGACAGAGGATTTAAAAAAAACTGATCTCGCAGTTCCGCAAGACTATCGTATGAATGCTGGTTCGGCTGCCTTGCTACACAGCATCTTTCCACATCTGGCCGTTATACACCAATTTGCCTTACTTAATTCGGATGTGAAAGCTTTGGAATTAATCTCCCAACTTGGAGTTCATATGAAAACTCAAGCAGACGAAGGTGCCTATAAACAATTGTCGCTGGCGACATCGGTTACCAATGATGTGAACGCGTCAGATTTTGACCCAAATAATGATAATATATATCCGGATATTGATGATATCGTTTTGATTGAATAACCATGTATGTACATACAATATGTACTTTAAATTGAATTTTTGTTTTATCAATTAAAGCAAATGTACTTAAAGCGTTCTCATATAAATATCTACAATGTATTTATGTATGTATTTAAATAGTTTTAAGTAATTTTTAGATGTATTTATGAATTCAATTTTTTGTTTTAATATTTATCTTTTAAATTCATCAGTATATTATTGAAATGAATTTAATAATAATTAAAAAAGGATAATAAATGTAATTTACATCCAAACCTAACTACGCTACTTTAATTAACTTTCTAAATATGTATTGGTAAAAATCTTATAAATTCGACCAATTTCTAAACACGATTTTATGAATGAGGTAAAATCAAATTAAATTTGACGTCTTTAACATTATATAAAATTAATTCAGTGAATTAATGCATAAGCTTAATTCGTTAGAATTAAATACTACAATCATTCATTCAAGGATTCATATAATAATTAAATCCTTTTTGATTGATTCATATATTGTATAATTTAAATATGTATGAAAATATAAGCGTTAGAAGTGCCCAAAGTTTTTGTTTATTTTATTTTGCAGTGTTATTTAATACTATATGTTTTTGTTTGATTTTAAATTTGAACAAATTAAACATAACATAAGCTGAAGTAATCGCTCTAAATGTATAATGGCAGCCTTTTAATATGGAAAATTTTAAGAAATGTACTATCACTTTCAATTTCAATTTAATAAATGTTGGAAACATCAGCAGCATTTGTTTTGGGACCAAACGGAGAAAGATCATTAAACTAAAGTTTTCCTACATTATTAATTGAGGGGTGTAGAAACAAAGCTAGCAATCTCTACTGTTGTAGTTTTCAAAACAAATAAAAAAAAACTTGTTTGTCGTACACAACACATATTGTTTTTAATCTGGAAGTGGATATACATACATAGCTGTCTTTAGATTTCGATTGAAACAATATTTATTGGCAAACACGGATTTGGTATTGGCGTCCTGACTGATTACAACCATTCAACAAATGTAACCAAATATCATCATAAGGACATTAAGGTATAAAATATTGATTAGTGTTACAATAATGTTGTTCAATATTTTTCCTAAAATACATGAGAATATCACAAATAAATAATAAAAGATAAAATTGTTATTGTAATTTAAGTTTGTCCGATTTTTACAAGTTTTTAGAAATAGAAGTCGAGATATGTATGTATCTATGTCATTTCGAAAATTAAAAATACACACGGGTAAATGTGTATTGACATTACCCTGCCAGCAATTTTGTAGTCGACTACGAGAAAAATTCAATTCTAGTTTACTTTTACAGACTGACTGTAAGCTAACTACAATGTAATGCAGAGCTGTCCCGAAATTTTGTATTTGGCAACGTAAAGAACCGATTTTTAAATACTAACTACAAGCTAACTATAATATAATGCAGAAGTGCCTCAAAATGATCTGGAGAGAATTAATTGTATTTCAACATGTTTTCTCTTGTTTCTCTATTATTATGATTTTAATTGTTAACTTCAGTAAACTGACTATAAACGAATAACAATGTAATGTAGAAATGTTCCAAAATTTGGTATTTATTAGCGTAAACAACCGACTTTTAAAGACTAGTTACAAGCTAACTATTATATAATGCGGGAGTACCCAAAAATTATCTGGAGAGCATTTTGTTTCGACATGTTTTCTCATGTTTTTTTATTATTTGGAATTTTGTTTTACATTTTTGTCATTTTCTTGTATACGTTGTGAAATTAGAGTCAGCAAGTTGGAAAAATTAATCATAAAAGGTTAAACCCTGCCAGCAACTCAACTAACTTTAAATGCATTAGAAGCCGACTTTTTCATCAACTAGTTATGGTTGATTCTTGGATTATTTTTAATGGAGCCAACTGACTATTTTAACATGGCGATGTCCTACGCAGTAGTCAATTGTCCGACACTGCATGACTTTTCAACTATCTTAATGTTAGTTACTAAAAAATTAGCTTAAAGGTAACTCTTTATTAACTAACTTAAAGTTAGTTGCAGAAAAGTCAAGTAATAGTTTTCTTTTGTATTCCCTATTGTATTAATTAATTACATTTTAATTAAATATATTTAAAATTTAACTACTAGTTATCTAAATTACATTTCGCTTTAATACAAGTTATGGTATTAGTTCGTTAAAATTAATAGACATCAGTTTTCTGCAGGGGAACTAATAATAACTATTATTAAATAATTATTTTGATCCAAATCTAAAATAAATTTTAAAATGTTATGTGTAATGTTAACTGTTAATGTATTTACAGCATTAATCAGCAGAATTTAGAATTTTGGGACCGAGTTTTGAAATAATTAACATTTTATAATTAATTTTTCCAATTTACTGACTCTAATTTCACAACGTATACAAGAAAATGACAAAAATGTAAAACAAAATTCCAAATAATAAAGAAACATGAGAAAACGTGTCGAAACAAACTGCTCTCCAGATATTTTTGGGGTACTCCCGCATTATATGATAGTTAGCTTGTAGCTAGTCTTTAAAAGTCGGTTGATTACGTTAATAAATACCAAATTTTGGAACATTTCTGCATTACATTGTTGTTCGTTTATAGTCAGTCTACTAAAGTAAACAAATAAAATCATAATAATAGAGAAACAAGAGAAAACATGTTGAAATACAATTAATTCCCTTCAGATAATTTTGAGGCACCTTTGCATTACTTTATAGTTAGCTTGTAGTTAGTATTTAAAAGTCGGTTCTTTACGTTGCCAAATACAAAATTTCGGGACAGAACTGCATTACATTGTAGTTAGCTTATAGTCAGTCTGTAAAAGTAAACTAGAAGTAAATTTTTCTCGTAGTCGACTACAAAATTGCTGGCAGGGAATATTTCAAAACTCGGTCCCTAAATTCTAAATTCTGCTGATTAATACTATAAATATAATACATTAACAGTTAACATTACACATAACATTTTAAAATTTATTTTAGATTTGGATCAATAGGAATAATGGAAATAATGAACAAATCATTCATAATTTTATGGATACCGGTGTTATTATTAGTTCCCCTGCAGAAAACTGATGTCTATTAATTTTAACGAACTAATATCATAACTTGTATTAAAGCGAAATGTACTTTAGATAACTAGTAGTTAAATTTTAAATATATTTAATTAAAATGTAATTAAATAATACAGGGGGGAATACAAAAGAAAACTATTACTTGACTTTTCTGCAACTAACTTTAAGTTAGTTAATAAAGTGTTACCTTTAAGCTAATTTTTAGTAACTAACTTTAAGCTAGTTGAAAAGTCATGCAGAGTCGGACAATTGACTACTGCGTAGGACAACGCCATGTTAAAATAGTCAGTTGGCTCCATTAAAAATAATCCAAGAATCAACCATAACTAGTTGATGAAAAAGTCGGCTTTAAATGCATTTAAAGTTAGTTGAGTTGCTGGCAATAGTTTTAAATATCTAATTCTAAACGAGTAGATAGATGGGTATTAATAAGGTTTAATATTTAAACTTACCAAATTAGTTGGTGGTACATAAATATATTCTCTACTACACTCTGGACTAGCAAGCTCGGGTAGAATGCCTTCGTCGCCCTCAGATTCATCAAACTCTTCGTCTTCTTCTTGTACGTCCGGATCTTTTAATCGAATTAAACTTTTATGATCAGTATACAAATAGTCTACATTGCGAGCACGTTCGTTCATTTCATGTTTAATTTTAAGACAATTTTCACACATTATGGCGTGCTGCTTTAACTGATCGGGTGTTCTCTGCGGGACTACACAGGTCGTGAAACGGTCCTCGTATTTACATTTCTTACAAAATGGCCTTAAAAAAATATTGTCTTGAGTTCTTTGGTGAATTTTACGAATTTCGTCCTGTAGCGTTAAAACTTTCGCTAAAGTCGAATTTTGCGGTACATCACAATCACGCTGATAAATGCAGTTTCCGGTAGACCATTCCGGCTGTGGCGTTCTAAAGTTTTCATCCATATATGTGCGAATCTCATAGGGATTTTTTGAAGGGCTTTGATTTGAAGTTAGTGATACAAATTTTTTATACATTTTGCTTTATTTTTGCTTTCACTATAAATTTGGAAGAAATAATTTTTTTATATAAAAACTTTTTTATTTAATTTTAAATTTAAAAATAGAACAGTTTTTTTATTATATCCTTTTAATTGTATTTATATAAAACAAATTTATAATAAAAAGTCAAAGATAGTATGATTTCAGTTAGTAAATCTGTGACTGTGTTTAGTATTTTTAATCCAGAAAAATATTGAACACTTTTAACAGTGTGATTCAAATAATTTCTATGCTGAACGCATTAAAATTTAACAAACAATATTTCAAGTTCTTATATCCATTCACATTGCTTTAATGAAGAAGAATAATAAAAAATCAGTCACTGAGAGTTTGTACCTATCTCGACTATTTTTCTCGACATTTTTAAAGCTCGTCAAAATAAAAATGTATTAATGATTACAAATTATACAATATACGACCATCCCAGCTGTACAAGATCCGAAATTATAGTCAAATAATATTTTGATATATTAAATATATATGTAGATGTAATAACTAAGTCGTCCTTGAGGAATTTAATAGACTTTTTTAGAAATTCGATAATTTCTAATTTTTCTTATAAAATTATAAGACTTGGCAGCTCTATACACATATATCATCCACAAATCTTCCACACATGTTGACATTCCCAACAGCTGTTTCCTATTGTTATTTTGTTATCTCTGTTGCTCTCACTTAGCTAAAAGCTAAACAAAGAGAGATAAAACATAAACAAAAACTGTAAATAAAACAAAATACAGCAAAAGAAAGAAAGGGTATAAATAAATAAAGTTAAAGAATTTTATGACTGTTGTTTTTTGTGTGCTATTCTTTTCATTATTTTCGATTTACACATATTTTCTGACATTTACTTGGAAGCGGTGGAGTTGAAAGAAGAAAAAATAATTTTTACATTATAAATACGCAATAAAACTTATAAGAAAACTATAAAATAAAAGTTAAAATCTTGTAAAACTGAAGTATTATACAATAACTATGAAAACCATGTAATATTGCCAGCAAAGTGACAATTGTGATTTTTAAATAACACAATAATTTGTGAAAAAATCAAAAAGAATCGGAACTTGAAAGTACATATTGCAACATACTATTTTCCGAGTGCATAGTAAAGTTAAAACTGTCATAAAGATTGCAGAAAATATAATAAGCTAATTCCCATTAATTGAAGATAATTGATAATAATTTTCGATACATCGTTTATGGGAATCTTTTCTTTGTCTAAAGTTGTATCCAACTTCTTTTCATACAACTTAATAGAAGAGGAAATATTTATTGAAAATGTGGATAGAGCCTAAAGAAATTCTTTTGCCATCGGCATTTTGGTAAGTTATTTTCGTTTATAATTTACTATTTGTTTTTTCCAATAAGATGATCAGATTTTTTTCTAATCAGAATTCATTGAATTTTGGGTGTTTTTATTTTGACAGTAGAGTTACCAAGTTATTTTAAATGAAATGTTTTAGTATAGCAATTTTGCAAATTTCTAGATATCGAAACAATGAAGAACTTTTATAATTTCTGTGGATATTTTGGGCCAAAAAAAGTTTTTATTTTATTTTTTTGTTTATGTTATGCACTATAAAAAGGTGCAACTCCACTTGTCACAACCGACCCTAAATCACTATGATTGCGTATCAGTTCCGCCTTTAGGATCTCTGCATTCTTGTCTGTATCCATCTTGGGCCCATCGGTGAATATTCCCACCCATCAAACAGTTTATCGGACACAAGCAATCGTCCCTAGTTGGAAATATAATTTTTTAAATTAATTTTTTTACATCAAAAGCCCTTAAAATGAAATTTCTATTTTACATTCTTCACATTTTTTTATTTTGAAGAATCATTAATGTACGTATGTACATTAAGATTTTTAAAACAGGTTTCATCTAAAAATTACCCTTATCTACTTCAGCATATACGTATGTACTTACACCGGTTTAAATGAAATAAAATATTTGATCATATTATTATATAAAATTAATTAATTAATTTCATTTTCGATTTTCCTACATTTAACTACAGGCTAGTGGAAAAGCGTTCAAATTATTTTGTTTTGCAAAAACGACGGGGTCATGGTGAATCACGTGGCTTGGGATCATTATTGGTGGGCACATTTGATAGCGTCTTTGATACTAAACCACCTCCTTATCGAATATTACATCAAACTCCAAACTCAGAAGTATCATATGGTAAGTTCATCTTTAACTACTTATTAACAATGTTGCATTTTGAACCTTTTTAAATTAAATAAAAAATACATATGTACATTTATACAAATATAATGTTTACTGACTAAATATTAGTTATTTTAAACAACTTTATTTTGCAATGAATCATTATTTTCATTTTCCAAAAAATAAAAGAAGATTATAATTACATCTGTTTTAATAAAGCTTCTTTAAATGTGTGATATAAACTATAAAACATATTCCTCTTATTTAGTTTTCATTAAAAAAACTTTATATTCATTCTCCCTTTCAAATGTTCCAATTTGATAAGACTCATGTCATTGCATTGATTTTTTTTTAATAATTTATGACGTCTGTTATAAAACAATTAGTTTTGTAAAAAAAAAAAACACTATGAAATTTGAAACAAAGACTTTTTTGCACTTTTCTTAATGAAATAAAAAACAAAGATTTGCAAAAATTAATGAGCAAGTGTTTCTTATGTGGGTATATATAATAAACTACTTTATAAAAACATTTATGTATGTATGTAGTGAAATTGTTTACACCCAATAAGCAAAAACCTTTGAAATGATGTAAATATGTATTTGAAAACCTATTCAAATTTCATACATAGCCTTTGAGAACAAATTTGAAAATTTTTGTTTTCAAATGGAAAATTATGGCCTTCTCTAACAAAAAGGCAGTTAGAAATCAAACGTATTTTTCAAATGTATTTCAAATTTAAAAAAAGGCTAGAGGTAAGCTTGAAACTAAAAAAATTTTCAAACGTATTTCAAGTATTCTTTATTATTATTTTCATACATATTTCAAACCCTAATTATAATGCTAACTATTGCAAAATTCATATATTTTTTTACATCACCTGAAAATAAAACATTCATACATTTATTTTAGCATATTTTTCTTTTATATCTCCGATTATTTCTCCTATATTTAACGTTTTTTCGCTCCCTTGCTGTAGAAAAAATGTTCTGTTTTTATTTTTCTAAAATAATTTATTTTTTGAAAGAAACTTTTCTAAGTTCAATTAAAACAAAACTTTGAAAATTTTATAAATATCACACATTATATTTTTTTAAACGTTTTTGGAAATTATCATGTTTATTTCAAAGGCTAAACTTTAAAATTTGAAAACAATTTGGAAAATACATTATTTAGTTAAGAAAATTTTCAAAAATATTCACAGGTTTGAATCGATGTTTATTGGGCAAATACATACATATATACACATCCATACGTTTTAAATTTGGTTTTGTTATTATTCAGATTATTATGTATTTAAAATTTTCAAACTTTTATTATATCAAAATCTTATATTGTTTTAGTTTACAAATTATTCCAATAATATTTAGGTAAATTCTATATATAATAATTAATTAAGTTTTATAGTTTAATGAAATTTGTTCTTATGTTAAGCATTAAACAAAAAATTATATGAAATATGAAATAAAAACTTTTGGGGATTTTTGAACTAGAAAATATATATTCTCTACCTACGTATGTAAATATTAATTATGCTTACAAGTATAATTTGTTAGTTTCTTTGTTTTTCTAACAAAATATTGCTGATAGCAACAAACTTTTCAATTTAAATATATTTTTTCTCCCTTAAAATGTTAAAAAGTCATTGAAATATAACTATATAAATGTGCCCACATTTTTAGTTACACTTTTTATGGGCCCAAAAAGTTTAGGGGATCTGTGTCATTTTTTGAAATAAATGATAACATAAAAAACTTCATCTTAATTTCTTGATTTGAAGTGAAATTGCACATTGTGAAATTCCACTGCTTTTACTAACGACACCTGCACGTATACGTGTTAATGATTTATTGATATTACAAATATAAACTATACGCCTAATTTAGAAAAGCCCTTGAAATATTTTTTTTGACACGTAAAAAATTGAATTTTTTAAAGTTTTTTTGCTATGTACAAAAATTTTTTTGTTCACAATTTTTGTTCTTCATGACAAGAGCTACAACTCTGCCTCACAGTGTAAATCAAAATTCAGAACGGTTGCAAGATATGAGACTGAGAAAATGATTACTTTTTTGCAAAATGACAACGAGGCCTTTAATCCTTGGGGGTCCATAAAAAATACATGAATTTGATTAAACGGGTCTTTTTTTGTACTTTATCACGTAGTGGTGTGCGTATATGGTTATATTTTTCGTGTTGCAATGTGTAGTTTCTAAAATATCTATATACAGTGGTAGTCATGAGGTTAGCACACATGGTATATGTTAACTATAAAATCAAATATTTCTTTTAGTTCCTAACTTTTTCAATAAATTCTGTTTTATGCGTAACACATGTACTTCGTTTTGTTGCATATAGTTTTTTTTCCAAAGTAAATTTACCACCAAAAATATCTGGACATAAATTTAGCACAAAATAAAAAACAAAAAAATTAAAAATAAAACAAAACTAAAAATTTCATATTTTGTACAATATTTGCCCATTTTGATATCATTCCTTCTGCTGGACATAATATTTACCAGAACCCACTAGAAATTTCATGACTGAATGTATAATAATTGAGTAATTTTCATATAAATTTTGCCATAAAATCTATTTTCGACCGAAAAGTTTTTATCAAAAACTTACCTTAACGAAAAACTATTTTGTATTGAAAAAGCCAATGATTTAAACCTTTTTATATTTAAAATCAATGTAATGTATGTAAATCGAAGTTTTAATATTTAATAAATATATATTATTTAAATTAACAGAAATTGCAATTGGCATAACGGAAGAAGAAATATACAAAGATTGGGAATGGCTATCCCAAAATCTTTTTAGAGTATTAAATGAAATGGAGAGTGAAGATGAGATTACAAATTTTACAATTTGTAAAATAAAATCGTTGTATACACAAAATAATCAAGATGAATCTGGGGATTCAGCAGATTTTAAAGTGATGCAATCGAAATTTCGACAATTTTTTAATATGCCCGAAGAAGAGCAATTAGTAAATTACTACTCATGCACGTAAGTTTAATAATTCAATAAAATTTATGACAGCTGTATTTAACTATTAAATACCATGTATTGACGAAATTATTACAGATATATTAAAAATAAAATACCACGACAAGGACATCTTTATATTTCACTTAATCATGTTAGCTTTTATTCGTACATGTTGGGTCAGGAGACAAAGATAAGTATACGTTTCACAGAGCTGGAAGAGCTATCTAGACATGCCAATACCATATATTTGAAAACGAACAATAAAATGCAATATAATTTTACAATATTGTTCGATCATATAGAGGCATATGAATTTATAGAACAACTAAATAAAATGGCTATACAAAGAATTATACAGGTGGGTGGATTCATACAATTGTTATTTTAAATCTAAATGTATTTTTTTAGGATCCCGATAGTCCCATCATAAACCATGATAAATCGTTGTTGTTGCGTTTTGGTCGCAAGTCTTCTAAGAAACCGGTTTTGTGTCGTGACTTAACGGCTCGTCAAAAATCGGAAGAATATCGTGTATATTTCCGTTTACCACAATCTGAGATTATAGATGGAACTATTAAGGGTGAGTTAAAGAAATGATTATTTAATGTTCTTAATTTTAATTTTTACTATTCCAGCTAACTTATGGACACCATATTCAAAACGTTATATCGGCGGAAATATTTATTTATCTACCAATTTCTTTTGTTTTACTAGTGACATAAAAGATTTCGTTAGCGTGGTCATTCCTCTAAAAGTTATTAAAAGTGTAGAGAAAAAAGACGATGGTAACCATCGTTATGAAAATCAAATTGTTATTATAACTTCAGAAAATGTTCCATTCGTATTTGCTCAAATAGTCGCTCGAGATGTTCTAATAACAAAAATTACTGATTTACTATCAAAATTTCACGTGTAAGTATAAATTTATTAATATTTTTATTCAATAATTCCTCATTTTCCTAAATTAGAAATAAAATATTTCATTTTAACTATTCAAACTCAACTTTATTACAACATTGAAACAAAATTTTATGCTCAACTTTCAGTCCCATCAGTCGTGAACGTCCTAAATATGATATATCTTGGAGTAAGCAATCAGCCTTAATCAATACTTTCAAAACACGATTTACTCCGGAAATGCAGCGTATACAGGATGAAAAACTTTCCCGCTGGGAATCACATTTTCGCGATTATGGTCGTGGTGTATCAATGTTTCGTACTACGGCAGTAATCAATCTTATTGTCGAAGGTATTCCTGAAAAATTACGACAAGAAATATGGATGATATTTTCCGGTGCTATACATGAAAAAGAAATGCATCCTGGTTTATATGAGGATTTAGTGGAAAAGGCCGCATCTATCAAACAGTCATCAACACACGATGAAATCGAACGGGATTTGCACCGCTCATTGCCAGAGCATCCAGCTTTCCAAAGCGATGAGGGTTTGTTTGCTCTAAAACGTGTGTTACAGGCGTATGCATTAAGAAATCCACAAGTTGGATACACACAGGCGATGAATATTGTAACTTCAGTATTTTTATTATTTTGTGATGAAGAGAATGCTTTTTGGCTTTTGGCCAGTTTGTGTGAAAATCTTTTACCAGATTATTACAAAGATAAAGTCGTTGGAGCCCAGGTACATACATATAATACATATAGTTCGCTTTATATCGTAATCCATGTATATTAAATTGTTCGTTTTGTTTAGATTGATCAGGGTGTTTTAAATGAATTAGTTAAACATTATTTGCCCGAACTGCATCATCATTTAGATGAATTGGGTACTATTAAAATGATATCTTTATCCTGGTTCCTGACCATTTTCATCAGTGTTATATCATACGAAAGTTCTTTGAAAATAATCGATTGTTTCTTTTATGATGGAGCCAAAATTATATTTGTTGTGGCTTTACAAATTTTGGAATGGAACAAAGATGAATTATTACGTTGTAACGATGATGGTGAGGCCATGTTGGTACTTTCCAAATTCTTAGAAGGCATTTATAATCCTGATTATGATCTGCCAGTTGCCAATGACAAACGCAAACGCACACAATCGGTGCAAACGTTGATCCATGAAGCCTACACGAAATTCGGCGATATATCGTTACAAAGAATAGAGGAACTGCGAAATAAACATCGTCGCTTAACCATGCGAAAATTTGATTTAGACAATGAAGAGACCATAGTGAAGTTCCACTCGGACAATATGTATTTTAGCAACGAAGAGTTACGTTTGCTGTTGGGTATTATTCGCGAAGAGAAGATGGCGTTTCGCAAAGCTCATTTTCAGAAGTTGCATGCTCATATTGGCGAATCTCCCATTTTAGTGCCATCTCCTTCACCTACACACCATCGATTCGGGTTTCCCGACAACAACTGTAGTCGCGCTGAGGCATACAGTGTTGATTTCGATACATTCCGAGTGCTATTTTATGAGCTGACGCCATGGCGCACATGTGTGACAATTGATTTGTCTGAAAAATTATTCCGTGTAAGTAAAAATTTTAGGTTAAAAAGATATTCACATTTATGTAAATATTTTCCACCGCGACTATTACAGCTTACTGACAAAAAAAGTACTGGCATGTTGGATTTTTCTCAAATCCTGAACGCCTTAGGCCTAGTATGTTCTAGTAAATATACTGAGAAACTAAAACTTTTGTATATTTTGCATTTACCACCTTTACTGTCAAAAGTTGAAATCGAACAAGTAAGAAATCCAAAAACAAAAACTAAAGATGATGCCGAAGAAGCCATCGAAGCTGAAGATTTCTTTGGTGATGACCCGTCCGAATCTATCGAGGCATTACCATCACCAACCGACAATAATTTCGATGAAAATGATTACGCCTTAATAACGGCCACACAAAAGCTACATTCATTAGCAGGCATAACAAGCAATACTTTTATGGACATATTAAGGACACCCAATTTATCTACGGCTTCAAATGCTTCGTCAATGGCTGTCAATGCTAGAACATCAACATTTTATGTAGATCTATCGGAAGATGAAAATAGCACACCAGGAGGCGGCGGAGCCGCAGCGATAATGGGTGGTGTTTCTCGTTCTCAAAATGGTTCTTCCACCATAGCACCCCTAAAGCAGCAAGGTCGTTTTGAATCCATTGATACCTTTTCCGATATTTCCGATTTAGGAGCTGCTAAAGTTACACCCCCACAATTAAATGTCGAAACGATATCAAACTTTTCACAAATCAGCGATTTAGTAATGAACACAAATGCCAAAAGGGAACGCACTGACTCGAATACCGATACGAAAAGTTTAGGCAGTCTACGCTATCTTCTGGATCAGCCAGATGATGCTAGTTCACCTAATAAAAATATACCGAATATGAAAAAGACTAATTTCCAAATATTATGGAGAAGTTTAATAGAAATTTTGGGAAAGCCTGATGCAGACATGAATCAAGCATGTAAGTCTTTGTTTAGTTTAAAGTATAAAGTGTTAATAAATATTAATGAGTTTGGGATTAATTAAGTAGTTTTTAAGTGATGTTTTATTTTAATATTTTTGCTTTCGATTTTTAATTTAGATGAAAATCTCTTGGAGTTGGGAAAGGATAATATAAGGAAAGATTCCAGTTTAGAAAGTTTTACACAGCTAAATTTGGGTGGCAATGAAGAGGCAAGTATATAAACTATTCATTAAATTACATAACTTGTAAACAATTTAGTTTAATATTCTGAAATTATGATTGATAAAATATCGGGATTGAAAAAATAAGCACAAATTTCACAAAATCATTATTCTGCGGATTTTAAAGTTATTTATCACTAATTTGGAAGTGTGGAATGAACAATCTCATGCGAATATGTTTTAATTAAACTCCAATATCAATTGCAGAAATTGAATTTTTCATTAAAATATCCAATTACTTTTTTAAATTAAATTAAATCTCATTAAAAATTTTAATTCTCACTGCCAGTTAAATTTTCATTTGAAATTAAATATTTCATTATAAATTAATTTGTTTTTATTAAAACTCTATTTTGTAATACACAGCCTGATTCGAACGGTAATCCAACTACCCCATGTGAACCGCTAACAACTACAAAATTATTTGTGGACTTAGAAGAAGAATTAAAACAAGCCCGTTGTAATGGTGGTGGAGATGGGACTTTAACATCAAATAAACAGAAATCCAGTAAAAATACTAGTAGCTGTAGCAATAGTTCTCTAGACTTTGATGATTGGGAAATATCCATCAATCAATTTATTGCCACAGTTTTAGCAGTGACAACTATCGTTAAAGGTTTCTATAACCGTACGCCCATTAAAGAAAATATCGAAAAAATGCAAAAGAATAGACGTAAATGTATTTCATCGAATTATTAGCTATTGAACACAAACACATAGTGTATACTAAAAGTAAGAAATAAATACAGAATGATTTGCTCCTCTGCAGGCTAAAATAAAAAATAAATATAAAACAGCAACCATTTTATGATGCATGTTTTTATATAGATTTTTTGATCATTTGTTTTAAGTAAATAAATTTTAGCTTTAATTCTTTTTTCACATTGTTTTTCGCTTAACATTTTATAAAATACAAATACAAAAAACTTTTCTTTGATTTCAAAAATTAAAATATTGTAATTTATAGCAAACACAAAAGAGTGATTTGAAAAATTTACATTTAGGTATTGAAGCAAAAGTGGGAAAAAATGTTTTCTTTTCTTAATATGATCGGTTACATACAATATTATATTTATTATAACGTAACATAATTTAAAATAAAATATACTATTATTAATAATGCATATAAATCAATAAATGTTGAAATATAAACATAATGTTGAATCTTTTAAATTGAAGCAACATATTTAAAAATAGCTCATTACTAAAAAAGCATTTGGACCGATACTAAAAAGTATTTTACAAATATTAATATTATTGAAAGTGAAATATGAAACACATTCAAAAAATAATTGAAACGAATCAGAGGAAAATTTTCATTTAAAAATGCTTTAATTTTTTTGGTGTTCTCCAAGCTAACTTCTCACATTTTAACTCGTTTTATAAAATTAGGAGGTAATTTTTTAATTAAGTAAAATTATAATACCAAATTCTGTTGTAAAATGTATTCGTTCTTAAAAACAATCGGTTTACGGAACAGATTGGAAGTGAATTTCAAAACAAATATCCTCAAAATAAAATTGATACAATTTGTATTTTAATGAAAATATGAGCTGATTGAATCTAAACATTCCATTTTAAATAGTTTTTTGGCTACTATTTAAATTTCATTTAACGTGAATTTACCACAATTCATCAAACATAAAGAAAATGGATGGAAATCTTCAATAAAATTTGTAGCAAAATATGTATGTATGTATATTAAAATTAATTTTGAAATTAGTTATTTTATTTTCGGTTCGTAATTTCATAATGTATTTTTAAATTAGAATATTTTAATGTACACGTGATGTTCAGTGGAACATGTGGTAGAGAGTATTGAGTGTATACTTTTTTAAATAAAAAATTACAATTTTCAAAATCTTTTTTAACATTTTATATTTATTTTTAAACATTATTATTGCACTCATTAAAAGCATTTACTTGCACAAATTTTTCCAAACTCAATATTATACAAATAAACATCAATAGTTGCTACATTTCATACTATATATAGATAACAAATATATTTTTTATATAGGTATACATATATTATAATATGTAGATTCATATGTAGTACATATATAGATTAGATTACAGACGTATTAACTTGCTTTTTACTGAGTGAATCAGTTCTATTTGGTTTATTTATTAGACGGGGATATTTTGCTTTTTATTAGTTTCCCATTAGCTTAGTTTATACATAATCTCTATATCAAATATGGGAATGTAGGTTTATAATGAAATATATCATTTAAGGTACTATTTTTAATGTGTTAGAAAACAATATTGTAGCATATTGTACTTTGGTGTATGTCAGAAATTTTAAGGAATGTTATTTTTTAAAATAAATAAGAAAAAAAGAAAAATAATAGAAATGATTTTGCTGATTTTGAAAATTTTGATTTAGATAAAATAAATTAAGCCGTGACTAATCATATAGATTCTTTAGCAAATTCTTTTAAATATACATGCATTTATGCTTTTAATTATTAGCTTTAACGTTGGATGATTTACTTATTCTTTAAAAGCTCTGTTATTAATAAAAATATTTTTAAGGTCACGTTTACATATCTGTGGGCAAAATATCAGGTATTAAATATTTACACAAATCTATTTCATCATTTACAAATACAACTTTCTTTGCTGTATTATCATCAATTAATTGACGAATTAGTGGCCAGACTGTAGAAAAGAGCCCCGGAGAATTGACTATTAAACAAACACCCAAACGTTCTGGGTAATGTTTACTCAATAGCCATATCATATTCTTTACCAATTGCATGTCCAAGCAGGAAGTATTGAATTCCGCCAAATCAAAAACAATGCACAGATTGTCGGTGACTTCTTCAAAACATTTCTTACAGGCCTCTTCCAAACATCTAACAATGAATTTCGTCAATTCATCGATGTCGCGGTCACTGGAGTTGTGGTTTTTGGCTGGTATATAAATTACAGGCCTGCCTATGCAGTCACGATGTCTTAAAACTCGGGCTTTATTACTGTGTTTTTGTAATTCTGGTAAATTTACCAAGTTCTCAACTCCATATTGTTCGCGCCATCTGTTCGTTTTAAGTATAGCCTGGAACGGAAACGCAAGATAAACGTAATAATCAGTAATCAGTAAAGGATAATAAGGAATATGTACTCACTTGAAAAGCTTCATCAGTTGTTTTAAACGCCCTTAAATAGCGTTTTAATGAATATTCATTATGGTATTGCTTGGGATCGGCATCCACTATAAGTTTCATACGTTCCTTTAAATCTTTCAAATCATTAGGATTAACAGGTGTAGCCTCTTCCTGTGACATATTGATTGATGGACCTGGTAGATTTGTCAATATGCGATTATTTTTAACGTAGTTTCAAATTATAACGTTCTCTTATCTATATGTTATCGCATAAAAGCAACAAAAAATCTTATAATAAGATGTTTTGTTTAGTAATGAATGTCGAACTTCTTTTTCTATGGATAATAATAATTAATAATTGATATTTTCGTTCTTTTATCTTCTTTCCTTACGTCTTCGTTTTGTTTGACTTTTACTGTATTCTTTGTCGTATACACAGTTTTTCGTTAACTATTGAAAAGTGATACCAAGTCATATAAGAAAAAATCTAGTACGGCAGCACTACATTTCTTTCCCATCAAACACAATGTTATAATATATTATTTTTCTTAAGTCGTTAACTTTTCTCCAACAAAAAATATACAAAAGTAGTATGAAACTTTCATAAACGTTAATAATTTTGCTATATTGAAAATATATACATACTTGCGTTTCGTTGATGTAAACATTTTACTTAGACATCAGTTCATTCATTCGTTTTGATGGTGAAATTCGATGCAAAGCGGCAACTCTATAGTGACAGGTTTTCAGTGGCAACACTTTCAATAAATTTCAAGTCTGGTAATACTAAATTTCCTCGTGTTTCGTTCGCTCGTTCGTCATCATCAGTGTGGTGTGAAATTTTTATTTATAACAACAGAAGAAAAAATATTTAAGTGAAAAATAAACGCATTGTCTCGATAAAGAAAAATAATTGTTCTACTTTATTGATAATTGTAACAAATATATTAAACATTGCATACGGAAATTAATTGTGCAAAGTTCTGCATACGGACGGGAGTTTGGTGTGCTTTTTGTCTAACATTTTTTGTGTGTGTATTGTGTGTGGTGTGCTGCCACGAGCTTGCTTTGATTTGCTTGCTCTGGACATATCTATTCTTCTGTCAGTCAGTCTGTCTCACTGATTGATTTCATTGGCTTTTTGTCGATCAGACTTTTTGACTGACTTTGCTGGCTGCGACAATCAAACAACTAATCTATTTAGAGCTTTGTATTGTCAAATAGTATTTCCGAAGAGATACTTCAAGGTCTTTAAAGGCGCAGACAGAAGCAGCTTTTTAGCTGCGCACGCATTTAGAAAAATAAAAAAAGTGATTTAATTTGTTTTTGGATCTACGCTGCTGCTATAAACGGAGACAAGAAGCAAAAAAGAAAAATAAAAAACAAAAGCAAACGAAGAAACAGAAAATTGTCACAGCGACTTCTTTGTTGAGGTGATTGCTTCACCGTCTGTTATCCCCTTCACTCCACATTATTCTCTTTATCTGCTGCAACAAATGGCTGACGTGAGTGACCCCAATGAACTCTTTGTTCTTGAGTTACACGAGGATGAAAATCCCCGTGATTCAGATGATGACAAAATCGAATTAGACGATGTAAGTATAAAATACTAAAGAAATTTAAATAAAGATATTTCCAAAGAAAAAACAAAGAATTCTTAGTAAAAATTTTCCTTGACGAAAATCAAAATAAGACATTCTCACAAAACATGCTGTTGCTGTCGTTTTATTGCGTATTAATACACATACATACATTTAAGCAGAACAAGAGCAGCAGCAGACAACAGACAGCATCGAGAATCATGAGTAAATTAATTGACAGACGGAAATACAAAATAAAAAGACAAAAAGAAGGAGATACAAAACTTGATCAAATTCTGAATGCCATGCACTTTTTTCTATAGCTATGACCAATATTTCTATATCGTACACATTTAAGATACATATATTTTTTAAATAAAATTTATTGGAACCGTATTCGGTGTTATCCATAATCATTTATAAAATGTTTATAGAACAAAATTTATATGAAAATTTGTTTGGATAAATTAGTTACTATAAATATTTAATAAGATATTAATAGCTATTAATATCATTTAATTAATTAATTAAATAATTATTTGTACCTAAATGCTTGTAATATTTTTAAAACATTTTTTTCAAATACATCGGTTTATATAGTCAACAAGTACGTAGATTAAAAAATCTATATTTCTACATGGCTTTAATGTCCATTTAAATTTAAACCTTTATGGTTTCAATTGAACTTTCCGAAATAAAATACACAGACCGACAAATTTTTAACTCAGAGACGAGTTTACTTTTCTAAAGAATTGAACTGAATATACGAATTGTCTTTTTTGATGTAAAGGGATATTATTTCCAACCATTTATAAAGTACTGACATCTCTAAGGGTTTTCCATTTGACAGTTATTCAGAATATTCAAACACTTTCTATAATTAACGCTTAAAAATAATGATAAAATATCGACTCTACAGAAAAAAATTTAAAAATATTTTGAAACGATTATTTTGACTGTGTACAAAAGAACAGGGTTTAGCATTTCGCAAAAGTCAATTGCGAATTTGAATATATTGGTGCATTGGTACTAGGATGATCAGAAAATAAATTATATTCACTGCTGGTAGTTTGAACTGTAGTGCAATTGAGGATTTATATATTATTTGAATTGATTAGAATAAATATATAACTATCCCAATACAGCAGAAATACTTTTCAAAAATGAATGTTTGAAATCAGAGAAATATGGAGTAACATGATCAAAAATACTAATTATACCCTTCACTTTCGTGAGAAGGGTATACATATATAAGTTTGTCATTCCGTTTGTAATTTCTACAATTATTATATTATAGATAGCGCAGTCGATTAAGCCATGTTCGTCTGTCTGTCTGTCTGTGTGTTGAATTCAATTTTCTGAAGACCTCAGATATCTTTGGGATCTCAGTCTTCAATAATTCTATCTGACATGCTTTCGAGAAGTTTCCTATTTAAAATCAGCAAAATCGGTTCATAAATAACGGAGATATGAGCAAAAATCTGAGACAACCTCTAAAAATTTCGTCGAAAAATCGGTATTTTTTACATGCAGACGCATGAAAACAACAGATTATGCTTGTTTGTATGTACATACGTTGTGTTTGCTTGTTTATATTAAATAGTAAACCGCTGGAAACAACAATGTTTAGTGTTTGTTGTTTTCAATATATTTCTTTGTCACAGAGATGGGAAAGCATTTATGAAAGTGATGCGAATTTTTTTTGGAAAAATTAAAGAAAAAAACTTAAATTAAACACTATGGTGAAGGGTATATAAGATTCGGCACAGCCGAATGTAGCACTCTTACGTGTTTTTATAATATAAGTAGTGGTGCCCGGTCCGCGTTTCTGGCCCTTGATTGGACATGTTGACTCTATACATAAAGATTTATATATCCCTCAAATTTTGAAATAAACGGTTTAAGTGTTTACTAAAAAATAAAATTTCGGGGCCATCTGTTGGACAAATTTAAAATTGTACGGGAACACTCACGATGCCTTCAATAAACATTCCTTTATCTATAGACAGACAGACAGATAGATATATAGATAGATAGATAGATAGATAGATAGATAGATAGATAGATAGATAGATAGATAGATAGATAGATAGATAGATAGATAGATAGATAGATAGATAGATAGATAGATAGATAGATATTTTTATAAATATTTTTATTTGGCTAAATTTTAACTATTTAATTATTCAGTTTATTCATTAAAATAAAATTATAAAAATTAAATACCATACTTTCAAAAATAGAAGACTTGATCCTTTTATACAATTTTACATTATTCTTCTAACATTGAAATCAGATGTATAAAGAAATATCCATACTAATTATTAAATTATTAATTATTAAACGTTATTTTCCCACGAACGAACTATTTATCTGCTGATATAGAATTTTTCCATAAAAACATTTGTAAAAACACGTTTTAACATCGTTTGAATCCTTTTAGTTGATAAGACGATTGGCTATCAGCAAAAACATTTTAGTATTTGTATTCTATCGATAGAAGGGTTATAGGTGTGTTAGAGTAAAAATAAAAAATTAAATTTGATTAATGTGTTAGTTGTTGTTTCAACAACTACCAATACCAAAAGCATTGACTATCATCAATTCCCACCGATACGTTATAAACCCGTCTGACTTATTACGATTATAGTATTAATGCATTAAATTTGTATTAGAATACATAGAATGTTTTTTTATTTCGTTTTCTGTTTTTTTTTTTTTTGTTTAATTTACAATTTACCCAGAATGAAATTTCAGTTTATTTTGTTTTTAATATAAACCAATGTAGTAAGTTTAACTAAAAATCTTATCAAATACATATACAAACATGCCTAATTTTTTTTAAGCAAGTGATAAGAATAAATTTTAAAATTATTTACACTCTTCTCTTTCCATTGTCAAATATTTAAGTCATTTTCATTAGAACCTTCATAAAATTTAATTATATATACATATTTTTATAAAAATATCAATCAAGCTATATCTATATACATATATTTACATTTATATTGGCATTCTATGCATTTGTATTTCATTAAAAATATATAAAATTGTGAATTTCTTAATAATTAACTAATACTTATTAAAAGTTTGAAAAACAAAACAATATTTATTCATTATAGCAAGGGCCTATATTCAATAGTTGCTATCAATAATTCACATCCGATATCACATCCGTGATATAAATTTCTTTTAAAAAATTTTACAGCATTTTAAAATTTCTCTTAAAAAATCTTAAAAAAAGAAAATTTTTTGAATGAAAAACTCCATCTTTTCCAAAGAATTCTTTAAACTATATTATTTTTGATATTTTTTAATTCAAAGCAAGTTTTCTTACAGAATTGAACATGCTGAACACAAATATGCCAAAATATTGTGTTGTTTAACATAGAGGCTCCTGAATGTAGTCCTTCTATACACATATTAAATATTGTTAAGCGCAAATATTCTTAAAATGATATTCGGATGTGTTTTAATAAGTGTTTCGAATTTTTCAAATATACAAATACAAGATGTAATAATCTTAAGATCAAGAAAATCACTGTGGGTCGTATAATCGTGCTTTGCATTTATTTCAAAATAACAGCAACCAATTTTTCTTCTTTTCTTTTTAAACTATTAATGAGAGGCTAATTTTTTAATATACACCGAGCAGTGTGAACTGTAATGAAAAGCACTCGTTTGTTCCTTTGTGAAACTAGTGGGTCGATTTCGACAAATTTTATCAGTTCGCTGTCTTGATAAGCGGAATTTTTTCCCTTCTGCACAGTTTCGTCGTATTTTTACTGCTGAATCTTTCAAGGTTGTGTAGTATGAAATGAAACACAAAGAGAAGAGTTGGATTGGTTTTACAACCAAAACTCACCAGCAATCAACATATAAAATGCAGTTCTTCATTTGAAAACTTAGAAAATGGAAAAGAATAAGAAAATGAAAATGTAAAAATGTTTATAAAATTCTGAAAAAAGTATGTGTCAGAAACGTTGTCGTAATTAAAACCCATATTTTACAGTTATTAAAAACAAGAATTTGTTAGAAATATGTACATACAGTGTCTCTCATAATTATTCGAATTTGGGTAAACTATAAAAAGAAACCAAATTTAATAATATATTTTGTGTGCAAAATAAATAAATTAATTTGTTATATTGTCTAGATAGTCCTTATGTTTGATATCACGCTTTTTAAAACTTGAAAAATTTGTATTGACTTAAATTAATTGTGCTTTTTTAAAAAAAGTCCATGAAATTGCCTCACAAAAGTATACGAATTTTTCCTGTATTTCATATTTGATCATATTATACGCAACACAAATTTTAGAATCGAATGGTTTTTATGCGTAATATTGTTTTAAGGGGTTACTATCCACGGAAAGGATATATTTTTGGCCCATTTGGTCCACAATTTTGGGGAATTTGTACCCTTTTTTCATGTAATATCATTAAAATAGCGATTTTTGACCATAATTGTAAATTTTTCTCCTTTTTTCCAGAGATAAAACAAAAATTTGATATTGGGACTCAAAAGACCCCTTGGGGTATCTAAAAATAATATCTTTTGTTACAAGAATCTGTATTTAAACGTTCCAAGATAAATTATTCGGATCATTCTTCTTTCGCTAATTCAATATATTGGAACTTAAGTCCATTTTTATAATACTAGGATCAACTATTTTCGGGGAAAGTTTTCTGGTATATATTCTTTTAGATATCAGCTTTTATACATTTTAAGTTTTCAATGTGTTGTGGAAGTGTACAACTCCAAAACATGCCTCGAAGAAACACCATTCAAAATAGTAAAATCATTATTTTTATATGCCAATGGCCTCCATGCTGCATGGCACGATATCATTATGATCACATCAAAAATGTTGATATGTGTTTAAATATTATTTACTAAGATCAAATTAAAACCAAAATTTAGGACTTACAGTGTTATTGTAACGGGCAACATAAGCGTGAAAGTTACGAGTAGTAAAAACTGAAATCTACTATATAGGATGACGTTTTGTTAAGGCATGTTTTGGGGTTGTATACCGCTATAATATATTGAAAATTTAAAATACATTAGTGCCAATATGTACATGAATATACACTAGACAACTTTGTCGGAAAATATCGTCCCTAGAGGTACGAAAAGGGACTTATGATCCAGATAATTCAATTAGAAACTGCAAAACGATAGCAAAAATACATCTTGGAACGTTTAAGTACAGATCCTTATAACAAAAAATATTATTTTTAGATACCCTATGGTTTCTATTTAATTCCAATATTAAATTTTGGTTTTATCTCTGGAAAAACATTACAAATATAGCCAAAAATCGCCATTTTAATGATATTACATGAAAAGAGGGTACAAATCCCCCAAAATTGTGGACCAAATGGGTCAAAAATATATCCATGCGGTTGATAGTAACCCCTTAAAACCATATTAAGCATAAAACCATGCGATTCTAAAATGTGTGTATCGTATAATATGATCAAATATGAAATACAGGAAAAATTCGCATACTTTTGTGAAGTAGTTTCATGGACTTTTTTTAAAAAAAGCATAACTAATTTAAGTAAATGTAAAGTTTTCAAGTTTTAAGGGGCGTGATATCAAAACTAAAGACTATCTAGACAATATAACAAATTTATTTATTTATTTCCCACACAAAATATATTATTAAATTTGGTTTCTTTTCATAGTTTACCTAAATTCGAATACTTATGAGAGACACTGTATGTATAAAATGTTGTTTGCCATAATAACCAATCAATATTAAAATTATGAACATTTTAGCATAAAGTGTATTTGTTATTAACTTTATACAACTTTCAATATTGATATTCATTATAATATGCATTGTAGCTAGACAATAAATCACATCGTAATATTAACATATGGTCTGTAATAAAGATTATATAAAAAAATCTATGTACATAGTTTTGAACTGACTTTAGTAGCTCCAAGTATATTCTATTAATATATGATTACAATATTCATTTAGATATTATCAAAGTTGATCTTTTTTATATTAGTTTTTTATTTTCAACAGGTTATTAATTTTGATCAATTTGGTATGTGCGAACTCATATGGACGCAGATTTATAAATGCTACCGACGTTATGTTATTATTATGTACCACTTATGTATTATATTGATTTGTATTATTGAAATTGTTGTTGGCCTTTTTAATAGGGACTATTGTTGATGTTATTAGTTTGTAGAGTAATCGTATTTAGATTACGAACGCTATAAATTATGATGAATATGTTAATTAAGTTTTTGTTTATCTTTATATACATGTATATACTATTTATACATAAATATGTATTTAAAAATACATACTAACAATTTCGTAATGCAATATAACCAACAAGATTTCATTAATTTTTATACCCTTCACCTTCGTAAGAAGGGTATATACATATAAGTTTGTCATTCCGTTTGTAATTTCCAAAATATATAGTATAAAATATATATACTCTGAATCCTTATAGATAGCGGAGTCGATTAAGCCATGTCCGTCTGTCTGTCTGTTGAAATCAGTTTTCTGAAGACCCCAGATATCTTCGGGATCCAAATCTTCAATAATTCTATCAGACATGCTTTCGAGAAGTTTACTATTAAAAATCAGCAAAATCCGTCCATAAACAACGGAGATATAAGCAAAAATCCGAGACAACCTCTAAAAATTTCATAAAAAATAAGCAACAACAACACTGCTTATTCATTGCGTTGTGTATTTTGTTTTTGTTTTTTTGATTATTTCGTTTCGTATGTTTCGATGGCTGTTTGTTTCATTGCCTTGTGTATATGTTTTTGTTTCTTGGTGTATTCGGTTTCGTATGTTTGGATGTCTGTTGGTTTCATTACGTTGTGTATTTTGTTTTTGTTTTTTTGTGTATTTCGTTTCGTATGTTTGGATGGCTACTGGTTTGCCTGCTTTGTGTATTTTGTTTTTTGTGTGTTTTGCTATTGCTATAATAATGATATAGTAGGGAAAATGAAATAAATTAAAATTTTATAAAATTGATATTTTTTAAATACACTATGGTGAAGGGTATATAAGATTCGGCACTGCCGAATATAGCACTCTTACTTGTTTTTTACTTAACTTATCAATATTTCAAAATAATACCTGTTGTAAATCATTAAAAAGTAATTATTTCAAAAGGTAAAACATAAATTTGTTATCGTTTTATAATTACACTCTAATATTCAAACAAAGTTAAGGGTTTGAATATAAACACGTCTAGAAAGATAGGTTTATAAATAGAAAAAGCCGTTATTTGTTCCTTATCGTCACCCAAAATATAACAGGGCGTTGCAAGTTGCAACACTTCCAAATTTTAAATATTGAGGTTCTAAAATTGATTCGAATTCTTTTAAAAATAAAAGGGCCTAACAGCAGTCAGTGGGTTGAATTTTGTTCATATGTTCTACTTGTTCCGAGAATGTTTTGACCGTAATAAATTAAAAAGTTAACTTATTGTTTGTATATAATGATATTAAAATAAAATTTAACATAAAATTTATGAACAAACAATATTTTATTTATGTATTATTATTTATGTAGATAGATAGATAGATAGATAGATAGATAGATAGATAGATAGATAGATAGATAGATAGATAGATAGATAGATAGATAGATAGATAGATAGATAGATAGATAGATCGCTAGTTCGCTAGCTCGCTCGCTCGCTCGCTCGCTCGCTCGCTCGATAGATAGATAGATAGATAGATAGATAGATAGATAGATAGATAGATAGATAGATAGATAGATAGATAGATAGATAGATAGATAGATAGATAGATAGATAGATATATAGATAGGTACATAGATAGACAGACAGATAGATTAGGGAATTTGGGGCGCCAATATACCACTGCGTTACCATTTAGCCAATACTCTCCTGATAATAAATATATTTTTAAGGACAATTTGGCGAAAGCAATTTCCGCACCCAAAGCAACTTCTTAAATTCTTTTGTTAGTTATTTTTACTAAAATAATTTTAATTATATTTCAATATGTACATTAGACCGACTCACTCTGTATGGAAAGCATAAACGTGTTTTTGTTACCCCTCTCAAAATTTACCTTGCTTTGTTTTATGTTGATTCCCAAAATATTTTAAGTCTAGCGATGTCCGTTTGTGAGCTGGACCAAATTTAAAAAAGGTATTTTTTGTAACCGGTCCAGCTCACGAACGTCCATCGTTAGACTAAAAATATTTTGGGAACCATCATAAAACAAAACAAAGATTTTTTGAAGCTGGGTAAAATTTTGAATTGAACATAAAAAATCGTGTCCATTGGATATTTTCTTGAAAACTGTCCAGCTCACGAATGGACAACACTAAACCCAAAATATTTTGGGTAACATCATATTACATAACAGCGAATATTTTGACGGGGGTAACTCAAGCACTATTTTTTGTGAGTCGGTCTAATGTACATAGATGTATACTATTATCTAAAATATGCAATATATAGCGATTTAATAAAAATTCCGTATTAGGGTGTAATGAACAAATTTTCTTTAAGATTATGTAACAAAAATGCAAAATTGTTGGCAAAATTATTTATTTTCTAATTTAGAAAAAAGTAATATTCGTATAAAAATTCATCGCATTTGGTGCGGGAACTTTTTTCATGATTACAAAAAAGTAATATATTCCGTAACATATGTGTGTTCATGCCCTACAAAGTCTTGTTATGATATTTTTGATATTTTTAAAAAGTTATAACCCTAATATACATATCGTCACCTAAAACGCAAACGGCAGAAAACTATTTAAACGTTTGTTTCTATCAACGAAATTTATTTATTAAATAAACTATGGACCGAAAATAATTGTTATTTTTTCCTTTTCGTCATATTTCTTATAACCGTTACGTCCCTGAAATAAACAAACTTTTAAAAGAAAAAACTATCATTTGCTAAAATAGTTGACAATGGCGTATATAAAAGTGGATAAGTTGAACTTTTTATTTTTAGTATTTAAATGTTTTTTTAGATAGTGCCTATTGTTTTTTGTCACTGAAATTTTTGTCGGACGAGTCCATTTTTGTGGACATTTGAAGAAATTTAAAAAATGTACTTAAAATGTTATTATAATGATATATAATTGCTAATACATATTTTTTTGTTCCTTTTTAGGTTGACTTGGAACCAGAATTAAGCATAAATTTACAACAGGAGTAAGTAATAAAACATTTTGTTCTTCAATTATTGCACAGTGCTATACCCACAAACCTAAACATGTGCAAAATACTGAAAACCCTATATTTATTCATTTATTTCAGAATACATCTTATAATACATATTGATATTAATATTTGAGAGCCTCAATTTAGTCGAATAATATGTATTTTGAAATGATTTATTGACAAATACGTAAAGTTAATTGTGGACCAATCCTCATGAAATTATTCTAGGGATTTTAATTTTTCATCATCCTTTCCTCCAAATATCGCTTTTTAGCATTTTCTCCTTTCCTCCAAATAACGCTTTTTAACATTTCCTTTTTTAATTAATAATTATAAAAAATTTGACGTCCTAGATTTTTCCAATATTTTTTCTGGACTTAGATGGCATTAATAAAGAAATTCAAATGTAAGAGTAAATATCTCATGTCATGAAGCGCAGTGTATAGAATTTTATAAAACAATTGAATTTTTTTAAATGGAGCACCTTCATACATCGGATTTTAATTTAATAAATAGATATTAAAGAGATTTATTGACAAAAAACTAATTTTTAAACGATTCTAATCCCAGCAAAAAAATGTGTGGAAAAAGATGTAGAATTTTCATCATAACTAGTAACCCGAAGTGTTTAAAATTCAGGTGAAAAAGCTATGAATTTTCATTAGCGTGTCATTAGAGGCATGTTGTTCATTTTTGACAACTTTAAACTACATCTAATCTTATCTTTAGAAGCTGTAAAAATTCAATATTTGTATGTCAAAAATAATCCACATTCTTTCAATGACACGCTTATGTAAATTTCATTGGTTTTTCATCAAAATTTGAAGTACTTCAAATATGTTGTTTGAAGTGACTTTTCTACATCTCTTTCCTCACTTTTAACTGTGTTTTCATTTGTAAGGATATGTATGGTTTATAAAAGCAAAAAATATGCAATCGCTTTTTTAGATGTGATTAAGATGTCGTTTGTAAAGTATGACATGAATTATTTTTTGCTGGGATATTTGTAGTTCAATTGTAAACGATAAGTTGTGTTTCTAAATTCACGCTTGTATAGGTCTTAGGGCGAAATATTGAAATATAACAAATGGTATTATGGCTCCTTTAAATTCAACATATTTACAAAGTACAATATCGGGGCAATTTTTGGTAGCTATAAGAAGCTATGTGCCCATTTCCTTTTGCAAAGAGTACCCTCTGCAATATTTTTTGCTACTGAAAAAGAATCCTGTTGCTGTGTAATCGTGAGTCTTTTCTACTAATTTGAAATAAAAAATGTTTGGTATCAAATCTATGGAAACAAATAAAATCCTATTTTGTTGTAAATTGAACTCCAATTTTAAAATATTTTCTCTTTTTTAGGGCGGAAGGACAAGAAACTATACAATTATCAGAAGAAAATGTAAACCCTGGCAAAATTAAGTTGGGTCCAAAAGATTTTGAATTGAAGAAAGTTTTAGGCAAAGGTGGTTATGGCAAAGTATTTCAGGTATGTGTTTCTGCAAATGTACTTTATACGTAATATGAAATTAATTACAAATGCTTTTTTTGGTTTTTTTTATTTAAGGTGCGCAAAACTTCTGGTCGTGATGCTAATAAATATTTTGCCATGAAAGTTTTGAAAAAAGCCTCAATAGTCACAAATCAAAAAGATACAGCACACACTCGTGCTGAACGTAATATATTAGAAGCTGTAAAACATCCATTCATTGTAGAATTAGTTTATGCCTTTCAAACGGACGGTAAATTATATTTGATTTTAGAATATTTAAGTGGTGGCGAATTATTATGCATTTAGAACGCGAAGGTATTTTCCTAGAAGATACAACATGGTAAGATCAAATTAAACTAATGCAATATTTAAATATAACTAATTTAATTTATTTTCGATATCAATATAGCTTTTATTTAAGTGAAATTATAATGGCTCTGGGTCATTTACATAAATTAGGCATCATATATCGT